>NC_067137.1:109439829-109759022 GCF_903995435.1 Acomys russatus | reverse complement strand
CCATATATGTATGTGCACCGTGTGCGTATCTGACACCCTCAAAGGCCAGAAGAGGGTGCCAGATGACAGGTGATTGGGAGCGGCCATGTGGGTTCTGGGAACAGAATCAAGGTCCTGTACAAGAGCAGTAAGCTCTCTTATCCACCAAGACATGGTCCAACCCTTGCTTTCTATTCTGTGCTTGTAATGAGACTCCCTGCTGCAAGGTCCTGCCACGCACACTCCCCTGTGAAGACAGACTGTAACTGCTAACTGAGGGCCAAATAAGCACCTTCCCTTTAAGACGCTCTTGCCAAGAAGAACAAAACAAATGCAGAGGTTTAGACCTATTCCCTAAGAGGATTCCTAAATAAAATCACAAGGCGTATCTATCCCACTAGATGGCCAATCACATCTCAAAAGCATGGCATGAGATGACAAAGCAGCAAGTAGAAAAAAAACAGAGGTATCTTTTAGATACTTCTAAAAGATGATAACTCCTGAAGAAACAAGCTGAAAGGTGCCAACATAGTTACAGGGTCAGCCAGAGACACCAAAGGTTAGTGTTTAAAAATGAGCAGTAATCTGAAGGAGGATTCAACATGCAGATGAGTAAACCACAGAAGTCAGTTCTGGGGTTCAAAAAGAACGTTGGCCTCATGGACAAGCAATGAGACAAGAAATTTGAGATTTTGAAAATAAAAAACAAGTAGAAATATTTGGATATATCAGATAAAAACACAGTTGAAAGCATTACCAGTGGCCTTGAGCATGCAGAAGAAAGAGCATCAGAGATTGAGAATCAGGTCTGGGAAATAATACATTCATGAAGCAATACACAAACAAAGAAACCAGTCTCACATGCTCATAACTCTCAAGGACTCTGTGACTTGACAGCTTGATCATGAGACCAAGTTCAAGAATCCACAGGATAGGAAAGAGAACTGAGATAAAAAATCAAAGAGAATAGGAAATTGTTTAATTAAATTACAGAAAATCCCCCCCAAATAGAAAATAATATGAGCATTCAAATTTAAGAGATAGACATAGGACTCTAAAATAAATGTCTAAGTCACAACATAGTTACAATATCAATAGTAGAGAGCAAAGAAACAATAATAACACACTTCAAGACAAAAACACGGGGGCTAGAGAGATGGCTCAGCAGTTAAGAGCACTGTCTGCTCTTCCAGAGGTCCTGAGTTCAATTCCCAGCAACCATATGGTAGCTCACAACCATCTATGATGTGATCTGGTGCCCTCTTCTGGCCTGCACGTGTACATGCAGACAGAGCACTGTATACATAATAAATAAATAAATCTTAAAAAAAAAAAAAAAACGACAAAAACACTGTTGCTCAGTTGGTGAAGTGCTTGTCTGTCTGGCATGCATGAAGCCCAGGGTTACATCCAAGCACCACATATCAGTTATGTCACAATATATTTACAGTCCCGGCACTTGGAAAGTCAAAGTAGAAGAAAAGAACCAACACATGCAAACTGTCTTCTGACCTACTGAACACAGTGCGCGCACGCACACACGTAAGAAAAAAAGCAAACAAGCAAAAAATGAGACTACCTCAGTCAGAATGTGTCAAGGATTTTGAATACCTGATTTGATGTGGTTTTGTATCTCTAACTTCCTTTTATATATATTTTCCCCCCTCTGGCCAGCTTGCTATATGCTTAATAAACCCACTCATTAAAAACCAAAACATAACTCTCATTTTCTGGATCGTTCAAAACAACGTATTTTTTGAGGGAAGATAGCTGTGACCAGACTCTAAAGTGAACATAAAAGAATAAAATAATAAAGAAAAAGATCATCAGGAAAAAGCATTTCTGATGTTTCCAAGTTCTAACATTGCACGTTTGGACATTCCCAGGGTTCCACTACAGTATCAGTGGTTGTATGGGATGCGTCAGCTGAGTGCTTTGTTACTACGCTGGTGCCAACCCTCAAGAGCAGCTGCAGTTACCTCAGGACTCTGCACCACGTTCCTGGCAGATACATACCACCTGCAGCCTGGATTAGTGGCGTTCAGAAGGACAGTCGGGGTTTCAATATGATCAAAACTCTGCCGGTGAGGAATCCAGCTACGGCTGCTTTAAGAGAAGAAGTGACGTATTTCCCCCGTGTGCTTCTATAGCCGTTCTGTGACAGCATTTCTGCTCTGGGGAGCTCTCTAGCATCCCCATCATTTTTCACACCATGGGTCATTTTGAGAAAGTGACGGTGATGATTCATTTCTAACTGTGAACACTTTCTGAATTAATTGTTTTTCTCACTAACTTCTCTCATCACAATTAATATTAGTAATATAATGATGGTATAATCTTGGGCTTTTATGATACATAAAGCTATTTTGACTTACAATGATTTGTCTCAAGCTTATGTACCTAACTGATTCTTTGAGTTTATGTGGGGTTTTCCCCTAAGGTAAAGTCCAAAATGTTGAACTAACCTTTTAATTCTCCTGTTAACAATCTCATTTCAATATAATAACTTTTGCTTCCATTTTGTTAGCATCTGTGAGTCTTTCAGTTTTGCTTTTGGGTGTATGGGAATTGGCCAGTATGCACATATGAACTGTGCAGTTATGTGTGTGTGCAGGTGTGTTGTGCAGGAAAGCTGGACCATGCAGGCTTATGTGGAGGCCGGCAGTTAGCATCAGGTGTCTTCCTGAATTGTTTCTCTGCCTTATTTCTGAGCCAAGGTCTCTCATTGAGCCTAGAGGTCACCATTTTCCCTAGACTGGCCAACAACTTCCCAAGATAGGCTTTCCCCTGGCATTGGGGTTACAGGTTAGTGCTGCCACATTGGTTTTCACTTGGGAACTGGGATCCAAACTCAACTGCTCACACTTGAATGGCAGACACTACCAGCTGAGCCATCTGCCCAGCCATTTATTTGGTTGTATTTTGTCTCATTTGGGGATTCTTGCAACCAATTTTAAAACTAAAAATTAGCTGATGTACCACTTTTAGTTTTGTGGTGGAAAACAAATAATCCAACTTGAGTCTGTGTTCTGACTGCACCACTGAACCCCTTCTCTGAAGTGCTTGGACACACCCTGCATGCACTTTATGACAGCCGCTTTAAGCACCAAAAGTCACTTCTGCCTCTTTACAAAGTTCAAGTTACATCATCACAGAAGTTACAGGAACTAAAGTGTAGATCTACCAAAGAGGAGAAATTTATGATAATAGCTGTAGCTAGAAATGTATTTTTTTCACATAGAATGGTTGTCTGGAAAAAACAAACGTTTATACCTTCATGAATATAACACATGGCCCTCTTTCTTTGTCTAATCCCTTGCAGGTAAACTACAGACCTCCATCCAATATGGGAATCTCTATTCCGCTCACAGATAATTTTTATCATGCAGACCCTAGCAAACCCATACCAAGAAATCTATTTTACAAGTCAAAGGTAAATAATGTGTCTATAAATGAACTAAAATTGTGTTTGGCTTATGTTTAAGATATTACCATGAACATGAGATGTGTCTGTCGATAAAGGCATGTCTGAACCTCAGTCTGACCCTTAGGAAGTCGTAAATGAAAGAACTGACTTCTGCTTGTTTGCTCTGGACTCCAACCATGCACCGTGGCACCTGCAGCACATTCTCCCCCCCCCACACACACACACACACACCTCTCTCTCTCTCTCTCTCTCTCTCTCTCTCTCTCTCTCTCTCTCTCTCTCTCTCTCTCTCTCTCCTCTCTCCCCTCTCTCCATACATACTTAATGCATATATACATACATATTGAGTTATTTATTTACAGTTTTTAGAAACACTTTATTATCTTGTAGATGGACACAGTTCCGGGACATGATGAGAAACTTCAGCTATTTTGCTTATTACTCTAAAACCACTGCTGCCCCCTCTCCAGCTACTATGGCTGGGATCCTTCAGTTACTCTCAGACACTCCTTTCCAGCCCAAGGTCTATATGGGCTCTCTGACTTCTCCACTCCCATGTGGATTTCAAAGGAGACAGGTAGAGGGAGAGCATTGTGTTTTCAAACGAAAGGAGGGCTTAGACTCATCTCATGTCTTTCAGCCCTGTGAAAGGAATGGTGTCCAAAGGGAAGGTGACTCCTTGTTCTAGCCGAGGCACATTTAAACTCCTGATAAGTTATGCCCAGAAAGTAGGCTGGCTCCTTGGAGCTGGCCAGCCACCTGTCTGGAGGTAAAATGAGCATGGTAGAGCAGATGAGCAATAGAGTTCAGACCAAGAGCACGTTACCTGGGGAATCTCTGCTTCCTGAGATGCCAGAAGGCATCCACATACACTGCATCGAATTGGCATTTCTTTTGTTGAGAACAGTCTGGTGTCTTCCCATTACTTTCAGTGTGAAAACTTGGCTTTGGCTTCATACCTGACTCTTGTCAGTGAGAAGGCCTGAGGAATCTCCCCTTAGGGGCTTCCACTAAGTGAAGTTGGAATCCTGACTAAGCCGCAAAAGAATACTCCAGCATGAGCTGGACCCAAGAGGAGCTCAGCTCAGACAGGAAAGACAAGGAAGGCATGGCGCACACCTTAGACTTGAGCATTGTTCAGCACTGGTGTTCAGGGACATGGAGGTTAAGTGTTATATTTATAATTTTGTAACATAAGAAGTTACTTTGCTAAAAGGTGTGATTTACAATGGTGTCAAAGAGTAAGTAAAATGCATCGTTAGGCAAAGTTTTTAAAGTACGCTTTGTAAAAAGCATGTGAACTTGTTGGATTATCTCCCTTAAGTATTTCCTTTTGTCTTGATGTGTTTGTGCCAACATCCCAGCATGCTAGAGGCAAAAGAATATGAATCTCTGTAAGGTGTCAAGGGAAGGCCTTCATCAGTCTGGCCTGATCAAAGTACAATTTCCTTTTGTAAATGAGATGTGTGGTTCGTTATTCAGGTTTCAGGGTAAGAACAGATAGAGTGCTAATAGAGTTAAACTCAAAAGCCACAGGAGTTCTGGCCACGCATAGCATGCATTGGTCTACCTCTTTTAGTATTCTGCTGTGACAGACCACTCAGAAAAGGGATTTTTGTCTCGGTAAAATTCCATGTAGAGGTTTGATTTTTGTCAAGTGTGTTGAAGTTATAGACACTAAGCCAAAGAGAAATGCAGATTAGGTTCTGGGGTGATAGACTTTGTCTTCCCTGTTTCCTTAATGTTGTCTGCCTTTGCACTGTGCTTTAGCATGACTGCCTCAGCACACCGTATCCTAGACAAGTTGGCCTCTTTTCTGTTCTGTGATGTGTTTCCACTCAGGCCATTTCAGATGCATAAAATCCCCTCATCTTCTACCAGATGTCACAGCTCCCCATTGCCTTGGTCAGGTATTTGCTTTAATGCCAAGCTCAGTTTGGCCTTTCCTGCCCAATCCATGTCAAATGATAACCCCACCTCTACTTCCCCTGATTCACCATTTCTTCCTATTTTCTCTGTATGGTGTATCCCTGTTCTTTACAGTTTACTTATTCCTTTTATTTTTGTGTCCTTCTAGTCCCACAGGAAAGTAAGCTCATAAAACAAGACTGGTTTCTTTTGGTTTTCTTTGTTTTTCCCGAGAGTGAAGGCCAAGCCAAGGCCTTGAACATTCTGGTTAGGGGTTTTGTTTGTTTTTGACTTGTTCCTGCCATATCCCCAGGAGCCTAGCCAGCATCCAACCAAAGAGTTCAGAAACTATTAAACGAGTAGATCATGATCGCACACACATGAAATCTCAGCAATTCAGAAGCCTAAGTAAGGCAGGAGCATCAGGAGTTTGAGGCCATCTTGGGTGATATAGCAAGTCTCAGGTGTCTTTTAGTTACAGAGATTGGCATTGTCTCAAAGAAGAAGAAGAAGAAGAAGAAGAAGAAGAAGAAGAAGAAGAAGAAGAAGAAGAAGAAGAAGAAGAAGAAGAAGAAGAAGAAGAAGAAGAATATTGAACAAACATAATGATATTGTGTACACTTCTTGCTGAATCTTGGGTTTAAGGGCAAGAAATTGTGCTCCAAGCAGTAAACCACTAAGTGACTGAGTTCTCCAACTCCATTTTCTCCCAACGATAAAACCTGTTGACATAAGGCTTTGTTGCATGTATATCCTTATGTTCCTGGGGTTCCCCCAACTATGGTTTCCCTGAGTGTTAAGTAGGAAATATATCTAGTTCACACCAAATAATCAAAAAGGAGGTTTGATTATTTGTTTTATTTTGTTTTGAATTGTTGGATAAGGTCTTGCTGTACAGTGCAGACTAGCTTAAACTTGCAATGTAGTACAGGCTGACTTTGAACTCCTTTATCACCTTGACTCAAAGTGTTGAGTTTGTGACGTGTTTTTCCACAGCTGCCCCTAAGAGGGTTTTGGATGCAGGATTTGGGGCATGTGATAATTGTTCATTTCAGTACTTCTAGTGTTATCAGACACTGATGAATATTCTCTAAAGTTAAAGTGCTGCACAATACAAATGGTATCGTTATGGGCTTTCACACTAGTCAGAGAAACTTCACTGTGAGATGAAAAGTCACAATAAGGAAGTGTGTCTCTTTGTGTGGTGTTTCTGAACAAAATGCCCATGTATAACCTGATAGAATTATGCACAAATATTGTTACATTACAACCTTGCTAATCTCTCCTGCTGAGTAAGAACCCTATGCCGATCCACACCTACAATGGCTCTTATTTTATCACTAGTGAATGTGCTGCTTCTCACAGTTTTATTATTTTGAGAATAATATTTCCTTAAAACTTAACTTGGGAAAACTCCAAATTATAAAAAGACAACCTATGCTTCTTCCGTCTACAGGAAACAGGCAAATACAAACAGTGTGCTAACGCTACCAGTCGGGAAATGTGCAACTGCACAGAACATCAAAAGTTTTCACATGCTGTCGCTTTCTCAGATTGCAAAGAAAAGGTAAGACTATTTGAAATTCCTGATGACAGAGTAGTTTCCCATTCCTGTGATTGCAAGTGTGCCCTTTAGTTAAGCATGAATGCTCAGATGGGGGCTGGAGGTGTGGCCGAGTGGATAAGAGCATTTGCTGCTTTTGCTAAAGACCCAGGTTCAGTTCCCAGAAGCAGCATGCATCTCACAAACTTCTGCAGCTCCAGTTCTGGAGAATTTGATGTCCTCTCCTGGCTTTCATTGGCACTGTGTGGACATGGCTTGGAGACAAACATGCAGGAGAAAAGCCTATGTGTGTGTGTGTGTGTGTGTGTGTGTATACCAATCTTGAGAAAAAATTAATGAAATCTCACATGTGGAAATGATGTCTATTATGACTAATAAGTATGACACAGCTGAAAGGATCTGGCCTTTGTACTTAGAGGAGTTAACTAAATTTATCTCTGAAATAAAACAAAAAATGCTTGCTCTGACCTCTCCATTTCATGCAATGCATATAAAGATATATGCATATTACATACACACAATTAATAATCGTACTAATGATAAATTAATTTTACTTCATGTAATTTCAAGAATAGCATGTGTCCCAGCTGCACCACGCCTGGACATACATCCAAAGGACTTAGACACCATACCACAGAGATGTGTGCACAGTTTATTATTGCAGTGAGCACCATAACTAAGAAATGAAGCTATCCCAAATGGACATGAAGTGTGTTGTCCAAGTGTATTTTTGAGATGTTAAAAAAAAAAAAAAACAACAAAAAAAAAACGTGAAATCCTGACATTTGTGTTGGTACTGGAGATCATCGTGTTCAGTGAATAAATCAAGCTTAGAAGAAAAGTTCTGTGCTTTTTCCTCTTATGAAGACCCTACACCTAAGTTTACATTGGGGAAGTAGAAAAGGGACCACACAAGAGGAGGAAGAGATTGAATGGGGGAGGAAAGATAAGATAATTTAAGTGACATAAATCACAAGGGAGGTCTGTCTGGCGATAAGAAGGAAACTTACAAAGGAGGAGTGCAAAATAAAATCCATAATTACACACACTATACAAATATGTGTAGTGTGTGTGTATAGTGTGTGTGTGTGTGTGTGTGTGTATGTGTGTGTGTGTGTGTGTGTAAGAAACCCCATAATGGCAGCTATTATTTTGTACTTTCAAACATTGTTTTTAAAATTTATGAATTTCGTTGCAATATTTTCAGCCTTGAAATGTGCGTGGATTTGTTGTGATAGTCTGTTTTCACATCACAAAGGCAGAGACTCTAGGAAGAACCCCACTTAGAATAGCCGAGGTTCTACAAAAATATCATTCATTTCTTGATCATGAACGATACCATTGAATTTTCCAGACTTATATGCATTCATGGACTTTGTATTTTAGGTCCACCGTTTCAGGTTTCCAGTTACACGATACCCAGTTGTTTTGGAGATTTATAACGAACAAAAGCAAAAATTCCCTGTGAAACCTCCATATCTGGTTACCGTGACTGAAGTCAACATGAGGAAAAACTGGGAACTAAGTATGGTTTTCTGTCTTTTATGCTTATCTTACAAGCCATTATATTATTACTGTTTTCTTTAAAATGGGTGTATCATGAAACCTGTCCTCATGAGAAAAAGCCAGGAGTGTTTTGGAAAAGCAATTGAATCATTGGCAATTTCACATTCAACTTTGTAATTTCCTTTTATGTTGTCATCACTTGTGGTAACCTGGATTCAATGGTCCAAGGCCAGTTTGTGTTTGTTTGTTTGTTTGTTTGTTTGTGTGTGTGTTTGTTTTAATTTGAACTCCAGGACTGTAGAAATTGCTTGGTAGCTAAAAGCATATACTTCTCTTGTAGAGGAGTGTCGTGTCAAGCAGCTTACATAATGTCTGCAACTCCAGCTGCAGCGTGTCCTGTGCCTATGTGTCTGGGGGGGAGGGGGGGGTGATGCACCTGCCCACATACACACAGAAAAATTAAAATCAAATCTTTAACAAATACTTTGAAGTCATGTTGTAAGTTAGCAGCAACAATGGTGGAGGTTTTGTGCTGTGTACAGGTTGTGTGTCTTTGTTAGTCACTGTAGCAGCAGTTGTCTAAATGTTCTGAGTCTTTCCAGGCATTCTGTAGGATGTTTCTAATTATGTAATTAAAGTTTCGTGAAGTCTTTTTAGCTGAATGTGGTAGGACACAGCTGTAATCCTAGCACTTGGTAGGTAGAGACAGGAGGATCAGGGGTTCAAGGCCAGTTTCAGTTCTATAGAGAGATAGGACAAGCCTGGGCTACATGAGACATTGTCCCAAAAACAAGAAAAAAAGAGAGTGATGATTTCATGGTAAAAGTGCTGAAAATAGACAGACATTTTACAATACAAAGGAAACTTACTTAAATTCAGTTATGCCCCAAATATACAACTTTTAGTTGCATATTTTGTGTTCATTTATGTGTGAACCTTTCATTGTACCTTACTGTATATAACAACTTGTAGCCAAAATGTGAAAATGGAAGTGTGCTCAAAATGTGTTTTGTGTATTTCAGAGCACGCGGAGCCAGAAAGCGTTAAGAAAATGAAGAATTACTTAGAGCCACTTCTTAAGACTCCGGTGTATAATCCTTTTGGTCTCAACCTAAGTATAAAGGTGAGTTGACAGCATTTTCATTTGTACCATGTTGAGTGCAGAGTAAAGCATGTATGCTAAAATAAGATTGAAATCTTAGATGTTGATTAATAGTGGGAACAGCAGCTCTAAAGTGTATCGAAAATGTTTCGTATTTTTATTTCCTTTGATGTCTTATTTCAAAAGGAATCTGAATGTTGAAGGGAACATTAGTTTACCATTTTCTAAGAGATAAACCAGGTCAATTGGCTAAAGGGAAGCAGAAAAGGTGTTTTCAAAAGTTAGGGATCATGAAAGATACATAAAGCTCAGGTAAGTGTGAAAAACAGTGGAAACGCAGAGATATATTAAAACCACAGATAAGAGGGCTCACTCAAAGTGTCCATGAAAGTCAAATTGTTTTATGTTTTAGCTTCATTCTGAAAATAAAACTATGTTAATGAAATCTTGCTTTCGATGTCTCTTAATTTTATGTATGATGTATACACCCAAGAGCCTTGGCACTCCTTGTAGATGATATCTATGGAAGTTCCCATGGATATTTTTATTTAAAGGAACACACACGTTTATAGTAACCATCCATGTTTGTTCCACAGGGCTCTGAGCTGTTTCACTTCAAGGTGTCTATGGTTCCTGGACTCAGCTTTTGTAACTTAGAGGAAGAATTCCAGGTATAGTAAATGTGCAAAGTATGGGATGAGGTGATGAGTGGGAAAATGATGCAATACTTGTCATCCAAGTTATGGATAAAGATAAAAACATGGCAGAATTTGTGTGCTGCATAAGGCTTGGACAGGGTTTGGCAGAGAAAGAGAGTGTGGGTGGTAGAGGTTCACTGTGTGGTTAGTTGTGGGCATCATGCAGTGTCTAGTGTTTTACGTAACAACTTCACTTTTTCTTTTCAGATTTATGTCGACGAAGTACCGTTGCCTTTTCCAGGACACGCACTAATTGCTATTGCAACATCTGTAGTGCTAGGGGGATTAATTTTTGTATCATTTTTATTCCAAATGCATAACATCCACCCATTGAGAGCATTCCAGAGACATAGAAGACGACACACAACAAACCCATCGGATACAAGCGTCAACTCATAAACGAAAGTCTGGATAGTGAGCAAATGATAATCATCAATTATCCTTAACTTTGGATCCATGAGACATGTCCACACAGTATAGTTATATTTTTTAATAAACATGTTTTAATGGCTTGCCTGTAATTTTTGAAAAATTACAGTCTGGTTTATGGGGGGTTTTTGCATTATAACTTTTTTATTAGTTCATTCATATTACATCTCACTTGTTATCCCATCCCGTGTATCCTCCCATTCCTCCCTCCATCCCACTTTCACCCTATTCCCTTTCCCTATGACTATGACTGAGCGGGACCTCCTCCCCCTGAGTATGATCCTATGGTATCAAGTTTCTTCTTGGTAATCTGCTATCCTTCCTCTGAGTGTCACCAGGCCTCCCCATCAAGGGGACATGGTCAAATATGGAGCACCGGAGTTCATGTGAAAGTCAGTCCCCACTCTCGGAGAGTGTCCAGTCTGGGTAGGGGTTTGATGCTCACTGCACGTATTGTCCTTGGTTGGTGCCATAGTTTGAGCAGGACCCCTGGGCCCAGATCTGCCCATCATAGTGTTCTTCTTGTAGGTTTCTAGGACCCTCTGGATCCTTCTATTTCCCCATTCTCCCATACTTCTCTCACCTAGAGTCTCAATAGGATGGTCTCACCTCTATTCCACTTTCCTGGTAAGTGAAGACTTTCATGGGACATGCCCCTTGAGCTAGTGTCCAGTTATAAGTGAGGATATACCATTTGAGTCTCTCTGCTCCTGGGTTAACTCATTCATTATGATCATTTCAAGTTCAATCCATTTGTCCACAAATTAAACACCACCAAACCAAATAATCCAAATGGGGCTCAGAACTAAACAGAGAATTCTCAACAGAGGAATATCAAATGGCTGAGAAACACTTAAAGAAATGCTCAACATCTTTAGTCATCAGGGAAATGCAAATCAAAACAACTCTGAGATTCCATCTTACACCCATCAGAATGGCTAAGATCAAAAATTCAAGGAACACCACATGCTGGCAAGGATGTGGAGAGAGAGGAACACTCCTTCATTGCTGGTGGGAATGCACACTAGTACAGCCACTTTGGAAATCTATCTGGAGCTATCTCAGAAAACTGGGAATAGTGCTTCCTCAAGACCCAGCTATTCCACTCCTTGGAATATACCCAGAAGATGCTCCAGCACACAACAAGAAAATTTGCTCAACCGTGTTCATAGCAGCCTTATTCATAATAGCCAGAACCTGGAAACAGCCTAAGTGTCCCTCAGTTGAAGAATGGATAAAGAAACTGTGGTACATTTACACTATGGAATACTACTCAGCTATTAAAAACAAGGAATTCCCAAAATTGGTGGACAAATGGATTGAACTAGAAATGATCAAAATGAGTGAGTTAACCCAGAAGCAGAAAGACTCAAATGGTATATACTCACTTATATCTGCATACTAGCCCAAGGGGCATGTCCCATGAAAGTCTTCACTTACCAGGAAAGTGGGACAGAGAGGAGGGCATCCTATTGGGACTCTAGATGAGAGAAGCATGGGAAAAGAGGGAAATAGAAGGATCCAGAAGGTCCTAGAAACCTACAAGAAGAACATTATGATGGGAGGATCTGGGCCCAGGGGTCCTGCTCAAACTATGGTACCAGCCAAGGACAATACATGCAGTAAACTTTGAACGCCTACCCAGATCTAGCCAATGGACATGACATTCTTCACAGTTGAGTGGAGAGTGGGGTCTGACTTTCACACAAACTCTGGTGCCCTATATTTGACCACGTCCCCTGGATGGGGAGGCCTGGTGGCACTCAGAGGAAGGATAGCAGGCTACCAAGAAGAGACTTGATACCCTATGAGCATATACAGGGGGAGGAGGTCCCCCTCCGTCACAGTCATTGGGGAGGGGAGTAAGGGGAAAATGGGAGGGAGGGAGGAATGGGAGGATACAAGGGAATGGATAACAACTGAGATGTAATATGAATAAATTAATAAAATATATTTTTAAAAGAATATCATTAGGAATCAATGCATTGGCTTTGTTCTTTTCCAGTCATATTTGGTTCTATCCTGGGTCTTTGGGCTGCCCCGCCTCTGGATCATAGCCATTCACAAAGTATCAGGCATGGCTTCCCTCTCCTGATGTGGGCCTCAAGTTGGACAGGTCATCTTTTGCCCATTCCCACATGCCCTGCACCACCAGCACATCTTACAGAGAGGACTACTGTCAGTCAAAGGTTTTGTGGCTGGGTTGCAGTCCAAGTCTTACTGCTGGCAGCCTTGCCTGTTTATATATGGTGGCTGGTTTAGACTTTGTAGCCCAAGTTAATAGGAGAGCTCTCTGGAGTTACTCTCATAGATTCCAGGGAGTTTTCACTACATTGTCCCACAAATACACCCCAATTCCAGTATTCTCCAAGTGCTCGCTCCCTCCAACACCCTCCTCATGTCTGAACCCTCCTGGTCCCATCCCCACCCACCCATCCCCTGTCTACCCATAACATCTATTCTATTTTCCCTTCCCAGGGAGATCCATGCATCATCCCCGCTTAAACTTTCCTTCCTACTTAGACTCTAGGGGTCTGTGAATTGTAGCATCATTTATGTTACAGCACATGTCTACTTATAAAAGAGTACATAGCATATTTGTCTTCCTGGGTCTGGGTTAACTCATTCAGGATTTTTTTTTTCCTAGTTCCAACCATTTGTCTGCAATTTTCATGATGTTGTTTTAACAAATGAATAATGCACCATTGTGTAGATGCAACACATTTTCTTTATCCAACCTTCTATTTAGGGATATCTAGGTTGTTTACAGTTTCTGGCTATTATGAATGAAGCTGCTATGAACATAATTGCACAAGGGTCCTTGTGGTAGGATCGGGCATCCTTTGGGTACATATCCAAGAGATGTATAGCTGAGTCTTGAGGCAGATCAAGTCCCAGTTTTCTAAGGAACCTCCATATTGACTTCCATAGAGGCTGTACAAGTTTTCACTCCCATCAGCAATGGAGGAATGTTCCCCTTGCTCCACATCCTGGCCAGCCTGAATTGTGACTTGTGTTTTTGATCCCTGCCATTCTGACATGTGTAAGATGAAATTTAAAGTAGTTTTTGATTTGCATTTCCTTGATGGCAAAAGATGTTTAACATTTCTTTAAGCGTTTCTCAGGCATTTAAAATTCCTTTGTTGAGAATTCTGTTTAGAACTTTACCCAATTTTTAATTGGGTTATTCAGTTTGCTGATATTTAGGGTTTTTTAGTTGTTGTTGTTCTCCTTCTCCTTCTTCTTCTTCTTCTTCTTCTTCTTCTTCTTCTTCTTCTTCTTCTTCTTCTTCTTCTTCTTCTTCTCCTCCTCCTCCTCCTCCTCCTCCTCCTCCTTCTTCTTCTTCTCCTTCTCCTTCTCCTTCTTCTTCTTCTTCTCCTTCTTCTTCTTCTCCTTCTTCTTCTTCTTCTTTCTTCCTTCTTTCTTCTTCTCCTTCTTCTTCTTCTTCTTCTTCTTCTCCTTCTTCTCCTTCTTCTTCTTCTTCTTCTTCTCCTTCTTCTTCTTCTCCTCCTTCTTCTTCTTCTTCTTCTTCTTCTTCTTCTTCTTCTCCTTCTTCTTCTTCTTCTTCTTCTTCTTCTTCTTCTTCTTCTTCTTCTCCTTCTTCTTCTTCTTCTTTCTTCCTTCTTTCTTCTTCTTCTTTTTCTTCTTGAGTTCTTTATGTATTTTGGATATTAGCCCTAGGTTAGATGTGGAGTTAGTAAAGATGTTTTCCCAGTCTGTAGGCTGCTGTTTTCTCCCACTCACAGTGCCTTTTGCCTTACAAAGCTTTTCCATCTCATGAGATATCCCGTTGATTGATTGTTGTTCTTAGTGTCTACACTATCCAATTTCTGTGAAGGGAGTTGTCCCTGATGCATGAGTACGGGGAATCTTTCCATCTTCTGGTGTCTTCTTCAACTTCTTTCTTCAAAGACCTGAAGTTTTTGTTGCTCGTGTCTTTCATTTGCTTGATTAAAGTTACCCCGGGATTTTATATGGGATTTATGGCTACTGTAAATGATGTTTCCCTAATTCCTTTCTCATTCTGATTGCAATTTGTGTGTAGGAAAACTACCATTTCTGTTTTGTTTTGTTAATCCTGTCCCCAGCCACTTCACCAATGATGTTTATCCGAGGCCCTGGAAATGGCACCAGTCCATAAGCTGGGGTGTGGGAGGGAATGGAGGGCCGCTGTGGGTACGTGAGGTTAAGCAGGTCTATTCAGGACATCTCCTAGAGCTGTGGACCATAGGCTGGAGTCATCCCCAAGGTGGCAGGATCAGCCAGAAGTTCTGAGGCTGGAACCGTGTGATAGCCTCAGGAAAACACGGATGGACACTGGCACTTCAGAGTCAGCAGCATGGCCCCTCAATCACAGCCAGTTCCTGCTCTCCCAGTAAGTACTCAGATTCCATGTACGTTGCAATTCACCATCTTTTAATCAGTAAACCAACCAGCTTTGAGCTCAGAAAGAACAAGAAAGGATGAGCTTTTGAAGCAGTAAGTCTCAGAGCCTGAAAATGCCCTAGGCCTAGGTTAGATTGTACGGAACTAAATGCTTCCAGGACTCGGCCTAGGCTAGCAGACAGAGGCAGGAAGTAGTCTTCTGACACAACAACTGAAGCAGGTGGGTAAAGGTTCCCTTTGCACACAGCACCTTTCTCAGTTCCCTCGGGCTGGCTGGCACGTGTGGAGAAAGTGTCAGCTCTGATTCCTGCCCCAAGATCATGCCTACGTCATGGACGCCGTGCTCCTTCCCATAACTTCCCAGACACGCTAACCCTCTGGAGCAGAGAATCCCAACCAAATGCTGCAATATGCTCACAGCAGCCTACCTCAGCTTGTGTTCATCCTACACCTTGATTCCATCAAGAGGCCACATGAAGTAATTAACTGCCTTACAACGTAAGTTTGTGTAAGCACTCTATGACGTTTGCTCAAGGATGAATCCCCTGAGGACACATTCCCACAATGCATGTGTGCCACTAAGTGATGCATGACTACACATCGACCAGCAGCAAAGTATGGACTTTATTGGATCCTGTTTCCTGCAAGCACGGGAAAATTTAAGACTAATACAACTGGCGAAACATAAGCAGTCACTGATTAGATGTACAAGAATTATTGTTTGACAGCGTGAAGTGCTGTAATTTTGTTTCAATTTTGTAAAAGTACATTTTCTCTTAGACTTGAACAATGGGGGGGGGGGTTGGCTGGGAAATAGCTCATTCAATAGAGTGATTGTCAGACAAGAACAAGGACCTGAGTTCTAGTCTCCAGCAGCATTATAATAAGTCCCTGAGGAGGCAGCAACAGGCAGATTCCTGGATGCTATTGGCCACCAAACCTACTCATTCTGTGAGCTCCAGGTTCAGTGAGAGACTCTGTCTCCAGTGTCTGGGAAGGGAGAGATTATGGGTAGAGGTGCTTTGTTGTGTTCTGCACTTTCAGGCTGAGGCCTGGCTTCTGTCCTTCAAGGTCACCAGGGAAGAAGAAAAGCATGTTCCTTACACAGGCTTTTCCAGGAATGCACTGAACTGAGATCAGTTTACTTCTGTGATATGTGTACAAAGCAGGTTTTATGTGGCCGTGGATCTTTTGAAAAAAAAATGACAACATTAATTGCGGTCTTATGCACATTTTTGATTACTTGGTATCAAGAAAGCTATTCAGATTCATTCTGGGCACCCTTAGTGATTCTGCACACCACAAAAGAGCCTCCACACAACAATGAATATGGGGGGCGGAGAATTGACAAATTATCTCTGAAAGTTGCCTTAAAGTTCAATGTACAGAGACAGAATGACCCTTTGGCTGTTATGTTTTCCCTTGAGTGATCAATAAGGATCTGAACACCCTAAAATAGATATTATATGAAGAATTATGGGTTTGGAAAACTACTAGTTCTCATAGGTTTTCTTTTTTTATCACAAATAGGACTTTTTATGTCAAGAGCCATCCTGTTAAGGGAGCTCTCTAGGCATGTGGGCTGTCTAGGAGGTGATCTGGTATTTTGCAAGATCTGTACCATGATGCACCCCAGAATTGCTTCCAACTCTGACTATCCTGTCAGTTGTGCACTGCTGCACCTCTCTAAAATCTGGCATGAGAGCCAGGCATGGTGAAGCATGGCTTTAATCTCAACACCCAGGGAGGCAGAGGCAGGTGGATCACTGAGAGTCTAGGGCCAGCCTAGTCTACAAAGCAAGTCCAGGACAACCAAGACTACATTTGAGGCCATCCTTGTCTGCAAAGTGAGTCCAGGATAGCCACGGTTACACAAAGAAACCCTATCTTGAAAAACCAAAGAGAAAAAACATCTGGCATTGGTGTGAATTGTCACTTTCTGAATATTGACCAGCTCTGATTGAGCAAACTTCCTACAGGATCTTGTTGAGGATGTACTGTTTGTTGTTCAGATGAATTAATCCCTGATTATGGAATTCCTGATTTGATTTTAAAAGTTTAAAAAGTTAAATTGTTTTAGGTCTTCTAAAACAATTTTAGAGAATTTATGGCTGCAATAAATAAATACCTTTGTGGCCCTCCAGATGCCTCACTAGGAATAGCCTTGAAGCAGGTTTGTGGCCTCAGATAAGCCTCCACTCCAGATGGCACCATGAATCCTGCTATTCACCATAAATATAGGCAAGTTGGTTTAAACTCTCCATTAACCCAAGATATAATGGGGCTACTTAGAAATGTCTAAACTAAGCACGAGCCTTAATGTCTAAATATACAAACTGTTCTGTTATAATTCCTTATACCTTGTTACTTTGTGCCATCATATGTTGTTATTTTAAATTTACTCTGTTTCTTAGAATGAAAAACAGATAAAATTATTGTCCTGAACTCATCAAGAACTAAGAGATAGCTGGATAATATATAGTTAGGTCAGTCCTAATTGATAAGTCATATATTCTTGTAAGTTTTACACCATGTTTACCTTTAGGCCTTGTCAACCTTTGTTACTCTGAACTCACTGTGAACTTATTTAATGGATACATAGATAAGAATTGTTTAGCTTCAAAACATGTAACCTGCTGCATTTTAGAATTCATCTGTTTTTGTGATTAATTGCCCATTTTTGCCTATGAGGTAATTCCCTTCTCTCAGTAGTATAAGCACAGTGACCAACAATAAACAGCATTGAAATTGGGAAGCGTAACTTCAGTTGGAGTCGTTTATTTTCCATCACTCCCTTATTTCCTATTTCCCTGTAGATTCACAAATAAGTTAGCTTTACCATCAGCCTTCTAGGGCCAGCAGGTGTAAGTTTACATTAGCTTTCTGGAGATCTCTGCCAAGAGGCCTATCTACAGATCAGAGGGCCTCCTTTTACAACCCCCCTGCAGTTTCCAGCTAGAAGCCATCTTTACAACCTCGACCATAGGAAAATTGTGGTCAGTTTAAGTTTTCCTCCTCCACTGCAGTACAGCCAGTCTCTAGAGAATAAACCCTGGGCTCCCTTTCCTCTTTCTTCTTTCAATCCTGATCACTTGCCTGAGCCATCAGCTCTGGCCACCCAAGAGATGAAGTGAACTGGAAGGGCATCCGCATCCATCCCCAGAGACCCCACCCTGGACCTCTCCAGAGCAGCAGCCGGACATTAACATTTTTTATTTGTCACTATTAAAATCTGAATTTTAAACAGATTCTTGGACTGGTGGTTCATATTCATCAGATCATTCAACTTAGCACCTGTCTCATCACCAGTTGTCTTTTTCCAGAGCTACCACCTTCACCACAGAGCTCCATTAGTTTTCTCAACTCAAACTTGGGCTTCTTCTGCATTTTCACTCTCCTAAGGAAGACGTCATGAAGAGGATAGATGTGCTGACAAGCCTTTTCTATGTCTTTTCCAATGTTGTCTGGAACCACTTCCTTCAAGCCATTTGCCTTCACTTATTGGGTCATGATTTCCATTATCTTCTGGGTCTGGCGTACCTGCTGGTGCTGCACATATGATGTCTTTTGTATCTGGTTGTTGCATTTTTGGGGGCGAATCCAACACAGAAAAGACGGAGCAAAAAACCATTGGTCATCTTGACAGCAACATGAGCTTCAATCATGGTCTGCCACTTTTTGACCATGGAACACATTTTCCCCCTGGTAAGATCCATGCCATGGAAGTTAGTTAGACAGTTTTTGCCCTGAACATCCTCAGTAATTAACTTGAATTTTCTAAACGCAACTTTGTCGTTCTGTAGATCAGCAAGGCCCACTTCAAACACACAACCCTTGAGGCTATCAGGTGCAATTTTGGTTCCTTGAGTCTTCGTGACTGGTGTTTTCCCAGTGTTTCTAATATTGAACATAGCCGGAGCTTTGACATTGTACCAGTCTTTCTTAGAAAATGGATCAACCACTTTCTTCTTGGCTCCCTTCCTGTTGCCTTTTGTCAGGTGCTTGTTCTTGACAACCCCCATGGTGCTGCTCATAGAGGCAAAAGGGCAGAAGCCAGGTTTTCTTTTTTAATTATTTATTTTTAATTTGTCCACTTTACATCCTAGTTGTTGCCCCCTTTGCCTCTTTGCCTCCTGATCCCACACTCCCTCCTTCATACCTCTCCTACCTCCCCTAGTCCTCAGAAAGTGGAGCTCTGCTCTCGTAACATCTGACTTCAGCCAAGAAGTCTCATCTGGACTCCCTGTATCTTCTTCCTATGTGGTTTGGCAAGACCACCCCAGCAGGGGTAAATCATCAATGTGTGGGGGCCAGAGTCCATGTCAGAAGTAGTCCCTACTCCCCATCTTATGGGACCCACAAAGAGACTGTGCTGCCTGTCTACTGCATCTGAGCAGAGGGCCTAGGTCCTCACCATGCATGGTCCTTAGTTGGTGCATCAGTCCCTGAAGCACCCCCCTCTTCTGCACAGATTTGTTGATTCCATTGGTCTCCTTGTGGAGTTCCTGGCCCCCTCCAGGTCCTTCTGTCCCTCCTAACTCTTCCATAAGCCTCCTTGTGCTCCATCCCAAAGTGTGGCTGTGTGTCTCAGCATTTGCTTGGATCCATGCTTGGTGCAGACTTTCAGAGGACCTCTATGGTAGGCTCCCTTCCTGTGCCCTCTCTTCAACTGCTTCTGAGGTATATTCTTTTTTCCCTTCTGAATGAGAATTAAGCTTCTCCCTAGGGTCCTCCTTGTTATTCAGCTTCTTTAGGTCTGTGTAGTGTAGTGTGGTTGTCTTGTATTGTGTGGCTAATATCCACTTATAAGTGAGTATATACCATGTGTATCTTTCTGCATCTGGGTTGCTTCACTCAGGATGATTGTTTCTAGTTCCATTCATTTGCCTGCAGATTTTAAGATTCCTTTGTTTTTAATATCTGAGTAGTATTCCATTGTGTAAATGTGCCACATTTTTTATCCATTATTTGGTTGAGAGACATCTAGGTTATTTCCAGATTGTGGCTATTATGAAAAAGCTGCTATGAACATAGTTGAGCATATGTCCTTGTTGTATGGTGGAGCATCTTTCAGGTATATATGCCCAGAAGTGGTATAGCTGGGTCTTGAGGTAGAACTATTAATATTATAGCAGAGATCTTATATTCATTACAATAATTACCTTTAATTGTATGTCTCCCATGTTGGTTTTCATTTTGTTCTAATTATGTGTTATTGTTGTTGTTGTTGGTTTGTTTATATTCATCCTTGTTTCTTCTACAGAGATTGAAGAACGCAGTGTCAAGAGCTGAGTTTTCACAGTTGGCTGCCTCAGCAGTCGTCTTAATTTGGTAACAGCCAATCAGCTGCTGTTAAGCACAGGAGCCAACTAAGGAAAATCTAAAGGATAGCTAGTTGGAATTTCCAAGTAACTGCCTCCGTCAAGAGGAACAGAATGGATGGCTACTTGTAGAAAAATGCAAATAAACCCTTATTTATTGCCCTGCACAAAACTAAAGTCCAAGTGGATTAACATCCTCAACATAAAACCAGACACACTAAATCTGTTAGAAGAAAAAGTAGGGAAGAGCCTTGAACTCATTGGCACGGAAGACAACCTCCTGAACAGAATACCAATAGCCCAGGCTCTAAAATCAATAGTTAATAATTGGGATCTCATTAGGATGTGCAAAAAGGGGAACACTTGTCCATTGCTGGTCTAGTGATTTCTCAAAAAATTGGGGATAATTCTACCTCAAGACTCAGCTATTCTACTCCTGGGCATATACCCAAAAGATGCTCCACCATTCAACAAGAAAATTTGCTTAACTATGTTCATAACAGCTTTATTCATAATAGCCAGAATCTGGAAACAACCTAGACATCCCTCAACCTAATAATGGATAAAGAAAATATGGTACATTTACACAATGGAATACTTCTCAGGTATTTAAAAATAAGGAAAATTTGAAATCTGCAGGCAAATGAACAGAAAAAGATCATCCTGAGTGAGGTGACCTGACCCAGAAAGACACGCATGGTGTGTACTCACTCATGAGCAGATATTAGCCACAGAGTACAGGGCAATCACACTACAATACAGAGACTGCTATGCCAAACAAGGACCATGTATAATGTGAGCCTAGACCCTCTGCTCAGATATAACAGACAGGCAGCACAGACTCTTGTGGGGCCGACAATATGGGGAGTAGGGACTACTTCTGACATGGACTCTGGCCCCTCAATGTTGACCGCTTTCCCCTAGCAGTGTGGCCTTGCCAGGCCACAGAGGAAGAGGATACAGATGAGTCTTTGATAGGCAGAGGTCAGATGTTAGGGGGAAAGGAGTCCCCTTTCTGTGGACTATAGCAGGGAGGGAGAGGGAATGAGGGAGAGAGAGGGATCAGGAAGTGATGGATGGGGGGGGGCTACAATCAGGATGTGAAGAATTCAAACTGCAGAACAAGGCTCTGAGACTGGCTGAGACATGAATGTTTACACATAGACAATGCTTCTTCTTGGTTACAGAATCCATGTGATTTATTATTAGATGCCATTCTTCTTATGGCATGAGTGAAGATTTACAAATGTCTTCCTTCTGCTCATAAAAAGAGCAGAGAACCATCCTTAATTGTTCTGTGCATCATGCACACCTCATATATTTATAATTTTAAGACTGTATAATGCTTGTGAGAAATTATATGTTTTCAGAACAAATGAACTGAACACTGACACTGGATCAGACCTGATGGGAGTCAATCTTTTCAGCATGCAGGACACTGACATCCTGCATCCTTCATATTCTGGCACCAAGTGCTTCTGTTGCTGTTCCTCATCAGAACAAGACAGCTCCCAGGACAGCTTCAAAGAAAGTTTCTGATCCCAATTACTCCAGCAATTCAGACTGTCTCACACAGAACTTTAGTTAAGCCTGGAATTTCTCAACATTTAGAAACTGGACCACAAATGCTATTCCTAGCTTGCTTAACCATTTTCCCCAACTTTATTTGGGGCCCCAAATCAGCCAGAAGAAACCTTAAGAGAACGACACTCTATTTCCCTTAGGGGGCGTTGGGTAGGTTTTTTGGTTGCTTTCTTGGACTAGAGAGGTTTATTTTCATTGGGAGTTAATTGTAAGTTATTAATGGTCTTATTCAGAGAGAAATCAAGGTTGGACTCAGGAATGTCTCTCTTTTCCCTTATCTTTCTTACCTAGGTTTGGAGATAGGAGTTGAAAAGAAAGAAGGGGGAATATAGAAAAATATTGGAATGATAGGAGAAAAAGTAGATTATTGAATCTACTGCTCAGGTTAATGTCTTACTTGTTACTCCCAAGGCTATTTTTAATTAACTGGTGTATAACTTTGCATATTGATGCAAAATAAGCTTAATTTTGATACATTGGCATATAATTCAAATGTGAGATTAGATTATTCATCACACACTCTTCCCTAACATGGAGTATTACACCCATACAACTCAATTATAATGCAAGGCTTGCTCCTAATACTTTGAAAGTGCTATTGCAGACTGCTTAGGATAATTAAGTAATATAAATCGTTAGTCGACCAAATCATGGTTATGTCAATTACTAGTCTATTTCTATCACAAGAATATAAATCCTAAGTTTAACAGGTAAGTAGGATTCTATATAGTTAGAGAAGGTCTTCAAAAACCTCAGAGACCTACAAAACATGGCATTTAATGACATTTTCATTAAGCTGGGCATGGTAGCACACGCCTTTAATCCCAGTACTCTGGAGGCAGAAGCAGGCAGATCTCTATGAGTTCAAGACCAGCCTGGTCCATAAAGCTAATCCAGGCAACCATGTCTTAGGGAGGAAAAAAAAAGATGTTTTTATTGTTTTAAAGATTCATTGACAAGACAGGTTAACTCCAGGCAATACCCAGCCTACTCAAAGAAGATGAACATCAAAGAACCTCCTTATGGAGTTGGCTTCAAGTGTGGCAAACAAGCTATTGGACAAAATGTCCTCATTTCTGCCACAGAATTCTGCCTAAAAATGGGCAAGATTAGATGCAGGCAGAGTCAACGGCCAAACTCTGCAAAGATAGGGTAAGCAAGTCCTCAATAGTTCCTGCTATGATGGGGTTGAAGACCATAGAGTTTAGTTTTACAATTAAGCTTAGTTGTTTAGGGGTTAAGATGTTTTTAAGTCTAGATAGGTGTTATAGGTTGATAAAGATGGCATAGGATATTGATTTTCATTCAGCATATTAGATGCACCAAGATAGGAAAGATGTTCTCTTCAAGGTTGTCAAATACAAATAGCCAAAACACTATGTATGTAATATTTACATAATTCCTGATTGTTTCACGGTTTTTCTTGCTGTAGGTAGTTTATTGTATATATGTGTAATACTATAAATATATGTTTTGAAAAGAAAAAAATTTTAAAAAGAAACACATATATAGTTCATTGGTCTTTAGTATATTCAGAGTTGTACAAGCTCACAAATATATATTTCCAGAACATTTCATCTTCTTGAAAGACAACACAAAGTCATGAACAGTCATTCCCCATTCTCCTTAGAGACTCTACTGCTCCTCATCCTGCCCTCTCTTCCTTTCCATTTTTCTAATTCTGTATAGCGTATATAGATAAAATATGGCCTCTTTCAGCTGTGTGTGTGTGTGTGTGTGTGTGTGTGTGTGTGTGTGTGTGTGTGTGCGCGTGCTCAAGCTCCATACATAGGGAGGGAAATGTCAATGTTTGTTCTTTGTACAGTTGAGTAAATGTCTACCCTAGACATAGCACATTTTTATGCATTAGATGATGAACACTAGACTTGTTTATATCTGTAGATCTTATAAGTAATGCTGTAGTGTATATAGTTCTATTTTGTGAAAATCGGTTTTGCTTTCTTTAGGGCACCTAGCCAGGAGTGGAGTTATTGGATTATATGGTGAGAAACTGCTGTTTCCCAAAGTTGTAATACTCTTTTCTTTTTCTGCCTTGAACTACTCAGGTCACATTTTGCCTATATCCTTACCAAAGCTTATTATAATCTCCTGGCATATATTAAATGATGTCTCTTCATAGTTTGATTTGCATTTCCCTAATGCTTCCTATCACTTCTTCTGCTTATTGGTCACTTGAATATCGCCTTAGAGAAATGCTATTCTGAGTCCTTGCCCACTGTTAATAGAGTATATGTTTTAGTTGGTAAATTATGTTATTTATATACTCTAAGAACAGATGTGATCTAAGATGTGATCTCCAAATATTTTCTTCTACTCTGTGGTTTGTGTCTCACATCCTCCAAGGGTTTTTAAAAGTTTTGTTCCTTGTGCTTTTTTTGTTGCATGCAGAAAATCATAGGCTGACGCAAGGTCTTAAAGGTTTACTGCTATTCCTGGACACAGATATTTGTAGGTTTGGTTTGGTTTGGTTTGGTTTTTGGCCCTTTGAACAACTTTATCACCCATCTTTTGATACTAGAATACATAAGACTCAATAGTCATTTTTGGAATAACTGAGGTTGATTTATTCAACGTTTTAAAATGAAAACCAAAAAAAAAAAAAAAATGAAAACAATCTGGGGCTCCTGTTAAAACATTTACAGTCCAGAGAGAGTCAGGACAGGAACTGACCCAAGCCTTGTCTTTTAAGACTTGACAGTCTCAAGAGAGAAAGGCCTCAATCTCATCTCCATGAGCAGACATCATTGAGTTATCACAGAGAAAGAGCTACATTGACCTAAATATGGCTTCATGAAGGGCCCCTGGGTCCTTCCATGCTGGAGAATAGTGATGCTGGTTGGGGAGGTCTGAAGACAAAAAGCTAACACCCAACAAAGGTGTTCTTTCTTTTAGTAGCACTGTGTCCCTTTTTCTCAATAACAAGAAAACCCAAGGAAGTCATTAGAAAGCAGTCCCCTCCCCTGCTGCACTGACAGTGTCTGCCAGGGTAGATGGGGAATGTAACTGACTACACTCTCAGCTGGTCTCTTCATTGGTAGGAGAGCAGCCAGAAAAGAAGATGCTAGTGCAGGCCAGAGTTCGCTTCCTTTTCTTCCCTGTGGCCTTGTTTTCTTGGGATTCCGTTGCTCCGTGTTTTATGTCTGGGAGAGCTAAGGAAACTGCAAGAGCAGTCTTCCTGGATAAAACTTGATCCATATCACGCATCTCTTTAAGCATCTTGGTACTGGGAGTGGCACAGACAGGGTTGAAGAAGTTCAGTCCTAGGTTCACCTCGGTAGGATCTTCCAGTTCGAAGGAACCTTCAGAATCCCGGTGCCGCTCGGGGGTGCCTCCCAAGCTATCTTGCTCTTGCTGGTGGTCACAGCACATTGTGGGGTCACAGCCACAGGCCGCCCTGCAGTCCAACGCTTGCTCCCTGCACCCACAGTGTTTTTTCCTACACCACCCCCTACAGGAAGACCCTTGGACGGTCTTCACAGACACTTTAGCCAGTTTCCCGGGTTTCCACTCCTTACCATAGGCAACACCATCTTCAGCCTCACTCAGCAAATGCTCTGAATGATACTTCAGATCGTTAGCGTCCATGCTTTGTTCCGGGAACTTGTCTGTAACACGGGATGGTGTGGGCGCAGGTGGAATGTAGTCCGAGGAAGAATCCGCACATTGAAGGCCATCCTTGGGAAGACGAGATTTCTGGCCTTTGGCTCCTTGAAGGAGGGTCAGGTTCTGCCTCATTATTTCATTCTCTTGGAGAAGCTGCTGGTTTCGCTCACACGCTTCTTGCATTTTCCTAAACTGCTCTTCCTGACCCTGCAATGCGCTCAGCAGCTGCTGTTCCTTTGCACTGACTGACACCTCCAGCTGCTTCTCTGCCATGTGGCTTCGCTGCAGCTGACTGAGAAGGCACAGCACCTTCTCCTGGTGCTTCTGCTCCACCTTAAGCAGCTCAGCTTTCAAGTCTGTCTCTACTTCAACGAGACGACTTTGCTCCTCAAGCAGCAGTTTCTGCATTTTACAATTACTAGCGCGGCTCTGTTTCAGGCTGCTTTCAAGCTCACTGACCCAAAGTTTAGAGGAGACCACCTCTCCAACTAAATATTTTAGGGCACATTTGGCTTCCAGGGTCGTAGCAATATCCTCCCAGTGTCGTTTTGACCTGTCTTCACTTTCTGCGTCCAGGAGCCTTTGCTGTAGGTCAGCAATCTGAGCACTCCTGAGTTCCATTTCAGCCTCCAGACTTCCAGTCTGCTCTATAATAGAATCCGCTGGCTCTGAAACATGACCACATACTTCATCACTGGCAGCTGTGCACCTCTGGAGCTTAGGAGGCGTGTTCTCCCCAGGTGCCTTGTTTTCTTTAAGCTGAGTCACATCCCGGGCTAGGATCTTTCGCTCTTCAAGAAGGTCATTCAGATGGCGTTTGACTTCCTCAGTACTGACCATTACTTCAATTTCACCTTTAAGCCAGTTCTTCACTCGTGTGTCTGTGCCTTCTCTTCCACGGCTCTGCGTCTCTTTGCGTTTTTCTGCTGCTTCCCGTTGCTTTCGGAGGGCATCCTTAAGGCGCTTGTTAGCCGCTGCTGCCTCTTCGGTTTTACGCCTGAGCACGTTGGACTGTTTCTGGAAGTCTCTTTCCAGTTTAAGCAGCTCATACCGCCTTTTACGGTCTTGTTCTTTTAACTGGATTACTTCCTTGTCTTTCTGTTGCTTCCACTGTCTAGACTTTTCAGCATCTTCCTTCATCTGGCGCATCAACTGGACTCGCTGAGTTTTCATCATCTGTATCTCCAGAGTCAGTCTGGAGATGGTATTCTCAGTGGACTCTTTCAGTACCAGGAGTTTGGACTGTTCTTTTAGTTTCTTCTTCAGATTGCCTATTTGAGCCTCCAGCTCTTGGAGACATTTGCGGCGGTGCTCACTCAACTTGGCTTGGTTGACATCCTTCTTTGTCATCTGAAGATCCAGAAGCAATTGGTCCTTTTCCTTCTGCAGACTGGTGACTTCTGATTCTAAGCTTTTGATGTCTGCCTCATACTGGCACTGAATGGGCTGTAGTTGGCCACCGTTGGAAGTTATCTTCCTAGCTAGGGCCTCTTTCAGCACAAGGGCTTTATTCAGCTCAGTGAGTTCCTTAGACTTCTGAGCTTGCTGTAGAGCATGCTGTGTGGTGAAAGCGTCCGAAGACGTCATCTCTGGACTGATCGCCTCTTGAGCACCTAGTTCCATCGCCGATTCAGCGGCTGCGTCCAGGAAAGCAACTGTTTCGTCTGATAGACAAATAATCACTTGCTGTAGACTGCAAATCGTCTCTACGTTTTCTATTAATTCCTGGTCTTCCAACCTCCCCATTAGCTTTTGCAGATCCACTTTACAGGCCGCATGATGCCTGAGCTCTTGCAGCCTGGTGTTGATTTTTTCATTCGCTTGCTCTGTCACAATGATCCTTTCCAACATCCGGGCAGCCTCACCAGTTGCCTCGCTCAGAGCATGGCTCAATTTTTCATTGTCCTCTACCAGGGACTGATTCTTCTCCATCAGAGATCGGAGAGTCTCTGATGGCTCCGCTTCTATAGATCTAGGCAGGCTGCCTCCGTGGGCCTGTAGCAATAGGACCTGTAGCTGCTGTACCTGATGCTTAAGACGATTAAGTTCAGCTGTCTGGGGATCAGTATTAACTACAGCTTTGTTCCTGATTTTTCTAGCTCTGTCAGCATAGCGGAGGGTATTTACTGTTTCCTCTAGATTGGAGTCGGCAGGACTCACACAGGCGATCATAAGAGTGTGGCTGTTGCCTCCCAGAGAATCTTGAAGCAGGCGAGTTAACTTGGAATCTCTGTAGGGCACAAAGCTACCCTTTTTGCCGTCTCCAAGAGCGCTGATCACATTTCCCAAGCACAGGAGTCCACGGTTAATACTAATACCCTCCTTCAGGCGATCCCCTTCCGCCTTGGTTTTCTTCTGTCTTTCTGACCCGGCGAGATCTACAAGACACAACTTCGAGTGAAAGCTGCTGTCCTTGTCAGTTTTCTTCCTTTGCCTTATGGAAATTGTGAAGATGGCATGAGATCGGGAAGACTGTGAATTCATAGCTGTGGCAGCTACAGTCCTAGAGTTGTTGCCCTGCTCCAAACAGGAAATCACGTCGGACGCAACTGAAACCGTCTTCTCGGTGAGTCCCACAATCTTTATGCCTGCCCTGGGATCCTCCCGGATATGTATTTGAGCTGCTTTCTCACAAGGCGAGCACAGAAGATCCAAAATTTCTTCATTGTAAATCTCCAAGTAAGACACACTCAGTGTGAACTCGGAGTCTCTCTTTTCATCCATTTCTTTGAAAAGAAGTTGTACTACCCTAGGAATAACCCCAATGGTTGGTTCATTGTCTTCATCTGCACTATATGAACCCCCCATAGAGTAGGTTTTTCCAGAGCCGGTCTGCCCGTAAGCCAGGACAGTGGCATTGTAACCTTTGAATACGTCTTTAATGAGTGGTGCTACTGCTGTGTTGAAGACCTCCTCCTGTTCAGTGGAGGGGTCAAACACAAAATCGAAGGTAAAGGATTTATCTGTACCAATTACCACCTGAGGCTTCCCGGGCACAAAGGAAAGACACATCTGACAGCCCTCGCTAATCTCTTTAGGAACCAGAGGGCGACAACGCAATGCCACTCTTACAGGAATTCCCTTCACCTCTTCCTTCATGATGCTAGCTCAGCATCTGCCCAAAGTAATTGCTCTTCCCTTCCCCTTCCCTGTCTCTCCTGGTCCCCTCTCAACTGGAGTTTTTAACCGCTGTTTCCAAACCTTGTCAGAGGCGCCAGCCAATCAGAGAGCAGGCAGCCTGTGGGCGGAGCCTGAGAGTGCACTCCCGCACCTTATATTGAAGAGTATTGGGATTTTTTTTTTTTTTGTCGGTTTGCTTTGTTTTGCTGATTAAATTGTTTTTATCATCTCTGTCGAAAACTATACTAGTGTCTTGATCTGTGTGTCTAACCTTTATGTTAATACCATATGGCTTGATTTGTCTTGATATCGTGACGTTGTGCTAATATTTGTGTTTTTTAAAAAGATTTATTTATTTTATGTAAATGGGTACACTGTCTTCATGCACACCAGAAGAGGGCATCAGATCTCATTATAGATGGTTGTGAGCCACCATACGGTTGCTGGGAATTGAACTCAGGACCTCTGGAAGACCAGTCCGTGCTCTTAATCGCTGAGCCATCTCTCCAGCCAGAAGCCTCAATTCGCTTTTTTCAATTGACTTTTTCCCTATTACGAGTCCCTTTGGTTTCTTAGTTTTAGGATAACCTTACCAGTGACTATAAAATAGCCTGCTGAGAGTAGTTCAATCTGTAAACAAATGTGGTTAACACTGCCATTTTAATAGCATAGAGTTTGCAAATAATAACCACATGAGACACCTTTCCGTTCATTTAGATCTTGATTTCTGCCAACAATATCATGCAGTTTTCAAGTGTACCTTTCTATATTTATTTGTTAAATCTATTCCCAAACATTTCATTTTTTTTGTATACTTTTCTTTCATTTTACAACGTTGCTGAATATATTGTGAGTTCTAACAGATTTTATTAGTCACCTAAATTTTGAAAGACTGTTTTGTCAGAAATGCCATTTCTCATTAGCTTAATTTTCTTTCAGCATTTTCAAAATGCCACTCTAAAGTCACTTGGCACTATTGTCTCTAGATAAGACGTTGACTTTAAATTTTAATCATTCTCTCTCTCTGCAGTGTGTTATTCTCTATACATGGTTACATTTTTCTCTTTGTAGTTTCCTGGCTGGGTAGCTGAACCTCATATTTCATGTCTGCCAAATGTTGAAAACCTTCAATAATTTTTTCTGCATTTTTTTTTTGCCATTTCATTTGTTTATTTTCTTCTTAGGACTCTATAATTATAATACTTTTGGAAACCGGGGCTGGAGAGATGGCTCAGGAGTTAAGAGCAAGGTCTGCTCTTCCAGAGGACCCTAGTCGAATTCCCAGCATCCATATGGCAGTTCACAATTGTCTGTAACTCCTGTTCTAGGGGATCTGACACCCTAACACATATATACATGCAGTAAAAAGAAACCAATGTACATTAGATTAAAAATAATTATTAAAAATAAAAATTTGGAAGACAGAAAAGTTAAAACGTTTTCATGTTTCTAATGTTTCTGCATGTACACCCACAGGCCAGAAGAGGGCACTAGATCTCATTTATGCGTGGTTATGAGCCATCGTGCGGTTACTGGGAATTGAACTCAGGACCTTTGAAAGAATAGTCAGTGCTCTTAACCTCTAAGTCATCTCTCCAACTCCCTCTTTTTTCTAAATTTAACTGATACATAAAAATATAAAAATTGTACATAGTAGTGGACTATCAACTGATATTTTAATAAATGTACATATTGTACAATGTTTGCATTAGGTTAAATATAGTCTCTCCTCAAACATGTTTTACTTTTGTTCATCTTGTTTCTGTTTTCTAGTGTTTCTTTTTACTTGAGACAGCATCTCCTGCCTTATGGTAAAAATATTAAGTTCCCCTTTTCTAGTTTCTTTAAATATGTCGTACATTACAGCTCTCTCCAGCCACGCTTCTACTTCCTTCTCCTTTAGAATTAGGTAAACTGTATGTCTTGAAATTCGCTCTTTCCCTTACCTATCTTATTCAGTCTCCGATTGATCCTATTTAGCATATATTATGCTGCAGTTATACTTACAGCCTTATTGGTCACATTTCTTTTTCTTTATATACCTTTTCTGCTCCGGAATTATTGATGCATGCACCCATTAAGACAGTTTCTATGCAAAGACTTGTAAAAACATTTAACTTCTGCCTGTTCACTGAAATTCAAATCAGCCAATTGTCTGCATTCCCCCCCCCCCATAATATCAGTTACTTTTGTGTGTTTATTTTTCTATCAGCTCAGAAAAGATTCAACTCTGTGGTTCCTGGGCTGTTCCGACATGTGGTTGTATCATTAAATATCTTAATAACATTGCCATCAATCTATTGTTACAAGCAATGGTGCAAACTACACTTGAACATATGCTGTTTCACTCATATGCAAGTATAACATTGGGAAAATCCCTAACAGTCATCGGCTAATGAAAACTCTTTATCTATAGGTTTACACATGCAAATGCATTTGGATATTTTTTCACTAATTTTACTTTTAGAAGATCAGGCAGGTAACAAAATTTAGTGATCAGAATAAATATTTGTAAAGCTCAAAGTATTTTTAAATGATGAGCAGAATACCAATATTTAAATAAAGATTAATGATACTTTAAAGAAATGAGGCAGAATATGCCGAAAATAAGTGTTGATGCTTACATTGTAAAATAATATAGTGAGGCAGTAGTGGTGCATGCCTTTAACCCTAGAGGCAGAGGCAGAAGAATCTCTGAGTTTGAGGCCAGCCTGGTCTACAGAGTGAGTTCTAGGACAGCCAAAGTTACATTTTTTTTTAAAAGTATTCTGATTTCTTTTTTTTTTTTTCTTTTTTTCTTTTTTTAAGTTCAGCAATCTGATTGTCCAGTTAATTGATATTCGGGGGGGGGGGGGAATCACAGTCACCTTTAGCAGCATTGACTTCATGTAACAAATTCAACTTTGACTCGTGCTATGTGACAGACTTTTGCTGGGGAGATGCAACCCATGCATCTACTCGCTCCACAAAGGGAGCCAGCGACAGACCAAAGCGACTATCGCACCAGTGTCCATCGTGGTGAACCCATGAGTCTTTCCAGGGCTTACTAACCGTGTTTGGGAGGTTACTTAGGAGAAACATGGCTAACTCAGATGCAGTGACGTGACCAGCAAGCCCACCCTAACATGGGTTGTGACTCCCAGAACCTGCAGCACGGTAGCTCTACAAGCTTGCACACAGCCCTCTCTCTCTCTCTCTCTCTCTCTCTCTCTCTCTCTCTCTCTCTCTCTCTCTCTCTCTCTCTCTCTCTCCTGGGATGCCTGCTCAGTTGCTAAAATATTGGGGAAAGTATACTTCCTATGGTGGGATAAGCTTAGCCTCCAAGGATTCTTTAAATATTTTATATGCCATGAGTCTTTCTTTCTTTCCCTCACCCCTGTCCAAATGCACCACCTCCTTTTGGGTTTATATGTTTATTTATTTATTCACTCTACATTCCAAATGCAGCTTCCTCTCTCCTCTCCTCCCACTCTCTTCCCGTTTTCCTTTCTCCCCTTCTTCTCAGAAAAGGGGAGTGGGATCCCCCCCACATCAACCCACCGCAGCAAATCAAGTCACATCGGGACTGAGTATATCCTCTTCCACTGAGGCCAGGCAAGACAACCACTCTAAGGGGAAGTAATCCAAAAGGAGGCAAAAAGGAGGCAACAGAGTCCATGTGAGAGACAGCCCACACTCCACTTTCTAGGGGACCCACATGAAGACCAACCTGCCCATAGGTTACATATGTGTAGGGGACCTAGGTCCAGTCCATGCATGCTTTTTGGTTGGTGCTTCAGTTTTCATAAGCACCTAGGTTAGTTGGCTCTGCTGGTCTTCTTGTGGAGTTCTTATCCCCTCTGTCTCCTTCTATCCTTTCCCCTAACAGTCCCAAAGACTCCCTGAGCTCTGACTAATGTTTGGCTGTTGATCTCAGCATCTGTTCTGATCTGCTGCTGGGTGGGGCCTCTCAGAGGACAGTTATGTTAGACTCCTGTCTGCAGGCATAGCAGTGTGTCATTAATAGTGTCAGGGATTGGCTCTCTCTCATGGTGTGGGTCTCAGGTTGGGCAAGGTGAGGACCTAGACCCTCTGCTCAGATGTAGTAGATAGGAAGCACAGTTTCCTTGTGGGTTCCGTAAGATGGAGATCAGGGGATACTCTGGCATGGACCCTGCTGCTCACTTGTTCATCACTTCCCCTGGGGGGCGATCCGGCCAGGCCATAGAGGAAGAGGATACAGGCAGCCCAGATAAGACTTGATAGGCTAAAGTCAGATGTCAGGGGAGGCGGACAGGGTAGATGTGGAGGGAGGGTGGGACCAGGAGACAACAAGGGAGGGAGATACAATAGGGATGTAAAGTGGTGAACAAATTTTAAAAATTTATTTTAATTTTTAAAAGTGACATCATTTAAGCCAACTCTGTACCCCATTAAACATTCAACTCCCACTGCCACCTCCCCAAGCTACTGGCAACTACCTTGCAGCTCTGTGAATATTACTATTCTAGATATCTTATGAGTGAAATTGTACAATACCTTTCCTGGGTAATAATCTTTTTTTTTTTAATTTTATTTATTTATTGTATATTAGTACTTTTATCTGCAGAAGAGGGCATCAGATCACATTACAGATGGTTGTGAGCCACCATGTAGTTGCTGGGAATTGAACTCAGGACCTTTGGAAGAGCAGGCAGCGCTCTTAACCTCTGAGCCATCTCTCCAGCCCCTCTGGGTAATAATCTTATTTCACTTGGCACATTCAAATTTTATACACATTTTAGCATGAATAAATGTTTTGTTCCTTGTATGGCTAAAAGTAATCTGTTTCGTATAGACAAACTGTATTTTGTATGTGTGTGTGTTTACCAGGATACTTGCATTGCTGAACATTTAGAGATTTTCTACGTTTCTGTGTAGACATATACTTTTAGTGCTCTTAGTCCCATACCAAGGTGTGTAAGTTTTGTATCAGACACTAATACCGTGACTAATACGTTGAAGATCTTCTGAACTGGCTGTATCTGTTTGTGCTCCCATCAGCACTGTGTAAAGGTTTTTTTCTTTGTATTATCACAAAACTTAATTTTAGGTGGCCCAATGGCAAAGAAATTCTTTTTACTTTGGTTTAAATTTGCATGTCCCTGATGACTAATGATGCTAAGCATTATAGTTAGTATTCATTTGTCTTCTTTAGAAAAACATCTACTCCAACCTTTACTCATTTTTAACTTGTGTTAGCTGTTGTTTTAGTTTTAAATTCTGTGTTTAGATCATATATTCAAGATACAAATTCTTCATTAGGCATATGACTTAGAAATATTTTCTCTCATTTTGAAGGTGCTAGGGACCAAACACAGGGTCTTGCCAGGCAAGTGCTTTACCACAAAGCTAACGTCCTAGCCTTGTCTTTTCCCTTTTTGAGAGACAAGGAAATGACTGGATCTTGCTGTATGTCCCTAGGTTGCCTAGTACTCACTATGTAACCCAGAGTGGCTTTGAACTCACAGCAGTCCTCCTGCCTCAGACTCCTGAAAGCCAGGGTTACAGGTGTGTACTTACATACTCTGCTCTTTTTCTTTTCTTAAAGTTTTTTTTTTGGAAAGACAAACTTTTTAAATGTTATCCAATTCATTTGTTTGTTTTGTTGCTTGCACCTTCCTAATCTGAGATCATATCAGAAATCACAATTCCATAGGCCTCTGTGTCACTCCTCAGTGCTCAGCCACTGAAACACCCCTGGCACTCCCTTTTTGAAGAAAATTAAATGACAAAATTCTGATTGTATTTACAGTGTTTCACCACAGTGTTTATTTATTCTCTATCCTGTTGATAAAACAGCCTTCACTGTAAGTTGGTATGAAAGTAAAAAAAAAAAAATCCTCATGGTTTATTTGTAACCATGTGTTGAAAAAGCAGATGTGTTATAGGACATGAGACTCTGATAGGAGAGATCATCTGATTGTGAAATAAATTACCCAAAATAATGTATTATTAGGAGCATCTAGGGGGCACAATATGGAACATTTTCAGTATCCAGAAAGCTTTCTTATACCATGCTTCTTCTGTGTAATCTATCCCACTAGACATTATTTCGACTTCTAATATGGAGATTAGCTCTATGGGATGCTTTTGTCAGTTGGCATGACTGTTATGATAATTTCATACTTGCCGGAGGTATCTGTGTTCATTCTATGACTACAATCTTCCATGGTATGGATATTACATTTTATTCATTTGCTTCTGATATATATTGAATTACTAGTATTTAAGGTTTATAGTCTTTTGCTGCATATAGGCTTTCTTTTTCTTTTTTTCCTATACATCTAGAAATAGAACTGTTGTGTCATAAAGTGTCTTTATATTTGTGGGGAAATATCATAAATGCAACTAATGTTATTACAAAATAAATGTATCAGTTTATGCTACCACCAGCAATATGAATGTTTCCCTTACTCCTATTTCTTGCCAATATTTAGTATTATTAGTCTTTTTGTTGATGTTGGTGGGTGGTTGGTTGCTTGAAACAGGTTCTCACTATGTAGCTCTGGCTCTTCTGAGAAACACTATGTACACCAGGCTGGCCTCAGACTCACAAAGGTCCACCTGCCTCCGCCTCCCAAGTGCTGCCATTAAAGGCATGTACCACTATGCCTGGGCTACTAGTGTTAGTCTTTAGTTAATGTATGTCTATCCATGTATGTTCATGTGTGTGAGGATGAATGTAGGGGCCAGAGGGCAACCTCAGGAGTGCCATCTACCTCTTTCGAGAGAGGGTCTTATATTAGTCAAGAGACCACCAATTTGGGTAATCTACCTGGCCAGCAGGCTCCAAGTATCCTCTAGATATTATTTCACTAGATATTATATCCACTAGAATTATTTCAAGGCTACACCAACATGTTCAGTATTTTTACATAGGTTCTGGGGATCAAACTCAGGTCTTCATGCTAGAAAGATGGGCGCTCTGCTCACTAAGCTATTTTCCCAGCTATGGTGGTTTGAATGAGAATTTCTCCCATAAGCTAGTGAGTGGAACTTTTAGGGAAGGATTAGGAAGTGTGCCCTCATTGGAAGAGGTGTGTCACTGGGAGTGGGCTTTGAGTTTCAAAAAGGACATATTATTCCCGGTTAGCTCCCTCTGCCTCCTGCTTTCAAATCTAGATGTAAGCGCTAGCTTCTGCACCAAGTCATGCCTGCCTGCCTGCTCTCATGCTCCTGCCATGGTGGTCATGGACTCTAACCCTCTGCAACCATGAGCCCCAAACTAAATGGTCTCCTTTGTCAGTTGTCTTGGTCATGGTGTCTTATCATGGTAATAGAAAAGTAATTAAGACACTAACCCTTCATTAGTCTTTTTATGTAAACCATTGTGATACATATATAAATGATGTTTCATAGAATATGTCTTTTGCTTGTGTAATGTTAAAGTTATTTTTATAAAATACGTGTTTGTTTCTCTTTTAACCTAGCTATCACCCAAATAACTGAAATTCTATTTATTTATACTTTGGTTCTTCAAGACAGGGTTTTTCTTTGTAGCCTTGCCTGTCCTGGACTTGCTTTGTAGACAAGGTTGGCCTCAAACTCACAGCGATCTGCTTGCCTCTCCCTTCCCTGCATGCCGGGATTAAAGGCCTGTGCCACCACATCCGGTTTTATTATATTATTTGTTTATCAAGCTTTATAGCACAATCCTGAGAAGTTTTAGTCTGTTCTTAACCCTCTAAGCTAGTCTCACTTCTTCCCAATGTAAAACTCAGAGATACTTGCACTTCATTGCATTCTCTGCTCCAGCTCCTCTCTCCTGATGTCTCCTGAACCCATGCCCATGGCTGAATCCCTTGCTTCCTCCTCCAATTCACTTCCCCTGGCTGGCAGGGAGTCCAGCCTGTTGTCTCCCTGCTCATCAATTGGCTGTAAGCTGCTTTGTTGGTATACCAGAGAACAACTGGGAGCAGTGTTTACACAGCACTGAGACAGGAGATTCTCAGAACAAGGATTGTAACCACATATGGGGGTTACGGAATTCAGCATTTGGATTACACAATAACTTCAAGCCTACATCTCCCCCTTTTAGTCTAATAAAAGACTTTCTCTTACAATAACAAACTATACTTAATAAGAACAATTATGAAAATTATTAGGTAAGATTTACATTTGTAATTTGGCACCCTTAGATAAAGTATTCTATTATCTATCAGTTTCTATCATCCTAAATAATTTAAGTTTAACTGTGAGACAATAACTATCAAGTCTTCAACCCCATTGGAGACCTAAGAAGGAAAAACATTATCTAAATATGTAGGCCATGCAAGCAAGCAGCTTCCAAAAGTATAGATATGACAGGGATATTTGGCTGCCTGGACAGGTCCCCAAAATTCTTCTGTAATATGGGAACATCATCTTCAGCCTTCTGGCTCAGAGTATTTGACAGACATTCTGTAAAACAGGAATTATAAAGGACTTGACTACCTTGTCCTTTCAAAGCTTAGCACTTGACTTTCTTGCATCCAGTTTGTCAAGTTTGGATAGTATTCTGTCTGTAATTGACAAAAGGACATTTTTTTTTATCCAGGGGCTTGCTTGCCACATATGAAGCCTTTGATACTCTTTGAAGTAGAATGGGGTTGCTGCCAGGAGCAGACTGGTCTCATTGTAAAAAAAATAAAAAATTAAATCAATAAAATATCTTTAAATGTCATGTTCTGTAGACCTCTGAGGGTTTTGAAGACCATCTATGTATCTTATCTGAATTGTTTGTTTCTAGCTATTTTTATCTAACAATCTAGAAAATATATTTTTATAATTAACTAAACTAGTGTCTAACATGACCATGAGTTTGATTGTCTGACTGCCAATATGCACTTCTTAATTATCTTAAACATTTGGTAATAACAGCTGTCATTGGGACTAGAATTTAACATTGCAGTTTTAAGAATTACATAGGTACAATACCTTAGCATGTTGTAACCAGATATAATATTAAATCTGTATTAATATACAAAGATCTATACCAATGTAAGATTTTTGGCTTATTAATGCTCTTTAGTCTAAAAATAGATCCAATAATCTGCCCTTTTACTTATCATGCCTATAATTAACCACTTTAAAACAATAACAAACATCTATCACCCATAGGCTGTCCAAAACCTATCCACCTCCTCTTGGGAATAGGACGTAGTTCTCTTAAACTGCTTCTTGCTCATTTGGGACGTAGTTTTCCTTTTGGGGATCCAAGAAATTTAGGGTGTTATCCAATCTTAAGAAAGTTAGCTGTAACTTTTGCTTTCCAGTCTCTGCATACTGAGAAAGTTTATGGTTTATGTGGGGTGCTGCTGGAGAAGCCAAAGTCTAGTGTATCTGGATAGCCAACTAAGCTCAGTCTATTATGATAGACTCTTTTTCTCAGTGGGGTCCCCTTTATGAACCCTAGGCACTCTAAGGGGCATCACATAGCCTTCAGGGAAGATTACAGGACTGACTGTTTCCTGAAAAGAAACATGTTCAACAGGCATCTGGGGATTCCTGGAATACCCCCATCCTATGCTAAGGAGGTCCTATCCTTAATCAAACGACTTTTACTTGTACCTAGAAGTTCTTTCCCTACCCATAAGATAATTAAGTACTGTGTTTTCCTTCTTGTGATAGGACCCCATTTCACTACATGTAAATGAGGTACTGTACCACTGTGTGTAAATTAAGTATTCTGGCATCCCTAATCCTAGCAAATCAAACACATTTACCCACAAACCCTTCCCCACTGCCCAAGTTTATAAGTAAAGATTGGCTAACTTGCTCTCTCCTGCTCTCACCATTCCTCCACCATGACTATCTGAGACTCAGTTTGTTCTGGGGAAAAATCATTGCTGAACACCCAGGGATTGAATGCTGGTGGAGCCGCCTTGGCAGCCACGAAACCTGCCCCATTGAGACAAGATTGGTGCTGATCCCTGGTGAAGCCCCTGCCAGGCATGCGTCTCACTAAGCCTGCCTTCTGGTTGGTTTTGTGTGTCTGCCTGCATCCCCTGCGATAGGCTTGTGGAGCTCCTGAGTCTCCACTGCCATCTGATACAAACTATTTCACTCTAAAAGATCTAAACTGTGACACCTGGTGAAGAATCATTTACACCTCCCAGAGCCTTGCCTACAGCACTCTAGGGGGTCCTGAGAGAGAAACCAAACCTTTGACCTCAAGGTCCATCTATTCTTTTCCGGAAGCAAGCAGCACCTGGGCTGGCCTGCCAGATCAGGAAGCCAGAACACCCACCAGACACTGAATGACAGGCTTAACTGAAGTCTTGACTGGAACAGTCGGTTATGCTGGATGATTCAGATAGCCATTTGAAATTATCCCAGATGCAGATTTTTGAGGAGGCTGTCTGTGAGGTTGGATCACTTGAAATACTTTTTTTTTTTTCTTTCTGTTTGGTCCTCTTGCTCTGAAAAATATATAAACTTTCAAAGGTATTATACATTTTTTGTATTTGTATATATATATATATAGTGCATTTAGCACAATTCAGCTAAAGATGATTCTCTACTTTCTGTTTGATCTGGTAAGGCATTTTTTTCTATAAAAGTTAGTTTGGGCTGTATAAACAAACTTTAATATAAAATTTTAACTATGACATTTAAAAGAATGGCATAAGCCTGAGGATGTTGTAGCTGAAGATTTCTTGACTAAGTGGAGCTAAAGTCCTGGCTGGAGACATTTTCATGCCTCAAGGCAGTCTCAGAGCTGTTCCCATGTGGAGGAATCAGCAATGTATATTACTTGTGAAAAGCCTGAAAAACAAGGTCAAGTTCGGGGCCATTTGACCCCTGCCCTAGTTCCAAGAACCAGCAAAACAAAACACCACCTGCAGCTCCAGGAAAACGCCCCGGAAAGCCCCCACACGGCCTGCTCTCTGTCCCCAGTTATCCTGCTTACATACCTCAGATACAGCAGCCCAACCAATCAGTTTAAAGGTCGGTCCTCCCCCTGGCTTGCAGGTTTTCGCCTTTATAAGCAGTCTGTAACAGTTACTCGGGGTCCCTTAGCCTCTTGAGTGCTGAGGTACCCTGACACGCCAGCAATAAACCTTTGCTCTTTGCATCAGCGCTGTGCTGTTTGAGTGGTCTCTTGCGACCACCCCTACTCCCGAGTGGACTCTAGGGTCCAACACTGGTCTTGATTTAAATGTACATGTGTATATTTTATGACTTTTAATTTCTCTATTTTACCTTTTGGTCCTATGCATTTACTTCGTTTTACCTGAGGAAAAAGTAGCTTTCCTAGGTGTTACATAGATACCTTTTGAAGTGGCCAAGTTGGATTCCAGGAGTCTTGTGACGTTGTTACACTGGTTCATCTCCTTGTAATTTTAACTTTGGTCTCTTATCTTTTTTTTAAAGATTTATGTATTTATTATTTATACAGTAATCTTCCTGTATGTGCCTACATACCTGAAGAGGGCACCAGATCTCATTGAAAATGACTATGAACCGCCATGTGGTTGCTGGGAATTGAACTCATGACCTTTGGAAGAACAGCAAGTGCTCTTAACCTCTGAGCCATCTCTCCAGGCCTGGTCTTTTATAGCAGTTACCCAAAATACTTGTTTGTTTTGTTTTTTTGGTCTTTGAAATCTGGACTATTAAGGTCCATATGCAAAACAATGTTGCTTAACTGTTCTGCAGATGAGCTTTTCTGATATTGACCTGAGATGGCCGCTTTTGAATTTGGTATCAGGGCTTCTGGGGCGTTTCTTAACAAGGGGTTCCTTTGTCCCTTGTTGATCTCCATTCATTAGCCCAGTATCGACCTTTGCCACACATTCTGCATATTCAAGAAGGCTAGGACCTTTGTTTTGTATTATCTCTAGAAAAAATACTGTTTGTAGGAATGCCTTGTCTACAATACCTTTTTAATGGCCTTGTTTACCGCAATTAAAACATCTAAGAGTTTAGCTATCTTTCAAACCTCTTGTTTTATCCCTAGGAGCAACTTTGTCTTCATTAAACGGTTTAGTCTAAGTTTTCAGTAGCCATGTTTGTACTATCAGGCCTTAAATTTTCTAGTTGTTTTTTAGAATAATCCTTTTTTGATGGACAGGAAATGAATGACAGATGCTGGTTTTTTTGTTGGCCTTGAGCAAACCCTGAAATTAAGGAATTGGCTTAGATATCCTTGGATGACCTGCATTCATGAGCCATATGACTGTTCCTTCCACATCTTCTACATTTCATAGGAAATCTTTTTCCTGAATTATTAATATTAAAGAAGAGTTTATTCTTAGGAACTCTGCTCACAGTCCTTTAGGGAATGATTTGATTTTTCATAGCCAGTGCAATGGGCATTTTGTGTTTTGGTGTCTCCTGTAGCTGTTTGCCCAACTATAACTGAATCATGAACATTTGTTTCTATGTCTGCAGTAGTTTTGGTGCTGGGAGCAATCACATGCTGGATTGGCAAAAGCAAGCTTCCTAGAGGCAGCCCACTTGCTTTTGCGGGGCTGAGGAGTGTGTGTGTCCCTCCCTGGTTTAGGCAAAGCCCCAAGGATTTTGCCTCGGGACTGCTTATGGTTGCCATGCTGCCTTTCCATGTTTGTCTCATATATTTGGCATGACATAGGCACTCACTGCCTGTAGGATAATAATATTCCTCCATAGGTACTACTCTCTCTGTTGGGAAGATTTTCTACAGATGATTTTATAATTCCTGATAACCGTTTCTAATTGATTCAAATAAGTATAAACCTCCATGTGAATTACACCAAGAGGAAAACAAGATTGAAATAAATTAATAATCAAGGAAATTCATTCATTCTAGGTGTAGTCCAAGGATAAGACCCAGGTGCACATCACAATAAAGAAGACCCTATGAATATAAAAACAAAGAATGAATGGTTGTCTATACAAGATGAGACAGACACCTGTTTCTTAGAAAAACCTTGACATAAAAAGCTCTTGTTTGAACACATTACGTGCATCTGAAATCAGAAAAAGATAAAACTTCTGTTTTGAACTCATAATGAGCATATAGATAAAATCACTGCTTTAAACTTATTATCTAGTTAGATATTAGGATCAATACTTCTACTGTAACTCCCTTTTTATATAACTGATTTAATCTATTTTTGAATGAGGTAATTTTCCATATATAAAGAATCTTTGTGTTAGATCATATAAAAACCCAAGACAGAATTAAACAGTTGTTGAAACCATCTGCTTCATCCAAAAATATATCTATCTGTTTATATGTCTGTCTGTATATATTGTCTATATGTATGCATGTATATATGTATATATTTTTATATCTGTCTGTTTATGTATATGTGGATGAATGGTGTCTTTGGGAGCTCCCTTGGTGTGTGTGTGTGTGTGTGTGTGTGTGTGTGTGTGTGTTTTGTAAAAATCTGCTTGCTTTGTTTGCCAAGGCGTAAATAGCAATGCCACCAGCTGAACTGTAAGAGTTCAAGTGTGAATAGCAAGGCTACGAACCTAAAAGATGAAGAGTTAAAGTATATAGAAAACACCAGCCACTAGCTAGTCACTCTCCAACTCCGCAACGCACCTCGGTTCACTCTGTGTGCCAGAGCTGCTCTCTAGCAGATGGGGAGCTTGACCTCAAGGCTCTAACAGCTCTCTTGCCCTCATCATTAGCATTCTCAAAAGCTGGAGACCCAAGCAGAATTTCTCCAGCATTTGGATCTGATAGCACTCTATTCCTTATTGCTTCCTTAAACCTTTTTAAATCTTGTCCCTCTGTAGATTGCCACTTGAATTCTTGATAACCCTGTAGATTTTCCTCTTCCCCTTATCAAAGCTAGAAAAATCATTTTAGTTTTGTTTTTGTTTTTTTTTTAACAGATATAGACCATCCTGCAGTCTTATTACAAAGTGGTGTTACATATTCTGGTCTTTTATCTTCTGTCTCTGTCTTAGTATCATTTTCATTCTTTTTTTTTTTTAAGATGTATATATTGATTATGTATAAAGCATTCTGCCTGCATGCCAGAAGAGGACATCAGATGCCAGTATAGATGATTGTGAATCACCATGTGGTTGCTGGGAATTGAACTCAGGACCTCAGGGAGAGCAGCCAGTGCTCTTAACCTCTCCAGCCCCTCATTTTCACTCTTCATTGTGAATCTCACCAATTTCTCTTCTAAAGTTTCTTTCCAAATTTCATCTTTTTTATTTTACTTCATTTCTGATACGTTAGCATTTTCCTCAGTACGATCTATAAATTCCTGTAATTTTTCCTCCAGGGTTTGTTTTTCTTTCTCTGTTGTTCATTTCAATCTATGAAAATTTGCATCTTTTGTTCTAAAACTGGTTTCCACCTTTTAATTTTTCCTTTTATTGGTCATTTTGATCTATCAACCTCTCTAATTTTTCTTCCATGGCCTGTCTCATTTTTCCATAGTCTCCTTTTTCTTCTATATTTTTAATTATAAATTTTTATAAGCCTTTTCTTAAGGCCTTTTGTTTTTATTTGGGGCGGTTATATGTTTCTTTGGGGGTTTTTTTGTTGTTGTTGTTGTTGTTGTTGTTTTTTGTTTGGTTGGTTAGTTGGTTGGTTGGTTTGGGTTTTGGTTTTTTGGTTTTTGGGGGGTTCTTTTGGTTTGGTTTGGTTTTTGGTTTTTTGGTTTGGTTGGTTGGTTGGTTAGTTGGTTTTGGTTTTTTCGAGACAGGGTTTTTCTGTGTAGCCCTGGCTGACCTGGAACTCTCTTTGTGACCAGGCTGGCCTCAAACTCGCAGAGATCCTCCTGCCTCTGCCTCCCAAGTGCTAGGATTAAAGGTGTGTGCCACCATACCCAGCTAAGGCCCATTGTTTTAAAAAGGAATGGAAATCATTATTAGAATCAATATGATTAATATCAATATTTGTAACCTCTACCATTAGGTCATCAAAAATAGCATTATATAAAATCCAAACAGTTGGTGTCATTGTGTCTTCCTCCATTTCCAACACAGAAAACCATCTTTTTCTTTAATCTCAAAACCTCTCCATAAGGACTTTACTTTCTGAGACCCAGCTTCCCTTCAAGACTTTACCAGTTCAGATAGATAATTGAACCTTCTCAGTTTGTCTCTGGCTCCTGCTTCCAGAGAGGGGCTTTTCTGCCTCCCTCACTGGATCCTCACTCCTCCTCAACTCTGAGAAGTTACTGGGTCCACAAATGTTTGCTCCTCCAGCCAACACAAGTCAAACAGCAAGACCACCTCAAAGGGAATTAGCTTCCTCCCTGGCCTATCAAAGTCTGGCTGTGAGGAGTGTGCTGGTATTAAAGAGCCACTTTTTTTTTTTTTTTCTTCATCAGAGACTTTTTAAAAGAACTGCCTCTGCTTTGTCTCGCTGGAGTTCGTTTCAGTTCTGATTTTTCTGCAACCACTGAGAGACAGTAATGCACTGTTGGGGGTCTGATCAGGAAACTATAAGCTCCTGTCTTAGAAACTGTGGTTGCTGTCTTGAGGAACAGAATTAAATAACTGCTCTGTCTCAATTTAGATTCTATGTAAATTCTTGTTAAATTAGTGTAAGTTCTGCTCCACTTGGTATGCCAAGATGTTAGTTATTTTTGTAAAATATGTGTTTATTTTTCAGCTTTCCTCTTAACAGGGCTAACAGACAAATAATTGACTCTTATTTATTTATCAAGCACAAACCTGAGCAGTTTTAACCTGTTCTTAACCCTCTAAGTTAGTCTGGTTCCCTCCCAGCATAAATCCCAGAGATACTTGCACTTTGTTGCATTCTCCGCTCCAGCTCTTCTCTCCTGAGGTATCCGGGACCTCTACCCATGGCTGAATCCCTTGCTTCCTCCTCTAACTCCTCTTCCCCTGGCTGGCAGGAAGTCCAGCCTATTCTACCTCCTACTCAGCAATTGGATGTAAGACTCTTTGTTGATATTTCAAGGGCAATTGGAGAGCAGTGTTTACACAACATTGAGACAAGAGATTCTCAGAACAGGGATTACAAACAGATATGGGGGATACATAAACCAGCATTTGAGTTATGCAATAAACTTATGCCTACAGCATAATAATGTTTTCAATATTTTTTTCAAATGTTAGTTGGACTTTTTTATTCTATTTTGTTTGTCTCATTGAGCCAATTATTTGTTTGTTTGTTTGTTTGTTTCAGATAGAGTTTCTCTTGTAGTCTTTGCTGTCCTGGACTACTTGCTTTGTCTATTTGTTATGTATACAGTGTTTTGCCTGCATGTACACCTGCACACCAGAAGATCTCATTATAGGTGATTGTGACCCACCATGTGGTTGCTGGGAATTGAGCTCAGGACCTTTGGAAGAGCAGCCTCTTAACCTCTGAGCCATCTCTCCAGCCCTGCTTTGTCAATTTGTATTGGATTGACTATTTTATCAATTTCCATTATAGGTACAAATTTCCAGTGAGAATTTTGATGTGAAAATATTAATGTCTTCTCCTAAACAGATGTTTCTCTCTTTATTCTCTTCATTATTCCATATGAATACAAGCTATTAATTTTTACAAGTTCAAATTATCCATCTTTTCCTTTATGAATAGTCCCTTTTAAATCTTGCACTCCTTGTAATAATTATTTTCTTACCCCAACATTATGAAGATGTTCCCTTCTCTTCTAGCAGATAGAATATTTCAGATTTAATGCATGAGCCTCTCAAGAATTTCTAATTGTGTATGTGTTGTGGAGTGATATCAATTTTTCTCTCAAAGCTGCCCTAACCTCATGTTAGATGTTTAAGGGTCTAAGATATTCTATTTTCTACCCTTCTAGAAAGTGTCCTAACATATCCATAAATAGTACATCATTGTACTATTTTTGAAATACTCATGATTGATTTTGTAATCAAATATAGTCACGCCATTAGATCACAAGCCTTGTTCTCCACAGACACTGCACCCGACTCTTCTACCAGTCTAAATGTAAGCAGTTGTGAAACCCTTGCCACCATTGGATGTAGAGGCAGACAGATAGATAGATAGATAGACAGACAGACAGACAAAAGGAAAATAGATAACAGTATTATAGTGGATACAAGAAACAATTGTCCCTTGGTATGCATGTATTTCATAATTCTAGATTCTGCAAAGAATTTGAAAATATTCAGACAAAATTATACCTGCACACATGTAGGACTTTTTCCTTTCTGTCATTGTTTTCTAACAATAAACTGTAACTATTATTTACATAGTGTTGAAAATGTATTAGGTATTTTATATATTCTTATAATATATAATATAAAATATATAAGAGGATGTACATAGGTCACATGAAAATGTTAATTATTTTTAAGATATATCTATGTATTTATTGTTGTATGTGTATGGGTGTTCTGCCTCGTGTATGTCTATGCACCATATGTTTTCAGTGTCTGAAGAGGCCAGAAAAGGGAACAAATCTCCTGGAACTGGAGTTATAGACTGTTGTTAATCACTAAGTGACAGGAGTCAACCTGGGTCCTCTGAAAGAGCTGTTAGTACAATTAACCACAGAACCATCTTTCCATCCCTAATGCTAAACTATTTTTTTTTTTTTTTTTTTTTTTTTTTTGGTTTTTCGAGACAGGGTTTCTCTGTGTAGCTTTGGCCATCCTGGACTCACTTTGTAGACCAGGCTGGCCTCGAACTCACAGCGATCCGCCTGCCTCTGCCTCCCGAGTGCTGGGGGTAAAGGACTTGAATATCCTTAGTTTTTTTTTTTCCCACATTATGATTCATCTATTTTCATTATTATAATTTACTCTTTTCTGAAGTCTTAACCTGTGCTACAGAGTGAAATGAATGTATATATTTTTATATTTTTAATTGGGCCCAGATATACATACATACATACATACATACATACATACATATATAAAATATATGTACATGCTTATTATACACACAAACCTGTAGTTGCCTCTCCATCTTTAAATGCATAGATATTTTTCATTTTTACTTATATTTAAAAGTACAAAATCACAAGCTGAAAAAAATTTTTTCTTGTGAATTAGGAAAATTTTCCTTCTGAATTTCCTTGTGAATTATCTTCCATGGTAACTCTTTATTTTTCTACCAGAAAATACATCTTTTAAAACCCTGGATGGATAGTAACACATGTACAAAATGATTATTTCTTAGAAAGTGTTGAAGCAGCATTTTCATCATGTACATCTTTTTCCCTTATGATCTAACATTCCTGCATGCATCTGAGCCCATGTGCTTTTGACATAGTAGGTGCCAGAAGTTGGTGTGCTGATATTCTAAATTTGAGGACAGAAAGCATTCGGCTACTGAAAGGAGAGATCCGTTATGACTCATTGACTGTTTGAGGAGGTCCATTAAGATCAAAGTTGGATAATGTCTATGTGACAGGAAGGATGTCCAGATCTCTTTCATAACCAGACATTGTCATCTGTACCACAGCTGGAGCCACTAGCCTGGCCCTTGTAGGTGCATCTTGTCCCAGCACAAATTTGGAACCTCAACCTGAAAATCTAGTCAACATTCTGAGTCTAATTTCGAATATATAGTTCTCACCCTTGACGATAACCTTGTCTGAGGTTGGGAAGCTAGAACATGTGTTTAATACTTATGAGAACAGAGGCAGCAATTCATTCAAGCTCTACAAAATACTGAAAGATTGTGTCACTGTTCCAATGGCTAGAATTTTAACTGCCCAAGATTACTGTTTGATAAAGGAGAAAAACTCATAAACAGCAACAAAACCATAACTAAAATCACCTTAAAATAAAATAGAACATTTGTTTTGAGGTTATTGGGTACAATGTTTGATGACAGGGTTGGTTGTGTTCATTTGGTATCCCTGTTACTATTTTTTAAAATATATTTTATTAATTTGTTCATATTACATCTCAATTGTTATCCCATCCCTTGTATCCTCCCATCCCTCCCTCCCTCCCATTTTTCCGTTACTCCCCTCCCCTATGACTGTGACTAAGGGGGACCTTCTCCCCCTGTTTAGGCTCATAGGGTATCAAGTCTCTTCTTGGTGAATATCCTTAGATTTTCTGAGGGGCTTTGAAGGCACTACGGGCCACAAAGATAATGTCTATGGTATGACTGCCACCTGGTGGACAATGATCATAAGACACATCAATTATAAAATTTCTTAATTTCCAAGTATCTAAAATATGAAACATGTGATTACCAATGCAAAATGACACTATATCAGCAAAGCTTTTTATTTAAAAAAAAACTCAATGGACAGTAAGAAAAATATATAATTTCTTTCTAACCCTGATACATCATTGGCTTTAACTCTAGCTCAAGTCAGAAAGGATTCTCTCCTCTCTCCTCTCCTCCTCTTCTCTCTTTCTCTTTCTCTCTCTCTCCCTCCCTCTCTCTCTCTCTCTCTCTCTCTCTCTCTCTCTCTCTCTCTCTCTCTCTCTCTCTCTCTCTCACCAGTGTTGGTCTTATAAATAAATAATGTCATACTATCAGATGACTGACAGTCCATTCTCATCATTATGCTCTGAGGCCTAAGAAGACCACAATAACCGCAGAATGAAACTGCCCAGAACGGAGCAGCAGAAACTTTAAGGCACCTGCCGATCAATACACATGCTGGACCTGAAAGACCAGAAGAGGCCATCGCGGAGTATGGGAGTTCAAGGGACTCACCAGGAAAAGGCTTACATCCTCCCCTCCTCCACAGGCCACCTCAGCCCTCCCACAGAGCACCACAGGGAGACTGCTAAAGCACAGGGGTCTAACAATTTCACCTTTCAACTGAGCACAGCGGGACCATCGATTCACTCCACAAGTACTTTGTTGTTTCATCTCTTGCATGGTTGTGTATCATTCTTTTAGATACTAGGACTGTTTATGTTTTTCTACCTGGTATACTATAGGGCATCCTTTACTCTTCAACCATATCGTCCCTTTTATCCCTGTATCTCCTGTTTACTTCCAGCCTACCCCCTTCACTTTACCTCTAATTGAAACATTCCACGATTTTGACAAAAATCTCTAAACCCATAGCCTTAAATTTTCCCATCCTTGCCAGGCATGGTGACACACCCCTTTAATCCCAGCACTAGGGGTGGCAGAGGCAGGTGGATCTCTGTGAGTTTGAGGCCAACCTTATCTACAGAGTTTGTCCAGGACAGCCAGTCCTGGGACTACACAGAGAAACCCTGTCTTGAAAAAAAATTCCCATCCTTGCTAATGTACCCTCACCTTGATTTTTCTCTTCTCAGAATTTATCTAATCCTTAATCTTTATTCCTACCCACCCTATTTCTATTGCACTCTAGAAAAATAACTATTACATTTATTCTCTCGCTTGTGTGTACATGTATGTAGGTATGTGCATGCCATGGAACACATATGAAGGTCAGAGGATAACTGCAAATTCAGTTCTTTCCTCCTACTGCTTGGGCCTCATGGATGTAACTCAAACTGTCAGGCTTGATGGTAAACAACTCTATTCCCTGGGTCATCTCATCAGCTTCCTTAATCTTATTAACGAAAATCTGACAATACTCCTTACTATCTTTTGTTGTTTATATTTCAACAGTTACTGAAGTCAAAAGAGCCACTGTTAATGCCTCTTAAAACACTCTCATAGTGGTGATACCTAACACATTAATACTTTATTCGGGGAAAAACATAAAATTTTCACCAGGAACCCTGAATTCCTGGTCTGGGGAGCTATTTTCTAAACGATGCATTCATTTCTACCACACCCAAATCACATGTGAACACTGCAAGTAAGTCAACTGAAAAAATATAGCTGATAAGAAATATATCAAAGGCAGGTGGTGTGATGCACACCTTTAATCCCAGCGCTTAGGAGGCAGAGGCAGGCAGATCAATGTGAGTTCAAGGCCAGCCTGGTGTACAAAGCAAGTCCAGGACAGTCAAGGCTACACAGAGAAACCCTGTCTCAAAAAAACAAAGAAAGAAAGAAAGAAAGGGAAAAAAGATAGATACATATTGGTAGACCAAGGGAATCAAGGCATGGGAAAAGAGATAATAATGTGAGTTCTTAGTGTGAAATGTCAATTGCTTTCTTAAAAACTTGTCATAATTTATAATCATCCAGTACTGAATGTGTGTCTAGTTCCATTAAAGTATCACCTCTGCTGAACTCTGACATTTAAAAATCTTTATAGGCAAGAACAGGTTAAAGGCACACCTGCCCTCAGACCCTTCCCAAGCCACTGACACCCCCTTCCTGCCCACCCTCTGACTCCACCTCCCTACCCCACCCATACCTCAGCTGAATATCTTCTGCTTAGGTGCGTGAAAACCTGCAAAGAACAGAGACACACTGCTGGATCAAAGGGCACACTAGCTGCCAGAAGTCCAGCCTGCAACTCTGACAGAGACTCCCTGCTGGATCCGAGGTCACACAGGCTGCCAGAAATACAGACCGCAAAGTCCAGAAGACCAAAGAAGAAACAGAAACCAAGGAACAAAACACCCATGCAACAAAGACGTCTGAATGTTGATAAAGAAGCCAGAAACACAATTGGAACAAAGGAAGGAGCTTCAACAAATTGTTTGTCTAACTGGATGTCTGCATGTAGAGGGATGCAAACAGATCCATATTTATCACCCTGTGCAAAACTCAAGTCTAAGTGCATCAGAAGCCTCAACATAAAACCAGATACACTGACCCTATAGAACAGAAAGTGGGGAATAGCTTTGAATGCATTAGCACAGGAGACAACATTCTGATCAGAACTTGCATAGTGCAGGCACTAAGATACAAAGATCTGTAAGAGTAGATTCAATAATCTACCCTTTTTCGTGTGTGTGTGTGTGTGTGTGTGTGTGTGTGTGTGTGTGTGTGTGTGAAGGGGACTAGAGAAGCTTGCCTAGCTCCCTACCCTTTTTCTTATTATTCCTATATTATTTCTATATCATCTTTTTTTTTTTCTTTTCAACCCTTCTCCCCGTATATAAGAAAGAAGGAAGGTGGGCTTGGTGGCACACGCCTGTAATCCCAACACTCTGGGAGGCAGAGGCAAGAGGATTGATGTGAGTTCAAGGCCAGCCTGGTCTACAAAGTGAATCCAGATACCCAAGGCTACACAGAGAAACTCTGTCTCAAAAACAAAAAACAAAAACTAAAAAGAAAGAAAAATACCAAAGTTGGGGCTGGAGAGATAGATGGTTCAGAGGTTAAGAGCACTGTCTGTTCTTCCAAAGGTCCTGAGTTCAATTCCCAGCAACCACATGGTGGCTCACAACCATCTATAATGAGATCTCGTGCCCTCTTCTGGCCTGCAGGCACACATGGGGGCAGAGTTCTGTATAAAGAATAAATAAATAAAATCTTAAAAAAGAAAAGAAAAGAAAGAAAGAAAGAAAAATACCAAAGTCTAACCTCCTATATCTGTTTCCTCCCTGACAAAGACCATTAATAAACATCCATCACCACTGAAAGATCAAAACCCACCCCGCCTTTTGGGAATACTGCTCATCCCTCTCTTAAAATTGCTTCCTGCTGATTTGGGGTATAGTTTACTTTTGGGGCCCCAGAAATTGGGAAAATGGTCAAATCTTAAGAAAGCTAGCTATAGGCTGGGAGAGGGATCAAAGGTTAAGAGCACTGCTTGCTTTTCCAAAGGTTGGGAGTTCAATTCCCAGCAACCACATAGTGGCTCACAACCATCTATAGTGTGATCTGGTGCCCCCCTCTGGCCTGCAGTTGTACATGCAGGCAAAACATTGTATACATAATAAATAAATAAATCTTAAAAAAGAAAGAAAAAGAAAAAAGAATGTGGCGCCCGCGCCACTGCGGTACCGAGTTGAGGGCCAGGGACTGCGGATTTAACTCATGCACACACACACACACACACACACACACACACACACACACACACACACACAACACAGCAGGTCCTTCGTGCTAAGAGAGCAGCAGCCGCAGCAGCAGCCGTGGCAACGGTTTATTATTCTCCCCCATCCAGAGTTCCAAAGAGCCTTCTATGGCAGCAAAACAGGAACACTCCCCCCAGGTGAAATCCCTCAAGAGGTGATTGCACACAGGAGGACAAGTCTCGAGGAAAGGAGGGGCGCATTTTCAGAGCAGTAAACATGACTAGCTAACCAAGATAAACACAGACATGGAAGCTGCTAGAAACAGGACATGAAACAGCAAGACAGGCAGGCAGCCCAGTCGGGCCTGGTTCCTACAAAGAAAGCTAGCTGTAGCACACTCTCTATATGCTGTGAAAATACAGCCTTAAATGAAGTCCTGACTGAACCAGTCTGTAAGTCTGGACTGTCTTAGCCATTTTGAAGTTGTTCTGGAAGCAGATTCTTGAGGAAACAGCTATTGAGGCAGCTGTGAAGCTGGATCACCTGGGATACTTGTCTTCTTTTCTTTTGTATCTGGTACTTTTTCTTCAAATGTTTCACTTGTTCAGTGGTCTCTGGGTGCCTTAGTTGGATGCTTTTGTTCTCTTGGAAAGATAAAAACAAAACCCTGTCCAGGGCAGCCAAGGCTACACAAAGAAACCCTGTCTCAAAAACAAAAACAAACAAACAAACCCTTCCCCACCTCTAACTCTGGGGGATTCCTTCTTTGGTAGGTTATATCTTTGCTAGAGTAAAAAAAAAAAAAAAAAAAAAAATTGGCACTAGAAAAGGTACTATTTACAACTGAAATTTTAAACATTATTTTGAAAAACTGAAACATTTAAATGTATTTGTTTTTAGATCATAAAAGATATTCACTTTAAATTTCAGCCTGCCTTTTGCAGGTGGCTTTTACATTTAAATCACTGTAATTCCTATGTGCCTGCATCTGCCTCCCAAGTGCTGGGATTAAAGGTGTGAACCACCACACCTGGACCTAAGTTTTTCTCTACTTGGAACTTGCTCTGTATCAGGCTGGCCTTGGATTTAGAGATCTACATACTTCTGTCTTCTGAGTGTTGGGATTAGAGGTGTGAACCATCACCACCCTGTTCATTGTAACTCTAGAATTTAGAAAAGTACTAATTTATAGAGATCTCCCTGTCTCTGCTGAGATTAAAGGCCTGGGCTACTACTACCCTGCTCAAATTTTTTTATCTTATCTCCAAATTATTCCAACTCTTATAGATACAGAAAACAAATTTTAACTGTAGTAATCCTTTAAACTTACTTAACATATTTTAAATCTCTTAAATGTTTTTAATACCAAACAATAGCCTTTATAGTCAATTTGAACTGAATGATAAAGCTATCTGATGAACTAGCACCTCTCTTTATTAAGGAGACCTCTCCTCTTCAAATCCAATCTTTATCAATTTTGATGGTATCCATAGCTTTTCTTCTCCTGTGGAAACAGGAGGTTAAAATTCATACCCTGACTCCCATTCTGAGGTCAACGCATCTTTAAAATATGCAGACTTATTTAACTCAGCAGGTTTTTTTTTTCTACTACCCAATGTCTCTCTGCAGCTGTTGTTCCTTTCTCATTAGCATTTAAAAAATTCAGTCAAACTGGGCACAGTGGTGCACGGCTTTAATCCCAGCACTGGGGAGGCAGAGGCTGGTGGATCAAAGTGAGTTTGAGGCCAGCCTGGTATACAAAGTGAGTCCAGGGCAGCCAAGACTAAACAGAGAAACCCTGTCTCAAAGAACCAAAAAATAAATAAATAAAAACTCAAAGTCAATAAAGCACTGTGTAGTCTATCTTTGGCCTCTTTGTTACCCCCATTCTGTTTATTAAGTATATCTTTCAAAGTGGGATTAGATCTTTCTATAACTGCTTGTCCTGTAGGATTGTGTGGTTTATCTGTAATATGTTTTATGTTGTAATATGCAAAAAAAACAAAAAAACAAAAAACTGCTTCATCTTACTAGAGACATATTCTGGAGCATTGTCAGTCTTAGCCTGCACAGGTATTCCCACTATATCCATAACTCCTAATAAACGTGTAAGTACAGAATCAGCTTTATTAGAACTTAAAGCAGTTACCCATTGGAATTCTGAATATATGTCTACAGTATGGTGCATATACTTTAATTTTCCAAACTCTGCAATACAAAATTACATCCATTTGCCAAATTTCATTTCTCTGAGAACCTTTTGGGTTCCTTCCTGCAGGTAACAGAGTTTGGTTACACAAAGAACAAGTAGGACACTGCCTTACAACTTCCTCTGCTCGTTGCCAAGTGATAGAAATTTTTCTTCAAACCTTTTCTGTTAGCATGGCTTCTTGTGAGATTCTGAGGCTTCTAGCACCTTTCCTGTTAACAGCTGATCAATTTCATCATTACCTTGTGGTAAAGGCTCTGGTAGGCCTTTATGGAATCTGATGTGTGTTATACACACAGGATGATTTCCATTTCTAATTACTTGTTGCAGTTGAATAAATAGTGAAGTTAATTTGGAATCATCCAGAGTAAGTTCACCAGCTTCAATATGTAAGACTACTCTTTCTGCATATTGAGAGTCAGTAGCTACATTAAAAGATTCATGAAAATCACATGATACCATAAGAATGGCATGCAACTCTGACTTTTGACCTGAATCATAAGGGCTCTGAACCACTTTACTTATTTTTCCTGACTTATAATGTGCTTTTCACGACTTACTTGTGTCAGTATAGAATGTAGGTACTCCAGAAATTGGTGTCCCTTTCATCATAATACAAGGGAAAATCCAACCAGTTCTTTTTATAAATCGAAGCCTCTTGTTTTGGGGATATTTGTTCTTAATCTCTTAAAAAAAAAAATGTAAGTTCTTTGCCTATGTTCATTTTTTGCTCATAATGAAGCAATTTCAGCATTAGTAAAAGGTACCACAATTTCTACTGGGTCTAGTCCTACTAATTAACAAAGTCTCATTTTTTTCCTTCAGAATCTTTTCTACATAGGTTTTTAATTTTTTTAGTCTTTATGTGCTAAAAATATTCATTCTAAGATACAAACTTCTCTCTGAATAAGAATTCCCATGGGAGAATGGGTAGAAGGCAAAATAACCAAAATAAAATCTAGCTTTGGTTCCAAGCAATCCACATGTGCATCCTGTAATTTCTTTTCTACCAAAGCCAATTCTCTCTCAGGCTCAGCCTCAGTCTCAGCTGATAATTTTCTTATCACCTTCTAAGGTTTGAAATAAATTATTCAGCTCTTGTGAATTAATCCAATTATAGCCTGTAGCCAGTTAATATCTCCGGGCAATTTTTGAAAATCATTAAGAGTTTGTAATTGATCTCTCCTGATTGAACTTTCTGTAGTGGAATTTTCTGTAAACCTATCTTAAATGCTAGATAGAATCTCTTCTTTGTATTTTTTCAGGAGCAATTTGTACCTGTTTTTTCTTTTCAGATTTACTTTTCAGAGGTACCATTGCCATTTCCAGGACATGCACTAATTGTTGTTGCAACATCTGTAGTGCTAGGGGGATTAACTTTTATATGATTTGTATTTCAATTGCATAACATGCATCCATTGAGAGCATTTCAGAGATATATTAGAGGACACATCAAATATAAGTGTCAGCTCATAAATGAAAGTCTGAATAGTGAACAAACAATAATGATCGATTATCTTTAATTCCTGGTTCCATGAAACACATCCACAAGATTTATTTACATTTTTAAAATACTCATTTGATACAATGCTATAGAATTATTGTACTGTTATAATCCTAGTTGCTGTTGGTCAATAGTTCCACATTCCATTTCTTATTTTTAATACATGGAAAATATTTTATCACTTAAATGGGTTTGTTTTGTTTTGTTTATATTGTTCTGGAAAATATAAAAATGTAACAAATTCTATACAGATTGGACTTTTCTGCCTCAGTCAGTTCCTGTGACCTAGAGCCCATTCTGTAGATCCAAGCTCTGCAGAGACTAGGGGTACAACAAGGATGCCTATACACTATGGGAGAAGCTCACCAGTGGCTATGTTTTCAGAGCCCTGTGGGAAATTAAAAGAAAGCCCTTTGGGTTTGATGATAGTTTGAATGAGAAATTCCCCCATTATGTGAGCGTCTGAATCCTTGATCCCCAGCTGATGGCTCTGTTTGGCAGGTTTAGGAGGCATAGTATTCCTAGAAAAAAGTGTGTCACTAGAAGCAGGCTTTGAGAGTTTAAAGGCTCACAACATTTCGAGTTTGCTTTCTCTGTTTCCTGAGTGGTTCAAGATGTGAGCTTTCAGCTTGTTACTCCAGCTGTGGGCCTGCTGTTTCCCTGCCATGGTGGACTCTTATGCCTTTGGAACTATAAGCCAAATCAACCCTTCCTTCTATAAGTTGCCTTGGTCAAAGTGTTTATCACAGCAATAGAATAGTAACTAATACATGTTTCTTGAAGAAGCCAAAAACCATTATGTAATACCCAAGGAGAGGGGAATGTGACTATCATGGAGGACTGGAAGAAGACGGTGATTGGGCCAGATATTGGTTTCAAACATGCAACATACAGAATTCATGTGCTTTCGGACTGACTGTTTAAAATCAGAGACTTTTTCTTGTTTTATAATTGCCTCTTACTAAGCAATATCTTACTAAGATTACCCTGAATAAGAAGAGATCTCAGAGCCCCAAAATTCGTGGGCATTTACTAAGCAGAAAAGCTTAAGGCAATCCTGGTGCTGGATTGGTGGCTCAATGGCTTTAGAACTCTTGTTGTGGTCCAGAGGACCCACGTTTGGGTCTCAACACCTAAGTGGCAACCTGTTCCAGTTCTAGGAGATCCAATGGCATCTTTGGATCTCTGTGGCACCAAGCAGGTAAGAGGTGCACATAAACATAAAATAAGTAAATAAATAAATAAATCTTTAAAGCAATATTATCATCATCGTCATCATCATCATCATCATCATTACAGTTAAAAATAATCTCAAATATTCCAAAGAAATGGAACTCATTCCCAAGAGTGAATACTAAATTATCTTTAGTGAGAGTATTAATTTCTTGGGGAAAAGATTAGCTGAATTGTTGCCATTTAGCAAATCACACGATTTGGGGGAGGTCCCTGAAAGGGCTTGAGAAACATATTGAGCAGGTTAAGCCAACACTGACAACAAAGCAAAACGAAGAGAGAATTTAAACAAGAATCAAGTCAAACCCTCATTTAGCATCAAATACACTGAGCACAGAGACAGAGAGCAGAGGTCACTGCCGAAGGGAACCCTCTCTTGTCAGGGAGCATGTTGAACAGATCTCTAGAAGCCTGAGTACCCGGGTAGAGATGAGTGGGCGATAGGTCTTCAGCCCCAATCAATTTGCTTTTTAGTTTACTGTTGTTGAAACAGTGTGTCGCTATGGCCTGGAGCTCTCTATGTAGACCAAACTGGCCCTGAACTCACATAGGTTGCCTCTGCCACTTCCTCCCCAGTGCTAGGATTAAGGGCATGGGCCACGACACCTAGGCCTAGTTTGTTTGTTTGTTTGTTTGTTGTTTTTTGAATCAAGGTTTCTCTGTGTAGCCTTGACTGTCCTGGACTCACTTTGTAGACGAGGCTGGCCTCGAACTCACAGGGATTCGCCTGCCTCTGCCTCCCAAGTGCTGGGATTAAAGGCATGCGCCACCACTGACTGGCTCCAGCCCCAGTTCTTATCTGTCCTAAAAATTTAATGGACAGTAGAGGTCCAGTGTTGCACTAGACCACAAGCTGTATTGTTTAACTCTCCTCACTCAGAAGCAAAAAAGACATCTCCAATTTCACATGTATTTTTAAATCTTTTTGTCTGTCTGTTAAGATCTGGTTTCTCTATGTAGTCCTGGCTGTCCTGAAATTCCCTCTGTAGACCAGGCTGGCCTCAAACTCAGAGATCTACCTGCCTCTGCCTCTGGAGTGCTTGGTTTAAAGGTGTGAGCCACCACACCTAGGCCAGATGTATTTTTAAAAAGCAGGTATCAGATGTTTTCAACTATAGATTTGACACTCAAATAACTCCTTCTATGTGTTTTGCATTGTTTTGTTTATTATTATTCACCATAAGATAAAGTCATTTTGAGTTTTTCAAAAGGTTGACTCGCAGGTGGTGGTAGCGCACGCCTTTAATCCCAGCCTTGGGAGGCAGAGGCAGGTGGATCATTGTGAGTTCAAGGCTAGCCTGGTCTACAAAGCAAGTCTAGGACAGTCAGGGACACACAGAAAAACCCTGTCTCGAAAAGCCAAAAAAAAAAAAAAAAAAAAAAAAAAAAAAAAAAAGAAGAAGAAGAAGAAGAAAAAGAAAAAAAAAGTTGACTCACCTGAAAAGAAAAATCCTGTTTCTTGGCTCAGGATGAGATGCATCCCCACCTCCTGGTCCATATAACCAGTGTAACAACAAACCTTTGGAGAGCCATCTGATGATCAAAGCATTCAAGGACTGGAGGATCCTTGGAAATACATATAAACTTGGAATTTCAGTAAAGTATACATTCAGAATAACTGATCAAATAAAATGCCATGAGGCTGCTAGGGTCACTTGCTTTAATCCCAACATTCAGGAGGCAGAGGCTGACAGATATCCATGAGTTCAAGGCCAGCTTGGTCTACATAGTAAGTTCTAGGCCAGCCAAGACTACATCATGAAACCCTGTAACTTAAAAGGTCCTACCTGATCTGTAATAAGAATTGTGCTCAACGCATTCTGAATGAGTTACCCAATTCTCTCTAAAGCCACCACCCGTAAAATTTAATACATAATATACTGTTTCTATACAGGATTTTTGTAAGATTTATTTTTATTATTTTTAGTTATGTGTATATGCCCATGAGGAGGTATGTGGGTGTGAGTGTCAGTACCCACAGGGGCCAGAGGAACCTGACCCTCCAGGAGCTGGAGCTACAGGGGCTTGTGAGTTGCCTGACATGGTTTCTGGGACTTAAACTCAGGTCCTTTGGAAAAGCAGTATATTCTCTTAACCATGGAGCCATCTCTCCAGCCCCTGTACATTTTAAAAAATATTTTTGTTTAAATTTTAAATTGTTTAAATTATTATTGGTATATGTGTACTCTGTGTGTGTGTGTGTGTGTGTGTGTGTGTGTGTGTGTGTGTGTATAGGTCCAAGGACAACTTTGTGGAGTTGCTTCTTTTTTTTTTTTTTTTTTTTTTTTTAATGCTTCTTTATTTCTACCTTTTCATAGGTTTTAGGGCTCAAACTCAAATCATCAGGTTTGCATAGCAAGCACTTGACCCTCTGAGCCATCTTGCCAACCCTGTGTTTAAAGACAGGGTTTTCCTTTAAAGAACTCAGGCCAGGAGTGGCCGGCCACATCTAGAATCTCAACATGTATCAGTCTGAGGCAGACAGCTCTTGATTTCAAGGCTAGTTATGGGTACTTAGTAAGACTGTCTCAAACTAATGACAACAAAACTGAATCAACAAACAAACAAAAAGGTGGAGGGACTGGGGAGCTGAACTCACTCAAGGGCTTGCTCTCTGAGCACAAAGACTGGAGTTCACATACCCAGCACCAAAGTAATAAACCAGACTGGCAGCTCTTGTGCAGCAATTTCCTCCGATTGAAACATTCCCTCTAAATTAAGGCATCCTCTCCTGGAGGGACGGGATCACATCTGGAAAGAGAAAATAGTAATAGAGAAAATGCTCCCACAAGTCTGGCCAATAGGCAAGCTTCTGAGGAGGTACTGTCTTGATTGATGACTGATGAGGGGAGGCCTGGCTCTCTATAGATGGTACCACCCTTGGGCTTATGGTCCTGGGCGGTATACAAAAACAAACTGAGTCATCCATGAGGAGCAAGCTTCTCCCCTGCTTCTTGCTTCATCTAGTTCCTGCCTCCAGGTTCCTGCGTCAACTTCCCTCAACAAACTGCAACCGGGGCATGTAAGCCACACAAACCTTTTTCTCCTCAGGTTGCTTTTGGCGGTACTGTTTTACCATTACAATATAAACCATAACTAAGACAAGCAATTGGTACCAAGCCACGGGGTATTGCTGTGGCAGACATGACCATGTGTTTTCTTAGGAAGTTGCAGTAGCATTGGACCTTCAGGCTGGAAAATCTGTTGAGTGCTCAGATCTCAGTGGGCTGTTCAAAGATACGAGTGCTGAGCAGCCGGGCGTGGTGGCGCACGCCTTTAATCCCAGCACTCGGGAGGCAGAGGCAGGCGGATCGCTGTGAGTTCGAGGCCAGCCTGGTCTACAAAGCGAGTCCAGGACAGTCAAGGCTGCACAGAGAAACCCTGTCTCAAAAAACAAAGAACAAACAAAAGAAAAACGGAGGAGGAGGAAGAAGGGGGGGAGGAGAGTGCTGAGGGAAACAGATGATGGAGGCCTGGCTTGTGAGGTTTCAGAGGGAAGTTTGAGAGGCCCTTAAACACTATTAGAAGCCAGGCAGTGGTGGCTCATGCCTTTAATCCCACCACTCGGGAGGCAGAGGCAAATGGCTCTCTATGACTTTGAGGCCAGCCTGGTCTATAGAGTGAATTCCAGAAAAGCCAAGGCTACCCAGAGAAACCCTGTCTCAAACAAACAAACAAACAAACAAACAAAAGAAAAAGAAAACCGCTCTATTGGGGCAGTTTAATATTTTGGATTAAGAAGCTGTGTTTCTGGTCATCTGGAGCTAAAGGATTGGCTGTGACCTTTGCTTTACTGAGACAATAAATGCTGTCGCCATCAAGGTCATCTGGGGACGGCAAATGAGCTGCAGTTAAGAAGAGACCAGCATCCCTAAGGCAAAAGCCTCTAGGAAGTGTCTCCCCAGAGTCAGCACACAGGTGCTGTGGTCCAAAGGGAGCCAAGGCTGCATCTCATGCTGTCAACTGAACTTGATAATATGGAAGTCTCCCAAGGGGGGCCTGGTTTGGAAAGCATGAAGGAATCACAGAGCGCTGCTGAGGCGTGGCACTACCAGAGGCCAGGAGAGGCCATTTGTGAAGGTGCACCCTCAGTGGCAGGAGAAGGCCCAGATTTGAATGGGTCATGGAGAGAAGTTGAGGGTTGACACTAACTGGCGGGGTCAGAGTGTCTGAAAAGAAGCCAGGAGAGGCTATCGGTGGACATACAGCCAGCCTATTTGCCACAGAAGCCCCGGCCAGTAAGACAGGATGAGCACCAAGGGCAGCAACAACTGTGGCAAGGGACTGGCCTGAGCCCAGGAGGTAAGCTGTGTGTGATGTGCATGGCAGAGCCAGACAAGTGGAGTTGCCAAGGCCCTGTGGAGCCGAAAGCATCCTGAGTGGGTCCCAAACACCAAGCACTGAACCTTTTATGCTATTAAATTTTGGGTTTGATTTGATTTGATTGCGGCTGTGCCCTGGCTCTTCCCTCTTGAAGTTAAAAAGTATGCAACTTGTTTTTGATATCACAAGAGTCCACAGTTGTTAGATTTTAGAATATTTTAGAGAGACTTTGGATGTTTTGGAGAGAATTTGAATTTTTCAGAGAGACTTAGCTATTTTAAAGAGACTGAATTTCTAAACTGATTTTTAAAGACTGTGGAACTTTTAAAAGTGGAAAACATCAGGTCCACACAGGTTTCGAATGGAGTAAACTTGGGCTGCAGCTGCAGTCAGTGAGATTGTTGCTTCTGGACATCATGGGGTCTCAATGGCCAGGACATCGCCATGCCTAAAGGACCGAAAGGAAAAATGACAGGACAGGGGGGAAAAAGCCAGGCAGACATACAGTAGAAAAGCAGAGCAGATGACAGGAGAGTCTCACAGATAGACAAGAAGGAAAGATTGAAGACTGAGAGGACCTTGTGTCTCAATCTTATTGGTGACAAACTTCAGTGGTTCCACAGTAGTCTGGATACAGAAAAAAATTAGACACTCAAAGAAAGAGTAGGATGACCTTTCACTGACAGAGATCTTTCTGCCTCAGCCTCCCAATCATGGGGATCAGAGCCATGCATCATATCTGGGTGGGGTTTCTGAGAGCCAGGAGAAAGCCTGTGCTTTCTTTGTCTTTAAAAAAATATTAATTTATTTTTATGAATATTTTGCATGTATGAATGTGCATATACAGCATGCATGCCTGACCACTGTGGAAAACAAAGGAGGGCACAGACACCCTGGGAATCGAACCTGGGTCCTCTGAACTAGGAATTAGTGCTCGTTACCACTAAACCATCTCTCCAGCTGTACTCCATGCCACCCCCTCATACCTTCTTCTCACCCTTATATCTTCTTCTTTTTTTCTTTTTCTTTTTTAAGATTTATTTATTATTTATACAGTATTCTTCCCCCATGTGTGTCTGCCCACCAGAAGAGGACACCAGATCTCACTGTAGAATGTTGTGAGCCACCATGTGGTTGCTGGGAATCGAACTCATGACCTTTGGAAGAACAGACAGTAATCTTAACCTCTGTGCCATCTCTCCAGCCCCTCACCCTTATATCTTACACCTGCTCACAGCTGAGAAAACTAAAACTGCCATTTGGACAGTACCAAGTTCCCATCGATAACTAAGGACAAGCGGTAAGATGGTTCACGGATGGCTCTGGAATCCTGCGTCACATCTGTCTCACTATGATGACTGGACGAAATCAAGGGAGAGAAGGAGAGCCATCCTGTAAAGGACACAGTTGATATAAAAGCTGGTTCCTGGCCTTGGATTACGACATTGCAAAGCTGTGCTTTTCCTTTCCTCTGACTGCCTGGCTCTTCTCTGGGCTCAGATGCTCCAGTGCTCGCTCAGCTTGGGCATTCTTCAGGACCTCCTAAGAGCAGGCTCGGCTGCAAGGCAGATGCTTGGACCATGACCTCTCTCTTTCCACACTAATCTCTCATTTAATTAGCCCTGCAGAGATGGGAAACGGCACTGACCTTTGACTAGTGCTCTGGGAAAACAGTGTTCCTGTTTATTCAGTTAAAGAGGAAGAGCCTATACCCACTCTTTTTAAATTTGTATTTTTGGGGGGTTTGGGTTTTTTGTTTGTTTGTTTGTTTGTTTGTTTTCGTTTTTTGGTTTTTTTGAAAGAGCAGTGTCTGGAAGTCGAAGAGATGACTCAATAGTTAAGAGCATTTGTTGCTCTTGTGGAAGGCTGGAGTTCAGTTCACAATACCGACATTGAAATGCTCACCACCACCTATAACTTCAACTCCAAAGGATCTGAAAACATCTTCTGGTCCCTGCAGGCACACCACACACACACACACACATACACACACATACCTACACATATACACAAAACACACACACACACACTCACATACTTACTACATATACACACATAAGAATAAAACAAATCTCTAATAAAGGTAGTGCCTGACTACATAGGCCAGGTTACCCTTGAATTTGCAAACCTCCTATGTCAGCCTCCCAAGTGTTGAAATTATAGGTAAGCATCTTGTCCCACACTCAGTCTATGTCACCAGTTCTTCATATTTGCCTGTGATCCAACTTCAAATACAATTAATATACATAAAAGCTAAATTCCACTGCCTGGTGTGTTGGTGCACAGCCACCCACTCTGTAGGTCTGACGCTCAGGAAGTGAGTTCAAAGCCAGTCTGAGCTATGTGAAGCTCTGTCTCAGACTGGTCCCCTGGTGGGGGCATTGGGGGGTTGGGGGGGGAGAAAGTGGGAGGGGAGGTAAAGCCAACTAAATGAAAATGTAAACATCATTTATATGAAACAAAACCAAAACTAGCCCAGCTTTTTAGTACGAACATCTGTATTCACTGTGTGCACTCTATTTATCTGTACAGCCATTATAATGCTATGGTGAGTTGCAGTCTCTACCAAATCAAGTCTTGGAGCCAGACATCTTGACTGTGCTCAAAATCCATTCATAGCCAGGCCTGGTTGAGCAGGTACTCTGGAGGCTTAGGCAGGAGAGTGACAAATTCAAGATCAACCTGTCACACACAATGAGTTTGTAGCCAACCTGGGAAAATCTTTTCTCAGGATGCTAAAAAGAAATGCAAAGACTGGGAATGTGGCTGGGGAAGTGGTTCAGGAAGCAAAAGTGCTTGCTATGGAAACCAGATAACCTAAATATCCAACCCCTTGGAACCCATGATGGAGAAAGAGAACCATCTCCTCAAAGTTATCCTCTAAACTCTACAGGCATGCCTTGAATGTGCCACATTCCTGTGTGCACATTATGAACACTTTATTAAATAATAAACAAGCCAATAAAAGGTTGCCAGCATGGCTTAGTGGTAAATTGCTTACCTAGAATGTGAAAGACTCTCACTTCAATCCCTATTACTAACAAAGAAAATCTATAGGCCTGAAACATTGTATCTATTACCAGCAGGGTTTTTTTTTTCCTTGTGTGTATGTGCATGTATATATACAAGTGAGTAGCATACACGTGGATGCCAGAAGTCAACATTGGGTATCTTCCTCAACCACTCTCTGCCTTAGCTGGTTTGTGTGTGTGTGTATGTGTGTGTGTGTGTGTGTGTGTGTGCGTGTGCGTGTGTGTGTGTGTGTGTGTGTGTATTGTGTGTGCCCATGAAAGTCGGAAGAGGGCACCAAACCCCTTGCAGCTGGAATTACAGGCATTTGTGAGCTGCCCAATAGACGTGCTGGGACCTGAACTCTCACTGAGCCCTTTTTCCAGTCCTTTTACCTTACTTTTTGGGATCTGTTGCAGAGACCAGAGCTCACTAACTGCCTACACTCGTCAGCTGGCTTCAAGTATCTGCCTGCCTTGGGTCCCTTGACACTGGGGTCATAGACATAAGCCACTGTGCTCATCTTTTAGGTGGATACCAGGATCCAAACTCAGGTCCTCAATCTTTCTCAGCAGGCACTCTACAAGTGAAGCTGGGAGTGTTACCTCAGGGTAATCAGCTAGCACGCCCAGGGCCTAAAAACCACAGACTATCTAGATCCTAGTCACTCCGTCCTGGGAAAATGTGTTTCTACCCTCTTTGAAAATAGACTTGCGGTAGCACAAACCTTTAATCCCAGCCCCCGGGAAGCAGAGGCAGGAGGAGTGCTGTGAATTCAAGGCCAGCCTGGTCTACACAGAGAGTCCAGGATAGCCAAGGCTACACAAAGAAACCCTACCTCAAACAAACAAACAAACAAGAAAACAAAACAACAAGAAACCCAAGCTGGGTGTGGTGGCACGCGCCTTTAATCCCAGCACTCGGGAGGCAGAGGCAAGAGGTTCGCTGTGAGTTTGAGGCCAGCCTGGTCTACACAGCGAATCCAGGACAGCCAAGGCTACAAAGAGAAACCCTGCCTCGAAAACCCAAACCAGATCAAAACAAAGCAAAAAACAAACCAACAACAAAAACCAAATAGACTCAGTTATACAAACAGACAACAGTCTGTTTCCTGTTGCTATGTTTTACAACTACTTTCAAAACCAGTGCTCTGGGGCAGATGTTTTACTGTGCTTTGAGTTTTACGGGTCAAGAATGAGGAAGGCTTGGCTGGCCAGTCCCTGGTCTGAGGCCTCTCCTGCAGTGACAGGGGAATGCCAGCCCTCCTCTTCTCTAACGAAACACACATGACAACAGCTGGCGATAGTCATCTGGAGCTCAGCCAGAGCTCCCTACACCTGTGCAGCCACAGGTGGCCTTCCTGGCAGGACACATGCTGAATTCCTGTATAACAGGAAGCATTCCAAGAGAACAGGCTGACGTTTCTTGCCCCTTGTGTCCCAGTCTCTGATGTCAACAATATCATCGATCCTGCTTTGTTCTGTTGGACACAAGCTGCCGGGGATCTGCCCGGGGCTGCGGTGGAAGGAGTTGTTATTGCTTTTGTTTTAGTTTGTTTGGTGGTTGGAGGGGACAGGTTTTGGAAGGTTCAACCCTGCCTAGGCTACAGAGACAGGGTCTTATTATAGCTCAGGGTGGCCTCAAACTCACTCTGTAGTCCTTAATGGCCACAAATGCACGATACTACTGCTTCTGCCTCCAGAGTACTGGGAGGCATGTGCTACCTCAGCCGGCTGAGACTCTTCTTGGTTGCTCAGATTCTTATATAGTATAGGCTGGCCCCATACTTGCTGTGAAGCCAAGGAAGATATTGAATTTCAAATTTTGTTTTTCTGCTTCAACATCCGAGTGCTGGGATAACAGGCATTCTCCACCATGCCTGGTCTAAGCAGTGTCTAGGACCAAATCCAGGGTTTTGTTTGTGCTAAGCAAACTTTCTACCAACTGAGCTACATCCACAGTCCCAACACTCCACTTTTTAGAAAAAAGGTTATTTATCTTATTTATGTGTATATGTCTGAGTGTGAATGAATATATATGTACCATCTATACGCAGATGTCCACAGAGGCTAGAAAAGGGTATTGGATCCCATCACTGAGGATACAGGCAGTTGTGAGTCTCCTAATGTGGGTGATAGCAACTGTGGCAACTGAACCCGAGTTCTGTGCTATCTCTCCAACCCAGCCAAGATATTCTCTCTCTCTCTCTCTCTCTCTCTCTCTCTCTCTCTCTCTCTCTCTCTCTCTCTCTCTCTCTCTCTCTCTCTGAGGAGACAGGATCTCAAGCCCACAGAGATCATTTACCTCTGTCCCTGCAAGGGTTTGAAATGGAGGCATGTACCATCACAACCAGCAAAGACTCCATTCTTGGAGTCTTTGAAAACTGTCTTTGAGGGGCTAGAGAAATGGCTCAGTGGTTAAGAGCACTGCCCGCTCTTCAAGAGGTCCTGAGTTCAATTCCCAGCAACCACATGGTGGCTCACAACAATCTATAATGTGATCTGATGCCCTCTTTAGCAGATAAAGCACTCATAGACAAAAATAAAGTTTAAAAAGAAAGAAAAATGCCGAAGAACTTGAAAGTAACTTTTTTAACATTTATTTTATTTCTGTGGGAGAGAAAGAGGTGTGTGGCTGTCAGAGGACAATTTAGGGGAATTGGTTCTCTCCTTCCAGCATGTGGGTTTCAAGGATCAAACTCAGGTCATTGGACTTAGCAGCAAGTGCCTTTACTCACACACCAAGGCATCTCAAGGCACTCTGAGAGTAGCTTTAGAATCATCGTAGATATTTGGAACTAGAAGACAGCTCAGCAATGAAGAACACGTGCTTCTCTTGTAAAGAACCCAGTTTTGTTTCTCACCACTCACAGGGCGGCGTCACAGGTGCCTGTAATTTCAGTCACAGAAAATCTAACACCCTGTTCTGGCCTCCAAGAGCACCAGGCACACACACACATATATATACATGTGGACAAACACTGATACAAAAAAAAATAAATCTTTTTTTCCCCAAAAAAGCCATCTCAGGTGTTTTCTCGTGCAGTTGTTAAGAGAAAGGTTGCTTCTGCATCCAGCGAAGCAGGATAAATTCCAGAGGTAGAGAGGGAACAGATAGGAAGGACAAAGCCATCTCACCAAGAGACCTCAGGAAGGAACTGTTCTGCCATGGGAGATAGCTTGAGCCTCCACCCCCAGAATGTTCTGCTTTCTTTTCAGTGGTGTGGACATTTCTTTACATCGAGAATGGAGTTGTGGGTATACACAATATACACATGCCTGTCCCTCTCGCTTGGTAACAGTCTGAAAAATGCAAACTCTCTACTGGACTGACTTCTGTCAAGTACAGCAAACCCTAGTTACTGTGACTAGATAGTGAGAGACTGAATTGTTTCATTATTTAAGGAACATCATATTGGCCTCTTTAAAAAAATTAGCGAGAGTGTCTGGAATTACAAAAACCAAGGCACAATCTGTAGGCCATTAGAGACAGTTTAAAAAGTGTCTATAGTGTAGCAATGGTGATACCTGCACTTGGAAGGCAAAGACAGGAAACAGAGATTTGAGGAGGATTTGGTTTACATAGCAAGACCGTGCCATTTTTTTAAAAGTAATACTTTTTATATCTAGCATCCTTGCTACTTTGGATTATGAAAGGTGGAAAAGAAGCCAGGTATAGTGGCATAGACCTGTATTACTCATACTCTGGAAGTACAGAGAGAAGGAGCAGGAAAATTCAAGAACATTCTTGACTACATACTGAGTTTGAGTCCATCCTGGGATATATACAATTCTGTCTTAAAGTGGTGAAGAGAAATGGGTGCACAGGCACTTGTATACTCAAAAATGACAAGTCATTTTCTCTATGTCAAGATAACAACAACAACGACAACAGTAATAATAATAATATAATAATAATAATAATAAACCCACCACAAAAATAATACTTCCAAATAAAAAGTTCTTTGTCATCTGGACATCAAAGATGTTAAACTGTGTATAACAGGATTGGGGGTTTAGTAAAGTATGAGACATAAAAGGAAGCAGGAATTTGACATGACCTGGAAGGGATCCAGTACTCCCAAATGGAAGGGAGGAAGATATGTGAGCATTTTTGCAGATGGAGGCCTTCTCAGAACTTGAGTAGACGCAAACTTTTATGTTTACTCTTTTTCCCCCAGGACCAAGGTTACTATGTAACCATAGATGACCTTGCACTTCTGATCTTCCTACCTCCACCTCTGAAATGCTGGGATTAGATACTAAGTTTTTCAAATCTAAAGAACGAATTGTTTAGAAGTTTCTCTATTACCTGAGTGAGTTCAGAGTTAGGTCACTAGCCTGGGGTGTATAATAAGACCTCTCAGAAAAGGGGAGGAAGCAGAAAGAAAGGAGAAAGAGAAGGAGAGGAAACTGAGAGGATTTAAAAATATAAATAGCAGAGGGCTGGGGGTCAGTGGTGGAGTTCTTGTCTATCGAGCAAAAGCCCTGCACTGGAACCCCAGCATCAGGATTTTTCAAAAAATGAAGACAGAGAATGGCCGGTTGTGGTGGCACATGCCTTTAATCCCAGCCCCCAGGAGGCAGAGGCAGGCGGATCGCTGTGAGTTCGAGGCCAGCCTGGTCTACAAAGTGAGTCCAGGACAGCCAAGGCTACACAGAGAAACCCTGTCTTGAAAAACAAAAACAAAAGCAACAACAAAAAAATGAAGACAGAGAAAAAGACAAATACATGATACTACTAAAAAAAAAAAAACAAAGTACAGATAATGGCCTAGTGTGTCAATTCACAGTTGTTCGTGTTATTATTCTTCAATAAACTGGACAATATGTTCCCACATTCTTTTTTAAAAGATTTGTTTAAAAAAAGATTTATTTGTTTATTTATTGTAGGCTCGATTTTCTTAACAAATATATTTTATTAACAACTTATTAACCGAGCATATGTCACTTATAACCCGATTAACTGAAAAATATTGGAAAAGGGGATTAAAGAATACAATAACAAAACCATAATGATATCAGTTCTGAGGAATGATTTTCCTGGCATAATCAGCAGAATTTCTTCTACTGGAACCTGGAATAACTGGAACCCGAAACCTCAGCAGGAGCCAGAGCCCTGAAGCCTTCACTCAAGCAGTTCTCTCTAGGAGCGTCTTGAAGTGGAGCGCTGAAGAGCCAAAAACTATCCCAAGTCTCCAAAAGCCCCGCCTCCAGTTCTGGGCTCATTTATATATCTTCTCCTAGAGTCTGTTCACGGGATCTTTTCAGCTGGCAACAATCAGGCCCCCGCACGAGGTGGTTGGTCTTCTCGTGGATTAACCGTACCTGTTCTCTCACAAGACCGTTCCAATCCCACACTTGGGATCATAAAAAACAGGTTTATCTCTCCATCTTTCCCTTTCTATTCAATAAAATAAGCTATATACAACAAAATAAGAATTATCCATTAAGTCAATATTTGCAAGGACCAGTCCGTTTGTAGTTAACTATTTTTAAGAAATTATTCCATTATCCTATGCTACTGATTCTTATCCTAATGTCTAAATTTTTTTAACTAAACTTGTATTAATACAGTGGCTATCTAGTCGTCAACCCCATCAGAGACCCCAGAAGGAAAAACTATCTAATATGAAGGAAGTGTAGGCAAGCAACTTTCAAAAGTATTGACAGGACAGAGAGCTGACTGTCTAGACAGTGACAATTTATTTATTTATCTATTATGTATAATAATGGTCTGCCTGCATGTGTGCCTGCCTGCTAGAAGAGGACACCAGATCTCATTATAGATGGTTATGAGCCACCATGCGGTTGCTGGGAATTGAACTCAGGACCCGTGGAAGACTAGACAGTGCTCTTAACTTCTAAGCCATCTCTCCAGCCCATGTTCCCACATTCTTGTGTATAACTAATGCATTAGCAGATAGGCTTTAGATTACGCTGACAAACTTAACTTTTGTGTGTGTGCGTGTGTGTGTGTGTTTGTGTGTGTGATTTTTTTTTCTGAGACAGGGTTTCTCTGTGTAGCCTTGGCTGTCCTGGACTCACTTTGTAGACTAGGCTGGCCTCGAACTCACATTGATCTACCTGCCTCTGCCCCCCCCTTCCCGAGTGCTGGGATTAAAGGCGTGTGCCACCACCGCCTGGCTTTTTTATGGTTTTTTGAGACAGGGTTTCTCTGTGTAACAGCTCTGGCTGTCCTGGAACTCATTCTGTAGTTCAGGCTGGCCTCAAACTCATGGAGATCCACCTACCTCTGCCTCCTAAGTGCTGGGATTAAAGGCGTGTGCCAAACACCACCCAGCAAATAAACCCTGTCTTTTTTTTTTTAAGATTTATTTCTTTATTATTATTTATACAATGTTCTGCCTGCATGTACACCATGCGGTTGCTGGGAATTGAACTCAGGACCTCTGGAAGAGCAAGCACCGCTCTTAACTACTGAGCCATCTCTTTAGCCTTTTTTTTTTTTTCCTTTTTTTGGAGGCTGGGTTTCTCTGTAGACTTGCCTGTCCTAGAATCACTCTGTATGCCAGGCTGGCCTCAGACTCACAGAGATTTGCCTGCTTCTGCCTCCCGAGTGCTGGGATTAAAGGCATGCACCACCACTACCTGGCTTGGCTTGCCACATTTTGTTCTTTCTATTCACAAATTTCTTGTCATCAGAGTTAAGTTTGAGTCTGGCAGTGGTGGTGGTACAGGCCTTTAATCCTAGCACCTGAAAGGTAGAGAGGCCAGGCGATCTCTGGGTTCAAGCCTAGCCTGGTCTACAGAGCAAGTCCAGGACAGCCAGAACTCTTACACAGAGGATCCCTATCTCAAAAACAAACAAACAAATGAAAATGTGGCAAGCCAACAAATAGCAGTCTGTATCTGGAACTTTGCTTTGTCCCCCACATGTGAACTTTTGGTACTGTGAATAATCTAAAAGTGAAAGAGTTGGCTGTGTGCACAAGAATAGAAGGCAAAAGATTGCTTCACGTTCCTCTGGTTAAATAGATCTTATATGTCCGGCTTTGTTTTAATTGTCAACTTGATACAGCCTAGAGTCCTCTGAGAGAAAACACTCCCTTAAGGAATTGCCTCTACCAGACTGCCCTATGAGCATGTCTGCTGGGGATTGTCTTCTCAGCTGATGCAGGAGCACCCAGTCCACAGCATGAGGCACCACTCACTGAGAACTTTGTCTGGTGCTTTATAAGAAAAGCAAGCAAGAGGGGGCAAAGCAACCAACAAACCACATGCCTCCAAGGCTTCTGCTTCTGGTTCCTGCTTTGAGTTCCTGTCCCAATTCTCTCAACAATGGACTGTGACCTAGAAGCAGAAGCCAAGTAAATAACTTCCTCCTAGGAAATGTCTGAAAATATAAGCTCTCAGCTATGGCTCCAGTGTTGTGCCTAGGTCATGGTGATTTGTCACCATTAATTAAAAAGTAACATAGCACAGCCGGGTGTGGTGGAGCATGCCTTTAATCCCAGCACTTGGGAGGCTGAAGCAGGCAGATCTCTGGTCTACCTGGTCTACAAAGTAAGTCCAGGACAGCCAGGGCTACACAGAGAAAGCCTGTCTTGAAAAACAAAAAACAAAAAACAAAACAAAACCTGATAAACAGCCTTGATATTTTAAAAGACTTATGTGCTCCTACAGTCTCGATTCATACTCCCAGGAATGTCATTTATCAGTCTGTGCTGGATGGGTGGTGCCTGGTAGATGGTAAACTTATGGGTTCACCCAGGAGCTGCAGTCATCCTTCTCCCTCAAAATGGAATAAAGAGCTGCTTGTAAAATGGGGTCTCCTCAGGCCAGACGCAACCTGAACTGTTTCACACACAATGGAGTAACTTATAGTAGGGTACAGCCTGGTGTCAACCAAGCCCCGAGCCCCAGAGTGATTGAAGCTTCCCACCAGCAGAGGAACAAGAATTTCTTTTTTTCTCTTCCCCCCACCCCCGAAACAGGGTTTCTCTGTGTAGCCTTGGCTGTTCTGGACTCGCTTTGTAGACCAGGCTGGCCTCGAACTCACAGCGATCCGTCTGTCTCTGCCTCCTGAGTGCTGGGATTAAAAGCATGCACCACTACGGCTGGCCCTCTTTAAAAAAAATATGTATGTATGTATGTATGTATGTATGTATGTATGTATGTATGTATGTATACAGTCCTCTGCCTGCAGGCCAGAAGAGGGTATCAGATCACATTATAGGTGGGTGTGAGCCACCATGTGGTTGCTGGGAATTGAAATCAGGACCTCTGGAAAAGCAGTCAGTGTGCTTAACCTGTGAGCCATTTCTGCAGCCCGAAGAATTTCACTGTGAGGATTTTGTTTGGTTGGCTGGTTTTGGTTTTTTGAGATAGGGTTTCTCTGTGTAGCCCTGGCTGTCTTGGAATTCACGCTGTAGACCAGAGTGCCCTTGAACTCAAAGAGATGCACCTGCCTCTGCTTCCCGAGTGCTGTAATTATAAGTGTGTGCTATCACCACCCAGACCACTGTAAAAATTTTTTTGCTATGGATATTACCAACATAGAGATGGTCCCTTTGTGTATACATATTGAGAGAGTTTTGGTTTCTTTAAAAACCCAGTTATATTATATGAATGTTTTTGTTTTAATCCCAGGTGTGGGATAAGAGACTGCTTCACAGCAGGTGATTGTGATTTGCCTTGTGCTCTAGCAGGGGCGTGCTCTTAGCCAGCAGTTTAATTCTGGGGACTCTGGAGAGGGTATGAATGGAAGAGGCCCAAGAAGACCTGTGGTGGCGGCTGCTCCCTGTTGGTCCTACTGCTGTGTTTGCTGAACTGCTGGAGATTTTGACAACAAAATTGGACTTGCCTCAAGGAAAACTCTATTATGTGCCTAATCAGCAGAAAGTAGTCTATAGAGGTCTACACCTCTTTCCCCCTCTAACTTTCTTTCTCTCCTACTAGTGTTGGCGGGGAGGTTGGAAGGGAGGTAGAGGTATAAGAACCCAGTAAAACAGATTTTTAAAATATGTCAACATATATATATATACATATATATATGTATATGTATGTATGTATGTATATATATTTTCTTCTTTCAAAATAGCAATGAGCCAGTCCTAAGGCCTGAATGTACACCACCTTAGGTTGGGTCTCATTCCTTTCCTCAGTCACTTTCTAGGAATTTTGTTAGATTGTCAATCTTTTTTTTTTTTTTTTTCTGGTTTTGTTTTCTGAGACAGAGTCTCTCTGTGTAGCCTTGACTATCCTAGACTCACTTTGTAGACCAGGCTGGCCTTGAACCCACATTGATCCACCAGCCTCTGCTTCCCTAGTACTGGGATTAAAGCTGTGTGCCACCCGGCCCTGCAGACTGTCAATCTTAACTACAGTAAAGATATCCTACAATCCCATGTCTTTGTGATCCAGAGTTTTACCTTACCAATTGTAATCTTGTCAGTTGCCACTCAGGATCTCAGTTAGAATCCTTAATAATCTTTTGAAGACAGTAACTTCAAAACCTGCCCAAATCATGTATTTGACTGTTGTGGCACAAAGTAAAAACAAACAAAAAGCCACCACAAAAATTGTGAGTCTTTTTGTTTTTCAAGACAGGGTTTCTCTGTGTAACCTTGGCTGTCCTAGACTTGCTTTGTAGACCAGGCTGGCCTCAAATTCACAGCGATCTGTCTGCCTCTGCCTCCTGAGTGCTGGGATTACAGGGGTGCGCCATCACCCACCCCCCCACCCGCCCCCCGCTAAAACTGAGTTTTTGAGAAGCCTTAACTCATGTACTGGAGGATGTCTCTGTGAGCTCCTCACTTCCTCTTAACTCCTGCTTAAATCTGTATTAAAATATCTATTTAATCCCAGCTCTGCTGAGTAGGGGCTACTCAGAAATTCTGAGACACACATATTCTGGTTTGGCCTGATTCAAAGTCTCTAAAATACACTTTATAGGGACTAGGAAGACCCAGAGTATAGCAATTTAGAATAAAGTTATTCTAGAGGGGAATGGCTCCAGGTGACACAAATTAGCTTATAAATGGTTTCCTTTATCAGAGTAAGACAGGAGACAACCACCGTGAGTCTGGCTAGGTGTGCTTTATTCGTTTCTTTCCTCCAGCAAAAGTTTCAGAGGGATGAAAACAACAGTCTCCTGCTTGATGCGTAAAGAATTAAGGCAGATAAGGAATTATTCAGTGTGCAGCGCACGCGTCCTTTATCCCCGCACTTGGGAGGCAGAGGCAGGCGGATCGCTGTGAGCTTGAGGCCAGCCTGGTCTACAAAGCGAGTTCAAAACAGCCAAAGCTACACAGAGAAACTCTTGTCTCCAAAAACAAAGCAAACAAACAAAACCAAAAACCAGCAGTTATCAAACGCCCTGGTCATCAAGTGACCCCTTCGTAGGAGTTGCATATCAGACACTCCGCATGGCATATATTTATATTATGATTCATAACAATAGCAAAGTTACAGTTAGGAAGTAGCAACAAAATAATCTGGTGGGGGGGGGGGAGGAGTCACCACAACAGGAAGAACTGTATTAAAGGGTCACAGGAGTAGGAAGATTGAGAACCACAGCTTAAAAAAAAAAAAAAAAAAAAAAAAAAAAAAAAAAAATCAGCATACCAGTGGGTCATACTGATTGATAATTTGATCTTTTTGGAGCCCATGAGCTCCAAATTGATGCTTGAAACGACTGCATTCCAGGCTTTAGAAACAGCAACTGCTTTGTTTGTTTGTTTTTTACGTGTTTCCTAATTTTGTTTGCAAATGCTTTCAGATATGCCTGTGCAAGCACTTGTATCTGAAGGAGGTGAGGAAGGGCCCAGCTTTTCACATCGGTTGCTTAGGGCAGTCAGAGCAACATAGTGAGACCCTGTGTCAGAAAATAAAAATAAAAATTCATCTTCATCAAACAGTACTGCATTTATCTTCGCAAGCCCTTCAAGGTGTGTGTTGTTTTGTTTAAAAAAGGAGTGGGGTTGGGGGGGGCGGCTAAAGAACAGCTCTGATGACCAAGAGAGAAAGGAGAGCAGCCTCTGTATGGTGAGGTGAGCGCTCAAAATGACCGACCCCTGCGAGCTATGCCACGCAATGAATACCGCGCCGAGTGTTTAGACTTGCCCGGCCCAGTGCGTGGCTCACCGCATCCCGCCGACCTCGCAGTCCAAACTGTCTTTTCCCAGAAGCTTCTCAAATTTCAACCCAAGGGAGGAGGAAGCCCGGGTCGACTGCAAAGCGGTCCGGGAAGGCACACACGGAGAAGGGCGAGCTCCCGGGTCAGAGTCCAGAACGCCAGACTGGCTCGCAAGGGCGCCATCCCACTCCACACCCCTTTTCCCACCCCAGGGCAGAGCTGATGACGAATACAGGGTGCGACGGACGCACACGCAGCCCGCGCTTGCACGACAGTACGTGCAGGGCATCGCGAGGGAGTCCCGGTCCGTCACCGGCGCGACTCGCGTCCCGCCTCCTCCGCTCCCGCCACCCCCGCAGCTCCGCGTCCTCCGTCGGTGCGAGGCCTCCGCCGCAGCGAGGCCGCTGGCTCCGGTCCTGTCTCTTTAAGTGGTGGGGCCTGCGGGCCGCCCCTGTCGCTACTGCCTAGGTGGCCCCGCGCGCCGCTTTTGAGGGGCGAGCCAAGATGGCGGCGGCTTTGGCTCTGTGAGGAAGACGGAAGAGGCGGTGGAGTAGAGAAGGCGACTTGTAAGAAGAGCCAGGGGCTCTCGGGTGGCCCCGGGGCGTTCCGAGTCTCCCCGGCAGTGCTAGCTCATCGGCTTCGGATGCTTTAAGCGGGAGGAGCGGAGCGAAGGCTCCGGCTGCAGTTGGCTGGGCCAGGTACAAGGAAGGAAAACATGGCGGCGGCGGCGGCCTGAGGAGGCGGAGGCGGCGGCGGCGCGGGAAGCGGCTCTGCGGAGGTCATGGCGGAGGCAGGAGCAGGGCTGTGAGCCGAGCTGCCCCTTTGTGTGAACGGCGGCGCAGCGCGGCGCCTTCCTTGCCCGGGGCTGCTGGGCGGCCGCGCTCATCCGGCCCGGACAATAGCGCCGAGGAGCGGGCGGCGAGAGAAGGAGGCGGCGGCGGCCCAGGGCTCGGACCCGGGAGCGGGCCATGCGAGCGGCGGCGGCGGGGCAGCTCCGCGGCGGCCAGCGGCGGCACTGAGGTCCCGGAGTCCCCCGTCTGCGGCCGCCCGCCTTTCCCGGACACCGTCCCCGAGGGCCACTCGGGCGGGGCCCCCCGGCCGGCAGGATGACCGACACCCGGCGGCGGGTGAAGGTCTACACGCTCAACGAGGACCGGCAGTGGGACGACCGGGGCACCGGCCATGTGTCCTCCGGCTACGTGGAGCGGCTGAAGGGCATGTCCCTGCTCGTCAGGGCCGAGAGCGACGGTGAGTGGCCCTCCCTGGGTCCCGCGGAGCAGTGGCGCTCGGCCTGGGACCACCGCGGGTGGGGGGTGCGGGCGGGCGGGCGGGGAGCGCCGCCCCGGGGTCCCCAAGTCCCGCGGAGCTCTACGCAGGGGTAGCCGAGGTGTCTCCTTAGCCCGAGAACCTTGTGGTGGTGAGCGTTCGAGCCGAGGATGGGAGAGAGCGGAGCACGCTGCGCCGTGCCGCCTCCCCGGGGCGGAAAGGTCAGAGACCCGGGATCCCCGGCCCGGCGTGGGGGTTTGCGGGAGCGTGACCTTGAGAAAGGCATTTGAACGGATACCGTCTGCCCCCTTAGTTCGCCAATCCGCGGAGCAGACGTGAAACCTTGCTTGGAGCTCGTGAAGTTTAATAGCTGTTGCACACGTGGAGAGAGAGCGCTCGCTCGCTGCTCTGGTGTTTTCGGGTTTTGTTTTTAAACGGTTTCCGCCTATACCTTAAAGATCTTAAGGGTTGGCGGTACTGGTCTATAAGTCTATAAATCTGGCAACGCTACCGGACAGAAAATGCTGCCTTGGCTTGAGAAGACAGCATGTGTCTTGTCCGGGGTTGGTTGTCCTTTTCATAAGAAAGGCAAGTTGTTGTTATTATTGTTCTGGGTTTTATTTTGGTTTTGGTTTTGTTTGTTTGTTTGTTTGTTTTTCGAGAAACCCTACACAGGATTTCTCTTCGTAGCCTTGGCTGTCCTGGAACTCGCTCTGTAGACCAGGCTGGCCTCAAACTCGAGAGATCCACCTGCCTCTGCCTGCCAAGTGCTGGGATTAAAGGCGTGCGCCACCACGCTTGGCTAAGAAGGAAGACTTTGTAGTTCTACTGTGGGGACTCCTGAACCTTTGGAACATTTTATTGCAAACTTTTCTGATTGCTTCAGCATATAGTCCTCATTTGACTCACTGAGCAGGTGGGGAGAAATAATTTTAAAACTTGAGTATGCCCTTCTGCTTGTGAAACAGTCTTCAGGGTCCAAAGACCAAGTTGTTCAAAATAACGATTTTACGTTTCTGCGTAGTTTTCCATTTTCCAGTTACATTCTGTGGGTTTCACTTAATGAAAGAAAATATACATGTTGGGCAAAACTGCTCAAATTGTTTCTTTTGAGTATAAGTAAGGTAACCTTGTTGCATTAATCTGCAGTTTTACAGTTGGGAACTGTTTGTAATTGTTTTATGTCTGAAATATTGCAAATTGTTTCAAAGATTTTTCTTCTTGGAACTGTACCCAGAACTCAATCCATGAAAAGCCAGAGTCTTCTGGCTGTAATTGAGGATTGTAGAAACATTGATTTGAGTTGAAAAATGGTAATTTGGTGTATAGTGCCCATAGATGATCTTTATAATGAGACCCAACATAAGTTAACATTGTTTTGTTTTTAAAGCTACAGGTTTGTTTTTGTTTTTCTTCTTCTTCTTCTTCTTCTAAGGTGACAGGCAGGCAGTTAGTGAGACTTGGTCTGAAAGACGTTTTCTGATTACAATAGGTATTTTCCAGAGCGGAGTTCTTCTCTTCTTTTTCTTTTTCATTTCTGTTTTGTTTTTTTGAGACAGGGTTTCCTTGTGTAGCTTTGACTGTCCTGGACTCGCTCTGTAGTCCAGCCTGGCCTGGAAGTCACAGAGATCCACCTGCCTCTGCCCCCCAAGTGCTGGGATTAAAGGCTTTTGCCACTCCTGCCTGACCTAGAGCTGATTTCTTACTTGGCGGTTAATATTCAAGTTGAATGTGTATGCAACTGTCACACAGCCTCTATCTCTACCTGTTTGTACATGTGGAAAACTTTCCTTATAGTAAATTGGAAGTGTGGGTTTCAGGGTTGTTAGCTGCTTATTTTGAGGATGGGGTAACTGGGAATGCAGTGCAGGGTCTGGAACATGCTAGGCAAGTGATCTTCCACCCCACTACCTCCAACAAGCGGCTCAGTTGTGATATTTTAACTATAACTATATATAGGCTTTAGATCAGTTCCTTGAATTTCAGAAATAATACATGTGACCTTATTTCATATCACTGTGCCTTATTTGATTATGCAAAGACCCTTTTGTTGCTTTTGGGGGGTGGAGGAACAGAGTCTCCTATAGTACCAGGCAGGAATCAAACATGTCGTGTAGCCAAAAATCTGGAAGTTCTGATCCTCCTGTCTCTACCTGTCCACATCCTGGAATTATTCGTATACTACCTCATCCATCCTGTCTGTTTTTTGTTTTAGAGCCATTCTATAGCTATGGCTGGGCTGCAGCTCAAAGCTATTCTCCTGCCTGAGCCCCTCAAGTATTGGGATTACTGGCAGTGAGCTACCACAGCCAGCCAGTTTTACAATGACCTTTTGAAAGAATAAGCCTGAAAGGATAAGTTGTTACTGTCTTGGAGACCCTCTTCTCCTAACAAGGTGTTGTAAAAGTCTGGTGTTGTTGTTGTTGCTTGGGTTTTGTTGTTGTTGTTGGTGGTGGTTTTTTGTTTTTCCCCAAGACAGAGTTTCCCTGTGTAGTCTTGGCCATCCTGGACTTGCTTTGTAGACCAGGCTGGCTTTGAACTCAAAGCAATCCACCTGCCTCTGTCTCCCGAGTGCTGGGATTAAAGGCGTGTGCCACCACCACCAGGCTGAAAAGTCTGGTGTTTTTATGCCCTTTATATTTTTAATCACTTAGGAAATAGCCTCTAATTCTTTCTCCCATTTGGAGTTTTGAAGTTCTAATTTATTAGAACAGTTAAAATGGCTTTTATTTTTACACAAGAGGGAAAGGATCTAAACATAATTACTTGTAAATTTGTGTTGTGAGGAAAGCTAATTCCAGAGAATGGATTTAAGCTGGGTGTGGTAGAAAGGCAGGAGAATCTCAAATTCAGGCCTAAACAAAGAAAAATTGTAGGATTTATTACTAAAGCATTTCCCCCTTACAGGTAAATTCTAAATAAGATGAGTAATAGTCAAAGTTTATTGAGGGCCTCCTATGTGCCTGGGCCTCTTTAAGCAATTCACTTGTAGTTACAGACATAATTCTTAAAAGCCATTTTCATATGTAGGGACTAGAATTAGCCATGTTTTATAGATAACTGAGATGGTAAATACGGTCTATTTACATGCTATTTTATTCTTGACCTCCAAGACTATTTCAAAGAAAACACAATTTCATCCTGGGCTGCTCTTGAATTTGCGATGGGGTGAGGATGACCTTCAGTTTCTGATCGGCGTCCATTTCCTCGTGCCGAGAGTAGTTTTGTTGTGCCATTGTGCCTTGTGTGGTGCTGAGATCAGACCCCAGGCTCTCCTGAGGTCATTGGTTTGTTTAGATAGGGTCCTACCCTGGCTGCTTACAATTATGGTGTCTACTACTAGTTTGGCTCACCCATTATTGTATGGTTCTCCATTCTGTTACATATAATTAAGAAAACTTTTTCATTATGATGAACAATGAAGGGGTTTTGTTTTTTTTTTTTTTATTTAAAAAATACTTATTTTGTCTATATGATTGTTTTGCCTGCATATATGTATATGCACCACATGCGTGCTTGGTTCCTTTGAGGGTCAGAGGAGGGTGTTGGATCCCTTGGGCCTCACTGTCATGAGCTACCATGTGTGTCCTGAAACCCGAACCCCATCCACTATAAGAGCAGCAGGGTCTCACGCAACCAAGACTGGTCTTGAGCTCCTGTCCTCCTCCCTTCATCTGCTGTTATGCCTGGCAAAATGGGAAGTATTTCTGGTTTTCCATAAAGTGAGTTATTTTCCAGTAGAAATTAAAATTAGAGAAATAGGTGTGGCGGCACAAATGTATAATTCTAACACTTCCTTGTAATTGGAATGTTTGGGGGCGCTAAAGCAGAAGTAACCCTAGTTCTAGCTTAGGCTTCATGAGAGACTCTCAAAAAAGAAAAGGAAACTTAAAAAATTATCAAGGATGGGCTTGACCGCCAGCAATTGCATTCTCCCCAATAAATCTTTCAAAAGCATTGATTGTATATATGATAACATTCTTTTTTCTCCATGGATCTGAGTTTTTCAAGTTTTTTTTTTTTTTTGAGAATTTAGCAGAGTCTGGAGGCATGTATGTGTGATCCAAGTACTAGGTCTACATACTGAGTTTTGGGACATCATTGTCTAAATAGTAAATAGCAAGGCTTTGTCTCAAAAACAAATCATAAAACTGAAAAATAAGATGCTTAATTTTTCTTTTTGATTTTTCGAGTCAGGGTTTCACTGTGTAGCCCGACTGTCCTAGAATTCGCTCTGTAGACCAGGCTGACCTCGAACTCAGAGATCCACCTTCCTCTGCCTCCCCAGCTGGGGTTATAGGCATATGCCACCATGCCCAGCAACACACCCCTCTTTTAAAATTAGATTTAGTCTTTTTATTTTATGTGGTGAATGTTGTGGGTGGGTGGATATTTGGATAGATAGATATGCACAATGTGTGTGTTTGTTGCCAGAAGAGGGTGTCAGATCCCCTGGAACTGGATTTATAGATGGTTGTGGCCCGCCTTGTGGGTGCTGCGAATTGAACCCAGGTCCTCTGTGGAAAGCAGTAAATGCTCTTGCTGCCAAATCATCTCTCTAGCCCCAAGCATACCCTTTTCTTTAATAAAGGTGAGTTACTTTTTTTTCTCTCTTGGGTTTTATGGTAGTTCTGTGTTCCAGCAGAGATTTAGTGTTCTGTTTCATTTCCCTCTTAACTTATGAATAATAATGTAAACCTAGACAGTTTTAGAATTGGTGAAGAAAAGTTAAAAGTTGGAATTTCTCCAAACAGAAGAGAGTGTTCTTATACTTGCCAGGCAGTGTTTTACACTGAGCTATACCTTAGCTTAAAAATACGCCCTCTTCTCATAAAATCATACCAATGTTCTTCGCTCTGGGTTGCTTGGACAATATCAAGAATAGTATTTGGGGCTGGAGAGATGGCTCTGTGGTTAAGAGCACTCAGTCTGTTCTTCCAGAGGTCATGAGTTCAATTCCCAGCAAACACATGGTGGCTCGCAACCGTCTGCACTGGAACCTGATGTCCTTTTCTTGCATGCAAGTGTACATACAGCTAGAACACATAAAATAAATCTTCACACACACACACACACACACACACACACACACACACACACACACAGTGTTTGGAGTGGGCATGGTGGTGTACCTCTAATCCCACTCCAGAATCTGAGGCAGGAGAATGGTTCTCAATTTGAGGCTTTGCTGTCCTGTATTGAAAACCATCTTCAACCCCTTCCACCTTACCCACCAAAAATGTTTTTCCCCTTCCTCCCTGGTTTTTAAAGTCCTGGACTCAAGTGATTGGTTCTCCTACCTCAGCCTCTTAAGTGTCTGGACTACCTGGCTTCAAAAATTGTGTTATGTTTGGGTTTTACTTAAGGTTATTTATTATTACATTTGTTTATGAGGAGAAGGGTGTGTGTGTGTATACACGCAGGCACGCGCACAAGGAGGTCAGAAGGGTCACCTAATATGTGGGTCCCTACTGCACTCAAGTCATTAGACTTAGCAGAAGCATAGCATCTTACCAGCCCTACTTTAAGCTCTGTAAAATATTTTTACATTTCAAGATAATTTTATCTGTCATCTGAGTTACTTGTGTAACCATTAAATAGATTGAATTCTGTTAATTGAGACGTGAAGGAAAGGAGAAATAGGGACATATTCAAGGTAGCACTGCTTACTGACTACTGAGACTTGGATTCTGTGCTTGACTAGTGGGATTTTCTAGAACTCTTTGGTTATGTAGTCTGTCACTACCCACACTATAATTAGAAAAAGAGGCAGGTGCTGGGCGTGGTGGTGCACACCTGTTATCCCAGCACTCTGAGAGGCAGAGATAGGCCGATCTCTGTGAGTTTGAAGCCAGCCTGTTCTACAAAGCGAGTACAGGACAGCTAGGGCTACACAGAGAAACCCTGTTTCGAAAAACCAAAAAGAAGTATTTTGGGTGGAAAGGGTTTTCCTTCTGTTTTTTGTTTTCTATTTTAGCTGCTCTGATAAGAAGCATAGCATCTGTGGTTTCATGGCTGTTCTTTTAAGTCAGTCTTCATATAGAATCTTGCCTATAGTAAGCTTTGGGATGTATGTTTAGTTATCCAGAGTCAAGAGCCCAGTGTCAGTAGGGTACTCTGAAGGAAGTACATTTTAAAATTTGTGTACAACAGCTTTGTAGAAGACTTAGCAGTGGTAAATTAACCAAAACTTTAATAACTAAATGTGACAAGTTTAATGACCATCAGACAGTGATGGGAGTAGTTCATGGGATCTGAGTATTATGGGGGCTGACCTAACTTTTGTGTTTTTAAAATAATTTTTGAAGACTTTATTTTATGTATGAGTGCTCTCTTTGAATGCACACCTGCAGGCCAGCAGAGGGCATCAGATTCCAGTATAGGTGGTTGTGAGCCTCCATGTGGTTGCTGGGAATTGAACTCAGGACCTCTGGGAGATCATTCAGTGCTCTTAACCGCTGAGCCATCTCTCCAGCCCTTGGCTTTAATTATGGAGAAGGAAGGTTATGTTCACAATTGTGGTGCCCGTGGCGGTGAGAAGAGGATGTTGGATTGGTTGATGCTAGTGATAGAGAGCTCTGAAATTTTCAGCTTGTCCCAACCCTCAGCACGGGGGTTGGGCACATTGCCCTGTACATGTTAGGCAGATGCTCTACTGAGCTACACCATCCCTAGCCCAAGAACTCTGTACTGATCCAGCTTCTTTTGTGAAGGGATATGAGATCCACATAAAGTTTTCCAGTTATGTATATGTACTAGAAGTTTAGAAGTGGTGACAGTTTGCATGGAATGCTGACTAAGCAGTGTCATGACCTAAGGGCTTGTAATGTGCTGCTGGGTCACCACTGGCAAAGCTCCACTTCCTATTGCAAACCGTTGTTATTAAGTGCTAGTTGTATACTAGAGATTGGCTTAGGCGTTTCACATAAATTTTCAGTGAATACACATAGCATTGTTTTCCTAACCATAAATTTTAACGTTTTTATTCTTTGAATAGTTTTTCAGAGTTTTTCCCTCTACACTTAACAAGAAATGTGGGTGTGGAAGAGGGGGTTGTTTGGGTTTCTGTTTTTGCAGTACTAGCTTTTTGAGGCACTGAGAGGTGAACTTGGGTCTTACATAACAGACACACTGTACTGTTGAGCTACACACAACAGTAGCCTTCTTTTTGCTTGCCTTCCCCCAGCCCAGGATTATTTTAAACATGTGTATGTGTGCAGATCTGTGCAAGTGAGTTCTAGTGCCAGAGGAGTCAGATCCCATGGAGCTGCAAGTGCAGGTAGTTGTGAGTCAGGTGGTGTGTGTGCTGCGAATCTGACTTTGGTCCTCTGTAGGGGCAGTGTATGTTCTTCCTAACTGCTGAGCCCTCTCTCCAGCTGGTTCTATTTTGAGATGAGTTTCTCTCAACTTGCTCACATAGCTTCTTTCTGCCTCACTTTCCAAGTAGCCTGTTGTCGCCAGCCTGGGCTCCATTAAAGATTTTCTTGAATTCTGTTATCAAGTCTCTACTATAAAAACACTGAACAAAAGTGAGGAAAATAGCACCGAAGAGATGGCATGAAACACAGTGGTTAAACCATCAGCTCCCTTATCCTAATGTAGGTTCTGCAGCATCTCTTCCTGGTTTTCCTAGATTTTAAAAAAAAAATTTTTTTTTAAAACATGCTATTTGTTTGTGCACACAGGCTCAGGAAGAGATTGGGTAACCCATGGGAGCCAGTTTTTCCATCATGTGAGTCTGTTAGTCTTGGGGCTTGCTAGACCTTAAAAAAAAAAATTTGTTTGCTTGTATTTTATTTATTTTTGGTTGGTTGGGTTTTTGTTTTTGTTTGTTTGTTTGTTTGTTTTTGTGTGTGTGAGGGTTTGGTTTGGTTTTTCGAGACAGGGTTTCTCTGTGTAGCCTTGGCTGTCCTCGACTCACTTTGTAGACCAGGCTGGCCTTGAATTCAGTGATCTGCCTGCTTCTGCCTCCCAAGTGCTGGGGTTAAAGGCATGCACCACCATGCCTGGCTTCGTTTTTAATTATGTGTACCAATTAGTTTAGAGTTCTCTGAGACTTTCTTTGTTGCTTTCCTGAGAACCACGTTTGTTGGTCATCCGTTATTGTTATATTAGTATAGTTCAGCTGTCTCTGTCAGTTATACAAACCTCTCATAAAAGAGGCTTAATATTCCATTCTGTGTATTTGTGCAGTACCCTTTCGGTGGCATTTCTTAAAATTTCACTTAGAATACCTTCGTTCTTACTTTGAGGATCCCACACAATTCATTTGGGTTTTATCCATTAATACTTACATATTAGAAACTAAAATTGAAGCGAGGCGTGATGGCACGCTCCTTTAATTCCAGTACTCAGAGGCAGAAGCGGGTATATCCAGTTTGAGGCCAGCCTGGTCTACAAAGTGAGTCCAGGCCAACCAAGGCTACACAGAGAAACCCTGTAATCCCAGCACTCGGGAGGCAGAGGCAGGCGGATCGCTGTGAGTTCAAGGCCAGCCTGGTTGGTCTACAAAGTGAGCCCAGGATGGCCAAGGCTACACAGAGAAACCCTGTCTCGAAAAACCAAAAAGAAAGAAAGAAAGAAAGAAAGAAAGAAAGAAAGAAAGAAAGAAAGAAAAGAAACAAAGACTTAGATAACTATTCCGTTGAAAATAATGTTTGATTATTAACACAATAATGGTTAGATGTGTTTTTCTTTTGTGTTGTTGGGTTTTGTTCTGTTTTTTGTTTTTGTTTGTTTTTGGTTTTGTTTTTTTGTTCTTTTGGTTTTTTTGAGGTAGGGTCTCTCTTATTATGTAGATCTGCATGTCCTGAAACACAATCCTCAAACTCAAAGACATCTATCTACCTGCCTCTCCCTCCCAACTGCTGGGATAAACCAGGCGTGGTGATGCACACCTTTAGTCCCAGCACTTGGAAGGCAAGTGACAGGAGAATTGCTGTGAGTTTGAGGCCAGCCTGGTCTACAAAGTGAGTCCTAGACAGCCAAGGCTAAAACAGAGAAACCCTGTCTCAAAAATCAATCAATCAATCAATCAATCAAAACAAAAACCAACTGCTGGGAAAGATGTTGTGTATCACATGCCTGTGTTGTTTTGGGAGTTGGAGTGGGGAAGGACTGTCCTGAAAGCTTACTGCAGACTATTAAGTTCCTTTTGCCAGAAGCCTGTGTTGCTTTTGATGAGAGCCTTTGAACCCTTCTGCTAAGGATCATTTTGCTATTGTTGTGAATTTTAATGTAAGTATTTTTGGAGACAGATTTGCTATAAAGAGGTTGAGACCCACAGGTTGAGAATCACTGTTCTAAATGGTCTTATTTTACTCAGGCTTTTGGGGATGGTGATAAAATGCTTCAACTTTGGGCAATTTCCCCCCTTTCTGTTGTCCTGGCTCTATAACATTACTGAGAAGGTTGAAAAGAAAATGAAAAAGGGCTTGGTATCTGAAAAATAATTGTTAGTAGGGATTAAATGGCTGGCATTGGATGTGCTGGTGTGCCTCCACTCTTTTAGGAGCTGCCAAGCCAGGTGTGTATGTTTCTTTAAATTTTTTCTCCCGTTCAGTTCTGGGTATCACAACCAGGGACTTGCACATGCTAAGTTAAATCTACCACTAAACAATATTTCGTGCCTTTTCTTTTTTCGGTTCATGTTTATTACCAGTCTTCAACATAGGACATTTAGTAATAGCTAGAGACACGTTTCAAACAGTCAAGTGCCAGCGTTTTTGAGACAGGTTCTCTACATCAGTCTGGGGCTTGTGGGTTAGGCTAAAGTGGCTGGCTGGCTGGCGAGCACACACCAGGGATTCATGTCTACTCTTCCAATGTTGGGATTACAAAAGTGTGCTGCTATGCCAGGCTTTTGGAAAATTCAAATTTTCATGGTTGCATGCAAAGTTACTTTACTGACCCGTCTTCTGAGCCCTGGCTTTTGAATAAAAGAGTTTGATGGTTGGATGGTGCGTGGACGCATGGATTAGACATGTGGAGAGCTTTGAGAAGACTGGAGAAAAAGGAGCTTCTAGCTGATGGGTTGGGTATGTCTGAAACTACTTGAATTATAAAATAGGAGACTTTCAGGAGAAAGGATATAACCAAAATCAGAATACCTTCAGCATAAAAGCAAATAAGCATAATACTTGCTTATAGATTTTTTTCCCCTTACACCCATTATGGTGACACACCTGAAATACCAGCATTTGGGAGGATAAGGCAGGAGATTCAGGAATTTGTAGGTGGCTTGCACTACAAATGATTTCAAAGCCAACCACCACACACCTAATGAGAACCTAACTCAAGAAACGAGCCAACCAAAAATCTACAGTTTATTCCAGTGGTTCATGTTTTACTAAAGCAGTGTCAAAGTCCATATGCCTTTTGTTGTTTTTAGAGCAAGTGTTTACTATGTAGCCTAGGATAGCCACAAATTCAGTTATTCTGTGTCAAATAGAAGTATATGTTAAAATATATGAATTATTTTCCTTTTTTTGCTTTTGTTTTTTGTTTTGTTTTTCGAGACAGGTTTCTCTGTGTAGCCTTGGCTGTCCTAGATTCACTTTGTAGGCCAGGCTGGCCTTGAGCTCACAGAGATCCACCTGCCTTGCCTCTCAAGTGCTCTGATTAAAGGTGCGCACCACCACACCTGGCAAATTATTTTTCTTTTAACTTTTGGAGCATCCCATTTTCATTAAAGTCCATGAAGTTGGACATGCCTTTGACATTGGATTATAAGTACCAGCTTGACAACTTCTTTAGTAACTTCATTGGTGACAGTTGACACAGTATAAACACAGATATTAAAGCTTATCCAGGACATTCTTAGGACTTCCTTGAGTGAAAATACAGGTCCTGCTGTAACCTTTTTCTTTTTTAGAAGATTTATTTATTTTATGTTGATGGGAATTGAACTCAGGACCTCTGAAAGAGCAGCCAGTGCTCTAAACCACTGAGCCATCTCTCCAGTGCTTTAACTTCTTAAGTTTACCGCTAGGTGAGGTTTGCTTATCAGTCATACCACATGATTTATTTAGAATCCCATTCTCCTATGGAAAGGCACTTGTCTTTTTATAGGAAGAACACATTTCAGTAGCTTCCACTCCCCAACCCCCACTAACATTTATCTGTGACCTCTGAGATTAGACAATGGTATTGTGGTATATTGGATATCTTTCCTCTGTAGGAAATCTACTTCACGTCATAACAGCATTTACATAACGTTTGGCAGTTTCTCTCTTGATATGTCACCAGTATCTTTGCACTTTTGGGGTGTGATTTTATATATGTATGTATGTATGCATGTATGCATGTGTGTATGTATTATGAATATATGTCTATGTACCATGGGATTGTAGTGTCCTTGGAGACCAGAAGAGATTTGTCAGATTCCCTGAACTGGAGTTGTAGATGGTTGTGAACTGCCATGTAGGTTCTGGCAATTGAACCTGGTTTGGGTTGGCTTGTTTTGGTTTTTCGAGACCGGGTCTCTCTGTGCAGCCTTGGCTGTCCTGGACTCACTTTGTAGATCAGGCTGGCCTCGAACTCACAGTGATCCGCCTGCCTCTGCCTCCCCAGTGCCGGGATTAAAGGAGTGCGCCACCACACCTGGGTTCTTAACTGCTCTCTAGTTTCCACTTTAAAAGCAATTCGAACATGTTAAATAACTCAACAACCCAAACCCAAAACCATAGTTTAATTTTTAAGGTAGCCCAAGGTTGTAGCCATTACCTCGATCTAATTTTAGAACATTTTTCTTTGTTCAACTCTCTACCTTTAGATATAATTAATACCTCTTCTAAAATAAAATTGTGGTGCTGAGGGTTGAACCTAGGGCCTCATCTAGTAGGCAAGCATTGCCAGTGAGTTCTATCCCTAGCCCTTAAAATAGAAGTTTCTTTTTTAAAAACACCTGGGGTTCTTGTGGTGGCGATGGGTGGGTGGTTGGCTGGTTCGGCTTTTGGCTGTTTTTTATTGTTGTTGTTCGTTTGTTTGGGTTTTTTTTGGGGGGGGGGTAGGTTTTGGTTTTAATTCTTGTACTTTTTCTAGACTTACATTGTTGTTTTGTTTTGTTTTCAGATAGTCTTGCTGTGTATCTCTGGCTAACTTCTAGCTCCCAAAATGTAGATGGATTGCTTTTGAGGATTCAAGTTGTAATTCATAACGGATTTTGTTGAGCTAGATTATGCTTCAGATTTATTTTAAGCCGGCGTGGTAGCGAGTGCCTTTAATCACAGCACTCAGGGTGCTGAGACAGGTGGATCTCTCTTGAGTGTTGAGGCCAGACTGGTCTACAGAGTGCCAGGACAGCCAGGACTATTAAAGAAGCCCTGTTTCAACCCCTCCCACCCCCAAATATTTTTAGTGTGTGTAGGGGAGGGAGTGGTGAGCACATGAGTGCTGGTATAGACAGAGTCCTGGAGCCAGAGGTGGGTGTTAGGATTTGAACTTGTGTCCTTTGAAAGAGACATACATGCTTGAATCTGCTGAGCCATCTTACTAGCTCCCTGCTTTTTCCCATAGAAACCATTTTATGTATAATTGCATATATGCCTGAACATCATCTTAGTGGAAAATAATAAAATTCAATTTTTGTTCTAGTAAAGGAACTGGAAAAATACAAAGATAGTTAACTGGGGCAGGATCTGTTTATTTTCTTAGTACTGGGGATTGAACTGAGCCTTGTACATGCTAAGGATGTACAATGCCACCAAGCTGTGTCTTTTCCTATGACTTTACCATTTTCAGAAGTTCTAAATATCTGTTAATTTGCCTGCATTTTTCCTGTGGTGTATCACTGATGTGGGTCTTAATCTGTAAAACAAAAATCTGAAAATTGTGAATAGAATTAAATGCACTGGGAATTTTTTATAATTTGGCAAAAGTTTGGAGAAAGAAAGGCAATTAACACCCCCTCCCCCCCAAATTACGGTAATTCTTGTCTGCACCCCAGTAAGCCAGAAATTAGGAAGGGGCACAAAAGAAAAAAGACTAAAGAGCTGGGATTTGGTGGGTGGGTAAGCAAATGTTTAGTTACCTTAAATTCTGAGAGGATAAGAGGCTTTAATGGAGCCTTTCTGAGTCGGTGAATGCTAATGTATGGCTGATCTTACTTTGCACTGCTCTGAGCCGATAGTGAAAGGTTGCTTATACATTTACTAAGTGCATTTAGCATAAGGACAAAGTGAATGTGGAAGTAGTAAGCACTGGCTCTTTGTCAACTGTCTAGCCACTGTTTGGAATGTGTGAAGCAACTGTAACGTGTAATGTGAGAAGGGAGAAGGACAGCTGCAGAGAAAAATTATTTATTTCTCAAGCCAAAACTTCTTTTTAGAGATACTCTGTCTCCAACTAGAACTGGGCGATGAGATGTGAGGTAGAAATGGTGGATGCTCACAGTCAGAGCTGTTCAAAAGACTGAGGTATGAGAATCATAATTTTTATTGTGTTACATAGTGAGAACACAACGGGAAGGACGGAAAAAATAGAAGAAAAAAAAAGTAGAAGAAAGAAATAGAAAATCGAGGCTTCTGAAGGTGACCTGGAAACCTACCTCTCCTTCATATGTAGTTTTGAGTTAACTTAGATAGCTACTTAATGCTTGATGTGAATTCTTTCCACCACACTGGTTACAGTGTATTAAGATCCTTATTTAAAAGTATTCTGTAAATCCTACAGCATATCAGACATTATTAACCCCAGGTTATCTTAGGTTCCAAACAAAACAATGGTATAGAAACGTTATTAATTTGATTGAGGTCAGTAAGTTATTTATTGAAATATTGTGCTGTGCAAATATGTACAGTTGTTACTTGTTGATTAAAAAAAATTTTTTTTTTCAAGACAGGGTTTTTCTATGTAGCCTTGACTGTCTTGGACTTTGTAGACCAAGCTGGCCTTGAACTCACAGAGATCTGCCAGCCTTTGCCTCTCAGAGTGCTGGGGTTATAGGTGTGTACCACCACACCCACCAAATGGCTAGATTTTTATTGCTTCCCAGTCTTCATTCCTCATAGTATCGTGCCTGTCCTGTTTTTTAAAAAAAGACAAAAATTGAAAGTATATTTGCTACGTAGTTTAGTGTATCTGTTTCAAATGCTTGAGACTTGGTCTTAACCTGTACTACCACCAAAAATCCCAAAAAGCAAGTGTGTTTCTTAAGCTATAAGTTAGTGTATTTAAGTTTTTATTGTATTCATTGTTTTGTTTGTATATGTGAGAATAGCTCTTTGTGCCAAGGTGCACATGTAGAGGTCAGAGGATAGCTTTGAGAAGTGGTTGGTTCTCTTCCACGGAGGGTTCCAGGATCAAACCCAAGTCATCAGGCTCTTGCAGAGAACACTTTACCTGCTGAGCCATCATCTGGCCAACCTCAAATTACATTTACTGAACATTTGTTTCTTAACTGTGAAGGTATACATGTAACTAACTGAGAAAATAAGCATGTGTATATATAAGGAAATCTGATTTTTCTGTTTTGCAATAACAGTTTTTTTCCCTGTTTTATAGGTTCTCTTCTTCTAGAGTCCAAAATAAATCCTAACACTGCATACCAGAAACAACAGGTAAATAAGTGAAAATGTTGTGTATTGTGCATTATCTTTTCAGTTTGGTAATTGAATAGTTTACCATTTGATTCCTTTTGGTTTTTCAAAACAGGGTTTCTCTATGTAGCCTTGGCTGTCTTGGACTCACATTGTGGACCAGGCTGGCCTCGAACCCACATCATCTGCCTGCCTCTACCTCCCAAGTGCTGGAATTAAAGACATGTGCCACCATACCTGGCTAACTTGATTCCTTACAATAAGAAAATCAGAACAGATTACAACATTTTACCAAACTGATAATTAAAAAGTATTTTGTGTTTGTGTGTATCTCGGACCTGTGGAGTCAGAGAACAATTTGAGGGAGCTGATTTTCTCTATTCTGAGAATCATACTTGGTTTGTCAAACTTGGTGGCAACCGTCACTTATATCCTGAGCCATTTTGAATGTCCGGTCTACGATTTCTACCAGTCTATATATGATTAAAAGGTGATGTATGTTTGTTTTAAGTAAGTGTATGTATATTTTGCTTGAATGTATGTCTGGGTAGCATGTGCATGACTGGTTTCCTCGGGAGTTAGGTATCAATCAGAAGAAGAGAATTAGCTCCCATGAACTTGGAATTTGGAATAGTTGTAAACTGCTGTGTGAGTGCTGGGAATTGAACCTAGATCCTCTGCAACAGCAAGTGCTCTTAGCTACTGAACCTTCTCTAGCCTTGGTGTATTTTGCTTTCTGATGCTGATAAAAGAACTCTGTCTCTTGCAGGCTGATAAGCATGTGTTCACTTAGGTGTTTTATTTATGTGTGTGTGTGTGTGTGTGTGTGTGTGTGTGTGTGTGTGTGTGCGCGCGCGCGCTTGCATGTATTCAGGTACCTTCAGAGCTAGAAGAGAATGGTGGATCCCTTGGAGTTACAGGTGTCTGAGATGCCTGCTGGGATCTGAACTGGGGTCCTCGTGGTTATGCAACAAGTGCTCCTAACCATTTCTACACACACACACGTTACTGATTTTGGGGTGTCCCCCCACTCTTTCAATTCATTTTATTTACTTTGTGTGAGAGTATGAGCGCTAGTACACGTGGAGGTCAGAGGACAACTTCGGTGTCAGTCCACTCTTTCTGCCTTGGATTCTGAAGGCCTCTTCAGGCTTGAAAGCTAAGTGCTTTTACCCATTAAGCCTCTCTCCTTAGTCCTCAGCCACAACTTTAAATCAAAAAGAAGAAAAGCCGCCTAAAGCTGAGTTCATATTACAGGTATTCTAGCAATACATGGTTCTCTAAAATTAAAGTAGCCATTTCTTCCTTTTTTCATGAAGGAAAAAGCAACCATTGCTGTAATAATCAACTACTGTTAACATAGCCAAGTGGCTAAAGTTCCCTTTTTTATTATCATAGGTGCTCTTGCAGACAGAATGTTAGATTGTCCTCTAGAACAATATTTTATAGCTAGGAGTCTGTTATAGCCTCAGTAGGGCCTTAGAGTGCTGTTAAAGGATTTTTAAAATAACTTCAGTTTGAAACTGTACTTTTTAAAAAATTTCTTTCTAACACATAAAGAAATACTTTGCTTTATCATTAAGTATTAAAATGAGTCTAGAAGGACGTTAGTATTGGTCAGGGCTGGGTGTGGTGGCACATGCCTATGAGCCTAGCACTTGATTCCAGGATAGCAGAATCATGAGCCTCAGCTATAAAGTTTGAGGCCTTGTAACAGAAAAATAAAACAGACAAACATAACTCAGTGGGGGCGTAGAACAAGCGTAAAGTTAACTATGCTGGTGGTACCTACATACCTGTAATTCAGTACTCGGGAGGCTGAGGCAGACACGCCTGGACAGCCTGATCCTATTTTAGCCATAGAACATGGAAACAGTGTGAGGTGTTGGGGAGAACAGGTAGGTGCTTAGAGAGTTCAAGGGCAGCAGTCATGAAGGAAATAGACACGCTAGCCCCAACACTGCTGTTAAACTGAAAACTTGGCAGAAATGTTCCTGAGCAACATGAGGAGGGTATGGAGACATTGATTGATAAGGACCGTGGGCTTATCCGGTTGGGACAACAGCAGTCAAGAGGCAGACATTACTCGGCTCAAGTACTCAGTGGAATCTGGTCCTTCCCGATCTATCTTAATCCTTGAAGGCTTCTAGGGTTGAGGAGAATTTCATGGATCCCTGGGAGAAACCTCAGTCTTCGGGTTGAGGCTGGCCCAGGACAAAGGACTCCTGTTCCAGACTGTCAAATGGGGCTGGGCACTTTCCTTTATGCATCCAGAGCACAGGCTGGCCTTCTGAGGAAGACATCCCAGAGGTTAGGTAGAGGGAGCCCACTATTCTAGCCTGTCGATGTGGAAGTCTACCTGGACTCTTGACTCAAGGGTAAGGCAGGTTCAGGATCTCTAGCTTATTAGCTCTAGAAACTGTTTGATGCTCCTTGTTGGTGCAGAGGATTGCCACTTGATGTATCCTTAAAAACCCACATTTAGGCTCCTTCTGGTTGAGCCTAGCAGCTCAAGTGTCACAGTCAAAGGAGCAGTTCATCCTGAAAGCTTTCTCCAGTTTACAAAGCTAATTCCTGCTGTAGGCCTTGTGGGCACACAGGTTCATTGGACCCTTTGTTTTGATGTTGGACTTGTTTATTAACTCTCCCAGCCTTTTAAGAATACAGGCTTCTGAACTAGATACTGAGGCACATACACCAGTAATCTTAACTACTCAGCTCAGTGCAGAGCCACCTAGAGCAATACTATAAGACCCTTTTTCAAAATTAAATTCTGGAACTAGTAAGATGATTCAGCCAGTAAAAGTGCTTGCTGTCCAGCCCAACAACCTGGAGTTTAAGCTCCTGCATCTACATGGTGGGAGGAGAGAACAGACTGTCACAGACTGTCTTGTGTCTTCCACATGTATATCCATAGTGCTCATTCCCTCAACACACTGTTGGCTCTGTTTTTTAACAATTAAACTTTATTATACAACCCAACTAGCTTACACAAGAAGGAAAAAAAGTTAAAGGGACAAAAGAGTGAACCTTCTGGTATCCGTTCCACGAGACAGGTCCTTAGGTGTCTCTCTGGCCCCTCTGTGCTGATCTGGCCTGTTCGCTGCTCCACACGCGCCCAAGCCAGGGCTTAACCTGTTGTTCTCCTCTCCACCTGCCTGAGTCACATGGGAAGGGCGGTCTCCTTCTCCTGTAGAGGGTCAATTAGAAAAACAATAGCCCAGTTGGGGTTCCCAGGTCTGCTTCCTGAATTCTAGGCCCAGGATGGCTCCACTCAGTGTGTCACAAGGTATTCATGGGGTGCCCCAAGGGTAAAGCCCTCCAAGACTGTTTCCACCTGTGACAAAGCTTAATCTTTTCCACAACACACATGTGCTTGTTTGGTTTGGTGGTTTTGGGGGGGGCTGGGGGGGATGGGGTGGCATTCAAGACAGGGTTTCTCTGTGTAGCCTTGGCTGTCTTGGGCTCACTTTGTAGCCCAGGCTAGCCTTGAACTCACATAGATCTGCCTGCTTCTGCCTCCTTGAGTGCTGGGATTAAAGACATGCCCCACCATGCTCCACAGTATAAATTTTTATCTATATTGTAACAGATTTGAGGTGACAACAAGCAAGAAGAGAGATAGAAAAGTAAGAGAACAGCAAGGAGTCAGTCAGACAGCAAGCAAGACAGAGACAGATAGAGAGCCAGAGAATAAAGTTCTCCTGGGCTTTAAGACCTTCAGCTTGTGCCGCATATGCCTGAGTATCTGAGTATTTCTTTTTCCTCCATTCCTTAACCACTCCTCAACAGCTGGTCCCTCTAGCTAGTTGTTCAACCAAAGGTTGGTTTACCTTAACCAGCTGTTCACGGCCTGCTCAATTCTTCCTACCTCGGATCCACCTCTCTTCTCTCCACTGTTCCCGGAGCTGGTCTGCAGGAGCAGCACTGTATGACATATTGCATGTATGCATATATGTGTGCCACATGTATGGTTGTTGCCTGTAGAGGTCAGAAGAGGGCATTGGCTTCCATGGAATTGGAGTGACAGACAGTTGTGAGCTACCATATGAGTTCTGGGAACTAAACTTGGCTCCTCTACAAGAACAACAAATGTTAAACAGTAAGCCGTCTCTCTTAAAATTTAAAGATTTTAAAGATTTTAAAATAAAGCCCTATTGGAATGGGAGGAAAGGGTGGTAGAAGCTGGGAATGTGCTGTTCCTTGAAGCATGGTGCCTTTATGAAAGTATTGAAAACCTCTGTGTAAAGAAATAAGAGGCTCATCTGTTACTTGTTTTTGTTCGAGACAGGGTTTCTCTGTGTAGCCTTGGCTCTCCTGGACTCACTTTGTAGATCAGACTGTCCTTGAACTGACAGCAAGCCACTTGCCTCTGCCTCCCCGAACACTGGGATTAGAGGTGTGCGCCACCATAGCCGATTACATGTTACAGATTTAACCATATTTGTTTTGAAAGCAGATCTTACACTGTAGTGTAGCATGGCTTAGGACTTACATAGCCCTTGCTAGCTTAAAACTCAAGGCAGTCAACCTACCTCAGCCCCCTAAGTGTTGGATTAGAGACAGGGTTCATTCATGCCTGGTTTAGCCAATAATTTCAGAGACCGAAGAAGCTACAGGTAAAGAACAGCTGTTGACAGCTGGGGGTGGGGCAGGTTTTATTAATCCTTTATGTAGACTTCTTGTTGAGCATTTTAATAAGACTATAAAACACTATGGGGGCTGGAAAGATGGCTCAGCAATTAAGAGCACAGGCTGCTCTTCCAGAGGACTGGATTTTGTTTCCAGCACCTACATGTGGCTCATAACCACCTGTAACTTCAACTCTAGGGGATCCAGAACCCTCTTCTGGCCTCCATAGGTGTTGCACAAATGTGCACAAGCATGCAGAGAAAAGCACCAACACACATAAAATAAAGATGAGCCTTTAAAAAAATGTGTCTATGTGTTGTGTCTTTGTACAGTAGTTTTGGTTTTTTAGTATGTAAGTATTCTGTATACATTTTACAGTGTTTTCATATATTGGCCAAACTTACAGGTTTTAAAAAATTATTTATTTGTATGTGTATTGATGGTTTGCCTGCATGTATGTCTGTGTGAGGGTGCCAGATCTTGGAGTTATAAACAGCCAGGAAGCCAGGCGTTGGGGCGCACGCACTCGGGAGGCAGAGACAGATCGCTGTGAGTTTGAGGCCAGCCTGGTCTACAAAGTGAGTCCAGAACAGCCAAGGCTACACAGAGAGACCCTGTCTCGAGGGGGGAAAAAAAAAAAAGAAACCCAAAACAAAACAAAAATCAGCTATGAGCTGCCATTTGGGTGCCAAGAATTGAACCCAGGTCCTCTGGAAGAGCCATCTCTCCAGCCCCAGACTTCTGTTGTTTTTAAAACATTGCTTCACGTGTATATTTGACAGAGTGAAGTGTAAAAAAGCATTGATTATTACTAGTAGCAGTGTTGGAAATGTAAAAGATGGTGTTCTGAATTCCTGTTGCCTTGTTGCTTTATTTGCTATATATATACCTTGAAGAGTTTGTGATAACGCATGTAATCATTCAGACTTTTTCCCCCAAAGGATACTCTGATTGTATGGTCTGAAGCAGAAAATTATGACTTGGCCCTTAGCTTTCAAGAAAAAGCTGGATGCGATGAAATCTGGGAGAAAATATGTCAGGTAATTATAAGAATAGAGAAACAATACACTGTCTTTAATAATTTTTCACTCAGTAAACAAGATAGTGGGTTTCTTAATGATATTTAAGTATAAGTACATTGTTGTGCATTTTTAATGCCCCCATTACTGTCCCTTGTCCCTCCTCCCCCAGTTCCCTTTTTTCCTCATGTAGTCCTGCTTTTTGTCATGTGTTGAAGTCTAGATTCTGCCTATGAAAGAAAACATGTAGTTTATCTTTCTTATTCTCCATTACCTAACTTGTTTCCCCCTTAAGATCTCCTTCCTCAGGGTTATGCTAAGGATAAAGTGGGGCAACAGGGCAGGGGGGTGTTGGTTCCCCAGTTGAGAGATGAGGGGCAGTGAGAGGCAAGCTAGGCTCTCCTGAAGGCAGCGTAGAAAGCAAAGAGGGAGCCAAGAGGGACACAAGTTTTGGCCTGAGCAAGAGGAAGGATGGACATCCGAGCTGGGGACAGTTGCAAGAAGAGCAGACTTGCTGGTCGTGGCAGCACATGCCTTTAATCCCAGCACTCTGGAGGCAGAGGCAGGCACAATTCTGAGTTCAAGGACAGCTGGGGCTATAAAGAGAAACGCTGTCTTGAAAAGACAAAATCCCTCTTTACCCATAAAGGCCCTAGTCTACTTTCATGTTCTATTAATCCTGAATCCTCTCCATAAGAAGCATGCTTGTCTGTCTTGTCTAATCTATTTAACCTGATGATGTCTAGTTGCTTCCATTATCTACAAATGACATTTCATTCTTTACAACTGAGTAAAACTCCAGTGTGTGTGTGTGAGAGAGAGGGGGGGGGGGCTTTATCCATCCACCTGGTGATGATGTGGATGTGTTTCTGGGCTGGCTCCTTATCTTGATTGTTTTAAATAGTGTAGTAAACATGGACATATTTGTATCTGTGATTTATTGACTTAAATTCCTTCAAATGTTTACTTACGAGTGTTAAAACTCCCATCATGTGGTGGCTCTATTTTTAGTTTGTTTGCTTTTCCCCCCAAGAACCTCTGTACTGATTTCAATAGTGACTGTGTTAGTTTATGTTCCCACCAGCAATGTTTCCTCTACATCTTTGCCACCATCTGCTGTCATTTTTTTTTTTTTTTAATGTTAGCCATTCTGATTAATATGAGATGAAATCTTGATATTTTGTTTTGTGTTTTCTTGGTGACTAATGATGTTTAATACCTTTTTATTCATTTTATTTAACTTATAGATAAATTGTGAATAATTATGGTATACAATAACCCCATTCTCAAATAACCCACATCTAGCCCCTGATACCCAGAATTCTACTCCTGTTTCCAAAGCTCATCTTTCCTGGCTTCCATATAAGTGAAATCCTGAGCTTTTCTTATTTTATGTAGCTGAACTTTCCCCAGGTTCACCCATGTTACTGCAAATGGCACAGTTTTCTTCTTTTAACATTCAGTGTAAGCCTCTGCCTGCGTGCCAATATTCAAAGTAGTAAACCTGGGCTGGATTTGTATCTGTCCTCCTTGGCTCTCCTTTGATTATAGTCTCATCTTTACTGTGCCTTTTCATAAGTCGTCTTAAAACGTGTAGCCCAGGTCGGTCCTGATCTTGCCTATGTAGCTAAGGATGGTTTTAGTCTAATTATCCAAAAGCTGGGTGCATTCCTCCATCTCCTGAGTGCTGGGATGACACATGTAAGCTACCATACCTGAGTTTTTTACTCTGTTTATGGATTGAACTGAAAGCCTCATGGACGCTAAGCAAGTGCTCTTCCATCTAGGTTATATTTTAGCCTATTCCCTAGTCTTTGTTACACTGTTGTATTTTAAGATTTATTTTTACTTAAGCGTATACCTGTATGTCTTGAGTGTTTATGCATGTGTGTGCTAGTGTCGGGCCAGAAGAGAATATTGAATCCTTGTGGAACTGTACTTAGACATTTGTGAGTTGTCCAACCTGGTTGCTAAAATCTGAACCAGGGTCCTCATGATGGAGCACCAGGCACTGGTAACTAACTGCTCAGCCATCTCTCCAGCTTATGGGGTATTTTGTTTGGGGAGGTTTTTGGTTTTTTGGTGTTTGTTTGCTTGTTTGTTTTTGAGACAGAGTCCCAGCTCAGCTAGATTTTGAACTTGTCAAGTAGCTAAGACTGACCTTAAACACCTGGTTATGCTGCCTCCATCTCCTAAGTGCTAGGATTAGAGGCATGCACCACGATGTCCAGGTTTAGTCTTTGTGCTGTGTTTTTTTTTTTTTTTTTGTTTTTTTTTTGTTTGTTTTTTGTTTGTTTTTTATTAACCAATTTTCATTACTTGTATGCTTTCTCTATAATAGCTTACTTAGGTACTTTATGTTTTATCTTATGATGTATTCCTCTCCAATGATATTCAAACTGTCTTTTTTTTTTAAAGATTTATTTACTTTATGTATGAGTGCTCTGCCTGCATGTACACCTGCATCATTCCAATATAGATGGTTTTGAGCCACCATGAGGTTGCTAGGAATTGAAGAGTAGATAGTGCTCTTAACTGCTGAGTCATTCCAGCCTTCAAACTGTCCTTTCTTGCTGGACTTGGTGGCTCACACCTATAATCCCAACACTTGAAGGCAGAGGCAAGAGGATTGATAGGAATTCTAGGCTAAACTTGCCTACAAAGAAAGTTCTAGGTCAGTCTAGGATACAAAGTAAGACCCTACCTCTTAAAAATACCCATCAAGTGTTATTTCTCAGTTACTTTTTCTTAAAAACAGTTTTTTCTGTGTAGACTAGGCTGGCTGAACTCGGAGATTAACCTTCCTTTGCCTCTCAAGTGCTGGAATTAAAAGCATGCACCACCACAGCCTGGCCTTTAGTTACTGTTACTATTTTGTGGGTTCTGACTTAATAATTTTGTTGTTGTTTTAAGATTTATTTGTTTTTATTTTATGTACATTGGTGTTTTCCCTACATGTATGTCTGTATGAAGGTGCCAGATACCCTGGAACTAGAGTTATAGACAGCTGGTCCTTTGGAAGAGCAACCAGTGCTCTTAACCACTGAGCCATCTTTCCAGCCCTCTGACTTAATAATTTTCTAGATCCTGTCTCACTCTACAGATGCCATTACATTTTGCTTTAGAGTCCTTACATGTTTCTCTTTCTTAGAGTCCTTTTACCATTATTTGGTGTAATTCCTGGATCTGAACTCGAGGTCCATTTTTATCTTTAATTTAGTTTATGAATAAAATTTTTGCCTTTTTTTCGTAGATAAAAAACATAGTTTGGGTATTAGGAACCAGAAGCTGTAATACCATTCTGTGTGTAAAAAACAACATAGAGCGGGCGTGGTGGCGCATGCCTTTAATCCCAGCACTCGGGAGGCAGAGGCAGGCGGATCGCTGTGAGTTCGAGGCCAGCCTGGTCTACAAAGTGAGTCCAGGATGGCCAAGGCTACATAGAGAAACCCTGTCTTGAAAAACCAAAAAAAAAAAAACAACAACAACAACAACATAGAACCAACTTGGACTATTTCCTGGTAGTAATTGGATGTGTGTGGCATTCCTTTGTTTGTCTTTAAAGATTGATTGATTGAGTGTACAGTGTTGTGTTCCCATATACACCTGCACACCAGAAGAGGGCACCAAATTTAATTATAGATGGTTGTGAGCCACCCATGTGGTTGTTGGGAATTGAACTCAGGACCTTGGGAAGAGCAGCCCATGCTCTTAACCTCTGAGCCATCTTTCCAGCCCTGTGTGTGGCATTCTTAAAGTAGTGCAGCTTACTGGTTTAAAGTCAAGATCATATCACTTCAGAGCATATTTCAAGACATCAGCTATCAACCCTTGGAAAAATAATCAATATCAGTTTCAGTGTGTGTGTGTGTGTCTGTCTGTCTGTCTCTCTCTCATGCCTCATCCTCGTGTTCAGCACCACCAGGGTCTTGGCTTTGTAACCTTGATTAACCTGGAAGTCAATATGAAGACCAAACTGAGACCTTGAACTCACAGATGTTGCCTCCTGAGAGCTGGGACTAAAGGCTTGCACCCCATGCCCAGCTTATACACAATTATTGTTAATCATTCACCACATTCTTCTACTCTGCTTTGTCCCACTCCCCACTAATACCTTTTCTCTTCCCAGTGAACTCCTCTTCTACTTTAATGATATGTGTGTGTGTGTGTGTGTGTGTGTTCTTTCAGTTTATCCATCTGTCCCTCCATCCCAGTGAGTGTCGCTAAGGTTGTTTGTTGGAAGAGCATTGGGTATCCTACACCACTAAAGGAGATGTCTCTCTCTACGTCCCTCGTTGAACATTAGCTGTATATGAATGCCCAGGGTCGGGAGATGGGGCCCCATGATCCCCTCCCACTTCCATGACAAGATGTTGATGGGCCCACTGTTACAAGTAATCTTAGCTGCTGTGAGTTCAAGAATGCTGTAGCAGCATCATTCCCAGAAGACAGTGGTCTACAATAATACCTTCCCACCCTCTCTGGCTTTTAGATTCTTTCTACTCATTCTTCAGTGATGTTTTCTGAATCACCCTTCAAGAGAGTGATAAAGATGTCTATTTTTTGGCTGAACATCCAACCATCATTGTAACCACCACAAAAAGAAGCTTCTCTAACCAGATCTGGCAGCAACATTAATATACGAACAATAACAGTTTAAAAGAAAAATTTTTTTTTTTGGTTTTTCCAGACAGGGTCTCTCTGTGTTAGCCTTGACTGTCCTGGACTTGTTTTGTAGACCAGGCTGGCCTCGAACTCACAGTGAGCTGCCTGCCTCTGCCTCCCGAGTGCTGGGCTTACAATAACAGTTTTTAAGAAGGAAATGCAGCAAACACATCATGTCCCCTTAGCAAGACAACAGTGGTAGCTTCAGTACTAGGGCCTATGACTTCCCTAGCCATGGACTTTTGACCAGATTTATAGTACCAGATGTGAATTCTGTTCATTGAATTAGATCTGTTCATCAGATCTAATCAGAGTGCAGTTGGTTACCCCAGAACGGACGTGCCACTATTGCGCTCATCTTGCCTGGTAGTTCATTCAGTGTTGTCAGAATGAGTTGGATATCAAACTGAGACTGTTGGTGCCAAGTCTTCCACAACAGACATAACCCAGCTCCTGCTAGACTTCTGTGTCCTGCAACAAAGGCACATAATTGTTTTTAAGTGACATAAAGTTGGGATTCATAACAGAAGCGCTTCTGGAGAATCACGAAGGCTACAAATTTGTATGTTTGGTAAAGAGAAAATGTTTTTATTGCTTGCTTAATTTAACTTTCAGCAGGTATCCCTGTGGACAGGTCTACACAAACAGACTTTGCTTACTGTATATGTGGCTTTGTTATTATAGCTGCACTTTGAACTAACCAGCTTTTCTTAATCATGGGACTACTGCCTAGCATTTATAATATACCACTGATCCACTTTGGTCCATAGCTAGTTTGCCCCTGGTCTTTGGAATCAAATGGCATTAGATATTCCTTTTTGTTTATGTGTGTTTATTATAGCAATAGCATTATTAAAATACAAAAGCTCCTAATTTTACTTGATTTTGAAGAGCGTGGGAGATACTATCTAATGTATGGCACAGTCTTAGGAATATTTCTGTGAACTTTTCCTGCTTAGAAAAGATAGCCATGGACAGAAGACTGGATGTTTTGATTAGCCCTCTGTGTGTAGGTCTTGAAGTGACTCTGACAGTCTCAGTTTAGGCTGTCCTAGGAGGCTGCTCCTGATGCTTGTACTTCAGGAGATCGTGTATTCAGTTTCTCAGCTTTTTAATGTTTGCATAAACATGAAAGCATGTTGTTTGGAGAGTTACAGCATAGTAGACAGTTGTATCAAGTTTGATAAAAGGTTCTTAAGACTTGAAATGTCATTACAGCTTTTTTTTTTTTTTAATGTCTTTTTCATCTGAGGCTTCAGTTTAGAATTACAGATTGAATTTTGTTAGCTACCATAAAATCTTTTTTTATAGGTTCAAGGAAAGGACCCTTCAGTGGACATCACTCAGGACCTAGTGGATGAATCTGAAGAGGAGCGATTTGATGATATGTCCTCACCTGGGTTAGAGTTGCCGTCTTGTGAATTAAGTCGACTTGAGGAAATTGCAGAGCTCGTGGCATCATCTTTACCCTCCCCCCTCCGACGTGAGAAACTCGCACTAGCGCTGGAAAATGAGGGTTATATTAAAAAGCTTTTAGAGCTTTTTCATGTGTGTGAGGATTTGGAAAATGTTGAAGGACTGCATCACTTATATGAGATTATCAAAGGGATCTTCCTCTTGAATCGAACTGCTCTTTTTGAGGTTATGTTCTCTGAGGAATGTATAATGGACGTCATTGGATGCTTGGAATATGACCCAACTTTATCACAACCACGAAAACATAGGGAATTTTTAACAAAAACAGCCAAGTTTAAAGAAGTGATTCCCATATCAGATCCTGAGCTAAAACAAAAAATTCATCAGACATACAGAGTTCAGTATATACAAGATATGGTTCTCCCTACCCCTTCAGTCTTTGAAGAAAACATGTTATCAACACTTCACTCCTTTATCTTTTTCAACAAAGTAGAAATTGTTGGTATGTTACAGGTAAGTTGGGCCACTGTCCATTTCCTGTCCTCTCTGTCCCTTCCCTACTTATAAAAGGTACTTGCTTTGATTGATTAACATTTAAAATGCTAATTACGTTAAAAATAATAGTTTCCTTAAATCTTTACATTATGATAAAGAATGATATTCCTGACCTCATGGTTGTTTTGTGGGTAGGGATGGCAAGCATGATAGCATTTAGTTAGCATGCACTGGAGATCTAAACAGTCTTGGGTGTCATAAATTACAAAGGGAACAACTTCAGGAAAATTAACGTTAATAATAAATAGTTGATGGAGCTAGAGGCGTAAGAACATGTGCAGTTCTTCCAGAGAACTGGAGTTTGGTCCTATTACCTACATCAGGTACCTATAACCACATATGCACATATTCCTTCCAAAAGAATGTTTTTGGAATAGTTGAGAATATTGAGAGTTTGGACTCTACTTGTTACTTAATAGCTGCTATGTGATTTGAACGGTTGTTTAACCCCTTGAATTTCCCATTTGAGGAGTAGTCATACTAGTTCCATAGTAGACTGTGAAGTGTCCGAAGATCAAGTAAAACCATGCAGTAAAGTGTGGAATGTTTCTGCAAAACTTAGGTTTAAAAAAGGATCTCTATTAATAATCGGTTTGTACGTGATCTGTGTCACATAGTATTTGATAAAACATTATTCTAGTTGAAATAGAATTTTTCTATTTTGTGTGGGTGTGGTAATATCTGTACATGTGTTTACAGGTACACATACCTTTGTACATGGGGGCCCGAGGGTGTTCTCTGTTACTTGCTGACTCATTCCTTTAAGGCAGAACCTTTCTCTATACTTTTTCATTGTTATGTGTCCTTATTTGTCTCTGTTTCCAACCCCGCTCAGGGGACGCTGATGGTGTGTGTATATGGAACCATGCCCAACTTTCTGTCTAGGTGCTGGGAGTTGAACTTAAGTTCTTATGATTGCACAGCATGCTCTCTTAAACACCGAGCTTTCTCTCCAGCCCCTAGAGTATAATTTTTTCCTACCAACCTCCTATATGTACACATTCAAAATCACACTTTACCACTGACTAGTTCTTCTGTGATAGCACTAAATATTCTGACGCTTATCTGGGATGTATATTGAAATTGAATCTCATTAGTTTTTTTAAAAAAGAAGAAAACATGGTCAGAATAATGCTGTTTATGTATATTTATACTTTTTAGAAGAAATAACCAGCATTATAGAGTGTCATACAGAAAATGTTTCCTAAACACCGAACACAGTGAATATAATACTTAACACCTAAGACCACCAACATGGTTCAATGCTAGAAGGACAGAACCAACTTTCAGAAGTTATTCTCTGGCCTCTGTATGTGCTCTCTAGCACACCATTCCCCTCACTCCTAATATATAGATAAATTTCTTTAAAAACAACTACACAGTAGTCTGCATGTATTTACACTCTGTAGCTGGAGTAGTATTAAATATACCCCCAGCTAAAAAAAAAATAGATTTAAATTATTAACTATCTCTAGATGAGAAATTGTAATGAGGAAAGTTCACTGGGGACCAGGGAGGATCTGTGTTGCCATTCACTTCCTAGAATAGTACCCTATAGTAGAATCCTTTGCAGCCTTTTCAAAATTAATGTGTTAAATAATTATTTCAAAATAATTTAGTGTGTTAAGGGATATATATGTAATGGGTATCTTCAGATAGTCGATATTTATTTAAGAGCTCTAATTTTCACCCCCACCCCCCCGACAGGGTTTCTTGGTGTAGCCTTGGCTGTCCTAGACTTGATTTGTAGACGAGGCTGCCTCAAACTCACAGGGATACACCTGCCTCTGCCTCCCAAGTACTGGGATTAAAGGCGTGCACCACTACGCTGGGCAATTTTAACATTTTAAAATTTTGAATCATTTTTTTGTATCTTTGAAACCTGAAGAAAGTTCTGTTTTCATTCCTACTGGAGATTGTGCAACCTAATTTCTACTATTAGCTTGTATAAGCTTGGAAAAATGATCTTGGCAAACACTGGCTCCATTGTACGTGTTTGTTTTATTTGACTGTTTGAGACAGGACCTCACTGCAGCCCATATTGGCCTTTAACTCTCCATCCTTCTCCCTTTGCCTCCCTTGTGGTTGATTATTTATTTATTTATAGTAAAGATTTGCCACTAGGCTGAGTTTCATTGTAATACATCTATAGTATTCAGTTACATACTGCCTGACTGGGCTCCTGCAGTAGTAGTAGAGGAATCACTGGCCTGCAGAGAGTGCGAGACTTCCTGATAGGGTTGGGAAAAGAGTCTTGTCAAAATACAAAGGTAATCTTTCTGATAGAAAATCCCCTGCTTAACTTTTTGTTTGTTTGGCTGTTGGTGTGAGACAGGCTCTCACTATGTAGCCTTGGCTGGCCTGGAACTCACTATGTAGACCAGGCAGCCTGGCATGAAACTCAGAGAGCCACTTGCTTCTGCCTTTCTATTGCTGAGAATAAAGGTGTGTGGGCTCCCATGTTTCACAGTATGCATATATATGTATCTTTTAGTAGTTTGGGGTTTTTTCCCCCTTTAAAAAAAGTGTCATCTTTGTTTTACCAAGCCAAAATTGTACTTTATACAGTTTTACTAGTAAGATAACTAAATTTGTCATTCATTTCATAGGAAGATGAAAAATTTCTGACAGATTTGTTTGCACAACTAACAGATGAAGCAACAGATGAGGAGAAAAGACAAGAACTGGTAAGAAAACAGATACTAGGAGAGCAGGGAAGCGAAACCTCTACACCTTCTCAATGCTTCTCTAATTGCACATTAACTTTGTAACATTTGTTCTTTGTCCTGATTGCAGGTTAACTTTTTAAAAGAATTTTGTGCATTTTCTCAAACGCTACAACCCCAAAACAGAGATGCTTTTTTCAAGACTTTGTCAAACATGGGCATATTGCCAGCTTTAGAAGTCATCCTTGTAAGTTTGCTTCTCTTCATTCTGAACTACCTATGGAACCCATATCAGAAGCTGAATGTGATGTCACAATTTGATAGTTTGAAATTGCATCACTTCCTCTTTTTCCTCCTTCTCATACCCCTTCTTATTCTCAAATAAATGGCCTTTTTCTTTATTACATGCATACATATATACCTAAGTAACAGCAAACCCTTTTTATGTAATAAGCAAAGCATTTGAGTATAGCTGATATTTAATACTGTCTATTACATAAAGTTAAAAGAAACAATACAAGTCCCCCCTCATGTGGCACACGCCAGCAGAGGCAGGCAGATCACTGAGTTGGAGGCCAGCCTGTTGTACAAAGCGAGTGCAGGACACAAAGGCTACACAGAGAAACCCTGTCTCAAAAGACCAAAAAGAACAATAACAATAATGCTAATTTTCTGGGGGCTGGAGAGATAGCTCAGTGGTTAAGAACACTGGCTACTCTTCTCAAGTCTTGAGTTTAATTCCCAGCAACCACATGGTGTCTCATGACCATCTGTAATGGAATCTTATTTCCTCCTCTGGTATGCATGACAATAGCACTTATATACATAAAATAAATAAATCTTTCATTAAAATAATAATTTTCTGCTAGGTGTGGTAGTACACACCTTTAATCCCTGGTAGAGGCAGGAGAATTTCTTTGACTTTGAGACTGGCCTGTTGTGCACAATGAATTCCCGGCTACTGAGAGCTAGTAGCTACTCAGTGAGACCTTGTCACACATAAATACAAACAATAATTTATTACATCTTTAATAATTAGCTTTGTAGTTTATCAAATGAAATGTTAAAAGGCAGGCCTGGGTATTGTGATTCATGTCATGCCTTTAATTTAAGCACTCTTGGCCTTTTGGGGGTTGGGGGATGGATTTAAGTATATCTTAGAGAGGTTGAGTCAGCTAGTGAAAAATGCTGCCCATGCAAGCCTAATGGTTAAAGTTCAATTCCTAGAACCACGTCAAAAGCTGGATGTGGTATCTCATTCGTATATATTTTTATATGTTTATGTATGTACATCTAATAGCAGAACTCCTGGTTTAGGTGGCGTCTGAGACAGGATTGTCCAGAGGCTCACAGGCCGACTAGCTAGCCTTGACTATACAGCACTGCAGCAGACACAAGGCAGGCCTTGTCTCATAAGAGGTCTCCTTTTACCTTATGCCTCCCCCACCCCAGTAAAGTGTGTGTGTGTGAATGTAAGTATGGTCACGTAGCCACTGAGCGTGTGGAGACTGTAGCACTACTTAGGTAGCAATCTGTGCTTTCCATCCTGTTTGAGAGAATGCCTCCTGCTTTTGTTGCTATGCACTGCATACTAACCAGCTGGATTGGGTGCTTTTAGGGATTCTCCTGTCATTACCCCCCATCTTTGTCATAGGAGCCCTGGGTTTAGAAATGTGCACACTCATCCATGGCTCTACCTGGAGTTTGGGCATTTGAGCTCTGGCTTTTAGGCTTTTTTGGCTAGTGCTCTATCTGCTGAGGAATCTCCCCAGCCCTGAGATAAATTTTTACAATTTTGACCATTTCATTCAGTGTGTTATGATCGTGTTCCCCCATTCCACTCTTACTGAACCCCCCCCCCCTCTTCTGCCTAACTCATCCCTATCTTACTTTCATGTCTTTTTCTTTCTTTCTTGTTTTTGTGACCACTGATTTTAGTTAGGGTTGCTTACATAAATAAGCATGACTAGGGAATTATCTGCTGGAGCATTGAGCAACTTTATTGGTAGCTACACCACCAGAAAAATAGTTCCTTCCCAGCAACCATTTGGATGTTTCTTCTTATGTTGCAGTGCTTTGTGATCATATCTTTTGTTAGATTTTAGATTATTTCATTGATAAAGTTCAGTGGGTTTATGTGTGTGTGTTTTCCTTGTTTGGTTTTGGTTTTTTGAGACAGGTTTTCTCTATGTGATCTTGGCTGTCCTGGTCTTATTTGTAGACCAGGCTGGCCTCAAACTCACAGCAGTCCTCCTGCCTCTGCCTCCAGGTGCTGGGATTAAAGACGTGCGCCACCACGCCCGAAAAGTTCAGTGTTTTTATTAGAGACTGATACTTTCCCTTTGCAGGGCATGGATGATACACAGGTGCGAAGTGCTGCTACTGATATATTCTCATACTTGGTTGAATATAACCCATCCATGGTACGAGAGTTTGTCATGCAGGAGGCACAACAGAATGATGATGTAAGTAAGAAGTTAACAGAGCAAAAAATAACCAGCAAGGTAAATATTATTTACACTAATAGTAAGTATTTATGAGTAGGAGGTTATAGCTGGGTTATATATTTTTAAGATTCACGACTGCTCTTTGGGACATGTAGCCATAATGTCAGATGACTTCCCCTTAATTTGCCTTAGTTAGAAATTTAGTGTTTGACATCACCTTTTTTAATTGTGAAGTTGACTTGGCTATAATGTCTAATTTAAACCCTTAAATCAGTTGACCATTTTGTATGTGGAACTGTGAGTAACTTTTATTGGCAAGCACTCGCAGAGGTGGATTCTGAGAATTCATCAAAACTAAAGAGATGGGCTGGAGAGATGGCTCAGTGGTTAAGAGCAAAAGGAGCTGTACATGCTGGGTGTGGTAGTGCCCGCCTTTAATCCCAGCACTCAAGAGGGAGAGGCAGGGGAATCACTGAGTTCAAGGTCAGCCTGGTCTACAGAGTTGGGCTACACAGAGAAACCCTGTGGTGGAACGAACAAGCTGTACATTCACATGTACTCTGGTGGCATTTAATATGAAATTAGACTAGGTAAATTCACTTTAAAAGTAGTTTAGACTGTCACGGTAGTGTAGGTTAAATTTTGTTATATATTAGACCAGTGGTTCTGAGTTTTTCTCCTTCCTCCCACATTTTTGGAAGCCACATTTACTTAAGAATAGATTAAAGTGCTGGCATGGTGGCACACACCTGTAATCCCAGCACTCAGAGAACAGAGACAGGCAGATCTCTGAGTTCAAGACCAGCGTAGTCTACAAATTCCATCCAGGACAGCCAAGGCTACACAGAGAAACCCTGTCTCGAAAAACTTAAAAAAAAAAAAAAAAAATTGAAGCTATCTTAAATGCTTTGAGAAAGGGGAAATGATGTCTCTTCTCGGGGAGGGGTGTCAACAGAATTTGAGCTTACAGTGTTTGTTACAAAAACAAAAAACAAAGCTTTTATTACTTCTTAAAAATCTGCTGTGCCAGTTTGAAGTTGAATGCCTATAATATCTATATTTATGGTTTTTAAAATTATAGCGCTAGATTACATACAGAAATGCACCATGAACTATTGAATCTTTTATCACCTTTTTCTTCTGTGAAATAGTCCTATCTTGAGAACCAGAATATCTTGAGTAATTAAAACTAAAGACTGTTGTTGTAGGCCCTGTAGCCACTGGGTGAGCAGACATACAAGCCTGTACATCCTCACATTTCACGAACATGTATCAGACCTCTGGGCTTTACTTTACCAATCATTTCCATATACTGTCTGTAATTTTCTTTGTCTTTGTCTGTCTTACCACTGCATACATAGACGGAGTTTGCTCACTATGTTTCTTGGTTTTTATTTATCTCTTGGGCCAAGAACACCAGACCTAGAAGGTTCTTAGGAGAGCCAGAAATTGGTTTCCATGGAATCGACATATATACTAGTGTTCTGTACATTCCAGTCTTACTTTACTCGAATAATATTTCCACAAATGGAAAACTACAAAAGTAAACACAATGAAAGTAAAGCAGGTTTTAGATTGTAACTAAGTATTCTTACTTTGACGCCATGACGCCCGTGAGCTTTCGGCAGAAGGTAGATGGAGTTACTAGAGAAGCGAAGCCTGTCTAACATCAAGCCTGACCTTTGTAGGGGGTTTTGGTTTTTTGTGCCCTTCACCGCTCTGATCAGACAAGTTTAAAGAGAATATGAAAAGCCATAAGTAGTGGCACACGCCTTTAATCCCAGCACTCAGGACGCAGGGACAGGCGGATCTCCACGAGTTGGGGGCCAGCCTGTGAGTTCCAGAACAGCCAAAACTACATAGTGAGACCCAGTCTCACAAGGGGGAGGGAAAAAAAAAAAAGATAATAGAAAAAGAAACTTTTACAGATACTTTCTAATGTCTTTGTACCACCCATTAAAAGAAAGAACACTTCCATCTGTCATATTCAATGAATCAGTCATTCTATTTTATTTGAAGTTAAGATGGCTAGATCTAGCTGTAATGCTATAATATGTGTCTTAGTAATCTGTATTATGTATATTTTTATCACCAGGATATTTTGCTCATCAACCTCATTATAGAACATATGATTTGTGATACAGATCCTGAGCTTGGAGGAGCAGTCCAACTCATGGGCCTGCTTCGAACTTTAGTTGACCCAGAGAACATGCTAGCCACTGCCAATGTAAGCCACAGCCATTTCTCCTTTTTCATAGTAGTATGCTTTTATTGCTGGTAGGAACCAATACAGTTTAAGTTCATCGAAGTATTTTTGATTCCATAGAAAACAGAAAAGACTGAATTTCTGGGTTTCTTCTACAAGCACTGTATGCATGTTCTCACTGCTCCCTTACTAGCAAATACAACAGAAGACAAGCCTAGTAAAGGTAAGATGATACAGGTTCGTAGCTTTCTTGAACTGTGAAACTCAAAGCTGGTGTGAGTAAGTCTAGATTTAAGACTTTGGGGCTAGAGAGATGACTTAGTGGTTAAAGAGCCCTGGCTGCTCTTCAGAGAATCCTGGCTGATTTTCAGCACCCACACAGCAGCTAACAGCAAACAGTCTGTAACTCCAGGCCCAAGTCATCTAACACCCTCTTCTGGCGTCTGTGGGTACTACACACACATGGTCCAAGAAACATATGCAGGCAAAATACTAGCGCACATAAAATAAAAAATAAATTAAGTCTGTAAAAGAAGAGACAAAGGCAGGGACAGCAGGATGCACCCTAAGAAGGAAGTAGCGATCCTTACAGTTATATAAATAGGTTGAGTGAGATTTAATATGGATTTTCAAGAGACTTTGAGATAAAATTTGTTTAAAAGTAATTTGTTTTCATGTTGTTTTGTTTGTGAGAGGTTAGTTGGTTCGTTGGTTTGATTGATTGAGAGCTCTTGTTATGGGATCTCTGTTGGTCTCAAATCTTCCTGTTTCAGCCTCCCCAGTGCTGGGATCACAGGTATGTGCCATGGTACATGGCAAACTATTGCAGTTTATTTCTTAGGACTTGTATTTATGTGTGTGTTTTATAGTTGTTACTGGGAAAATGCTGTTGAAGTTCTATCTAGGAACCCATATATTATTTCCCCTTAATAAGTTCATAATGTAGTATGTTTAATTTAAAGCATACTCCTATAGTATTATTCATGGTGTTAATAGAAACTAATTCTGTTTAAAAGGGGGGTGGCGCTGGAGAGATGGCTCAGCTGTTAAGAGCACTGACTGCTCCTCTGAAGGTCCTGAGTTCAATTCCCAGCAACCACACGGTGGCTCATAACCGTCTATAATGTGATCTGATGTCTTCTTCTGGCCTGCAGGGGTACAAGCAGGCAGAGCATTGTATGCATACTAAATAAAAAAATAAATAATTTTTTTAAAGAAAAAAGAGGTAGCTTAACTTTTCTTTTTTACTTTTTTTTGGGGGGGCACGAGACAGGGTTTCTAGAGAAACCCTGAGTTCTAGAACTCAGGTGTAGACCTGGCTGGCCTCAAACATACAAATATCCACTGGCTTCTGCCTTGTATGACTCTAGAAATCAAGTCTTTAAAATATCATTTTGCTTCTTTCTATAATTATTTATATTGGGTAAAATTTGAGATCTGTTTCCAAATTTACACATTTAGCTGAGTGTGGTGGTGCACTCCTTTAATCCCAGCACTTGGGAGGCAGGTGGATGGCTGTGAGTTTGAGGCCAGCCTGGTCTATGTACAAAGTAAGTCCAGGACAGCGAGGGTGTCAGAGAGAGAGAGAGAGAGAGAGAGAGAGACAAAAACAAAAAACACCCAGCATTTACTAATAACCTGCAGAAGGTACTGTGCCATAATCTGTGGAAGCTAAACAGTAGGAACGGGGGGTGTGGGGGCGGTGGAACCTGGAGAGACTTGGTGGCTTTAAAGATTAATCAATTAATCTTGTGTTGTGAGCTCACTGTGGTTAGTAATAAACAGCACAGAGTATAATGAAATCACTGGAAGCAGGGAGAGCATATTTATACCAGAAATGAAGGTTATCTGTCTGGTGTGGCTTCTTACACTGTTTCTTGTCTGTCCACCACATATATGATCGTGTTTTGCTTATTTTAGATGATTTTCAAACTGCACAATTACTGGCACTTGTATTGGAATTGCTAACATTCTGTGTGGAACACCATACCTACCACATAAAGAACTACATTATCAACAAGGACATCCTTCGCAGAGTGCTGGTTCTTATGGCCTCCAAGCATGCTTTTTTGGCATTATGTAAGTGCTTCTTAAAGAATTGTTATCTTTCTGTAGTGTTCAGTTACTAGCTTTAATTGCTGAGAACATCACTGACTGAGGGTCATCAGGCCTCGGATTTTACTGCAAGTTCTGTGCCCTGATGTCGTAGTTTGGCAGGGGTTAAGGAAGACACTTCATCCGAAGTGGGAGGTATCTCCCTGGTCAAAAGAGCAGCTTAATTTAACAACAACAACAACACAGAGACTACATGGCCCACAAAGCCTGAAATATGTACTTGTGGACCTTTTGGAGAAGGTTTTGTGAACTATTTCATACTATATATAGCTTTCGTTAGTTTGGTTTTGCTGGGAGTGGGTGGGGTCCATTTTTGTTTCTGTTGTTTTAAAATTTTATTAACAGTCTTTCTGCAGCCCAGACTTAAGCTCACAGAAATCTCCATGCCTCAGCTGCCTGACTGCGGAGGTTACAGATATAAGCTGCCATTCTTAGCTTTACACGTTGTAACTTTTGTTTCTGTGTATGGTGCTGTGAATTGAGCCCAGTACCAAAAACATTTGCATACCCTTGACCACTGCACTGTACCCCTAGCCAAAGAGCAACAGGAAATTATTTTATGGCTGGCCTGAAACTCACAAAGATCCACCTGACTTAGTTCTGCTCTTTTAAAGCTGACATTCACGGTGCTGAGAACTTAGTTTATTATAGTAAAACATACTTGTGAATCAGAAGTAAGCTAATCAATATTGCTTTGGTCATGCTATAGCTAGACTTCTTAGGTAATGAGTTTGCATTTCCTGACTAAGGTTATTGGTAAGTTGATTGACGAAGTTTAGGGGTACTCTGGAGGCTGAGATACTGCCAACTAACTTTTGCCAGTTGGCTTTTAAAGGTAAGTTGGGAGGTAGACGGATCTCTTGAGTTCAAGGGCAACCTGGTCTACAAAGTGAGTCCAGGACAGTCAAGGGTACACAGAGAAACCCTGTCTCAAAAAAAAAAAAAAAAAAAACCAATCAATCAATAACTAAATAAAGGTAAGTTGGGTTTTTGTGTATGTGTGTTTGATCTTTTTTTTTTTTCCCCGCAAAGGCTTCATGTTTTACTTAAGTTTCCCCTGGTCGGTTTTCTTTGTTTGACACGGCTGGTGAAAATACATGTGCTTGGAATATGCCTTTTTACAACTTGAAGAAGATATTGGGTTCATTTACTTTCCACTGAATAACTTTGGTTATAGTATCTATATTATTGACAAGGACTACAAAAAAGAAAAAAAATCATCTACCAGAGAGCTCAACACATATAAAGAAGGGCTTTAGGAGTTAGAAAGATGACTCAACATCTATACTCCAGTTTCAGGGCAAAGCTGATGCCCTTTTCTGGCCCCCACAGGCACCAGGCACACACATGGTCCACGGGTATATATGCAGGCAAAACACTGTACACATAAAAACATTTCCCGAAAGGTGATGTAGTACCAAGGCCAAGTTCTTTCAGGTCTGTATCTGGGGAAAGGAGAAAGAAAGGGAAAACTGAATACAAAGTTTGAGTTTAAATAGTTTTATTGGGCTGGAGAGATGGCTCAGAGGTTAAGAATACTGACTACTCTTCCAGAGGTTCTGAGTTCAATTCCCAGCAACCACATGGTAGCTCACAACCATCTATAATGTGATCTAATGCCATCTTCTGTCATGCAAGCAAAGCACTGTATACATAATAAATAAATAAATCTTTAAAAAAAATAGTTTTATTTAATAGCCAGATACTTTGACACCTAAAGTTCTAGTACTCCAAAAGGTAGGCCTATCTCTGTGAGTTCATGGCTAGCCAGGGCTACATAGAGAGACTCTGTAAGGAGGAGATGAAAAACAGGTTACTATTATATTTCATGCATGTCTTTATATATTTGTCATCTCAAACTAAGGTAAGTCTTACAGTTGATGGCATGGCATTTATAGTTAGTTTTGCTTTCATAGTTTGTTAGAGTGCTAGGTGAAAATCAAGACCTAACTTAACTGAACTTAGAGAATTATAGTAATAGCTTGTTCTAAGTGCATCAAATCAGGAAGTTTTCACAAAGTGTTAGCTTGAATTGTCTTGTTCATGAGAGAGAATGACATTGTTAACAAAATGTGAAGTTAAGATATTAGGTGTAGGAAAGTGGTGTGTTTTGCTGATCAGGAGAGTGTCAGGACATGGAACCTGAAGAGAAGGCCTTTTCTTTAGTTCAGGCACTTCCTTTGTCTTCTTTTCTTGTGTAAAAAGAGTTTATTATAATCCAGTAAGGGCTACGTATCATTTTATAAGACGGAAATCCTATTGGAAACTATTCTTCCTTCTTAGGTATATTCTATTCGTATTTTATAACTGGGACAAGTTACTTGGAAACCTAACTCCTTCACAGTGGGCCTCTCTTCCCAGACTTGAGGGTGAGAACATCTCAGACAATAGCAGTCAGCAGGAATGAGCCCATTATAAAGCCTGGGTTTATAGTATGCAGTGAGAACTGTGTAAATTTGGGGAAACAAAAGCCTCATGGTTCTTCTAAGAAAAGTATACATTGAAATAAAAAGACATGCTATTTCAGAGAGAAATTTATAAGTTACATACACATTGTAAGTAAAAAGACAGTGAATAGTTAAATGTAGTTTGGAGACGTAACGGAGCTTAAATTTTATATGTTGATCTTTAATTAGTATTTGTCACTTTTTAAATATAGCTTAACAAGAACTCTACTTACTGTGCCTTTTAAAGGCTTTGGGCGCTTTTTTTTTTTTTTTTAAAGATCTATTTCTTTATTATTTATATAATATTCCGCTCCCATGCCGGAAGAAGATACTAGATCTCATGATAGATGGTTGTGAGCTCGGGAATTAAACTCAGAACCTCTCAGCCATCTCTCCAGCCCCAGACTTGGGGCACTTTTATCTTAACTAGATAGTGTTGTTACAAAGTATTGAATTCAGGCTGGAGAGGAGGATTGGTGGGTAAAAGCAGCTTCCTGCTGAGTTTGGTCTTTTGAACCTACATGGTGGGAGAGGACCAATTCCTAAAAGCTGTCTTCTGACCTCCACACACGAGTCATGGCACACACATTTCCACTCCCACAGTACTAAATGGAGAACAGAAACAGAGCTCTGTAAAAAGAATAAATTTCTTTTCAAGCTTTGTTGTAGGGCCAGAGGCAGCTCATTGGTAGAGTGCTAACATCATAAGGCCCTGGCTGCCTTCAATCCCCAGCATCAATGGAGGAGTAGCAGAGCCTTGCTACAAAGCTTCTAGTATTAGTTCCATGTGTGGTAATGAGTTTCCTACTTGCTCCATGAAATCTCATGTCATGTACTACACAAAAAATGTGATCAAAACTGAACATAAGAGATTCCTGGCCTAATGAAGATTGATGGTGTTATGAGTGGAAGTAGAGTGTAGTTTACATTGAAAATGCTATCATATATCAATTCAGCACAACTGGGAGCTTTCTCTAATCTCTTTTGAATGACTGTACTTTATAGAATTGACTGGTAAGCCAGAAGTGGTGGTACCTTTAGTCCCAGGACTCAGGGAGGCAGAGGCAGGCAGATCTCTGAGGTCTAGGTCAGCCTGGTCTACAAAGCAAAGTCCAGGACAGCCAAGGCTACACAGAGAAACCAAGAGAGAAAGAATTGACTGGTAAAATATGGGAAACAACTTGCTGTTCGATAGCGAAGAATAGTGGTATTTGGACATTTTGTATTGGAGGGGGGTGAGTTTAAACAAATGCTATTGATGTAAATTAGAACTAATGGAAATACAAGAGAGAGGCAAAAAGCCCACCAAGAACTACATTCTATCCACGTTAGCACTTCCTTGGTAGATGTGCTTTCAACAGGTTAAGGGTCTTGTCTGCATGTCCTGGCCTCACTGAATTCTGGGAAGGTAGAAGACTTTTGCACATGCCTAGGAACTGCATATCTAAATAGTATTGGGGCTAACGTGATGTTTTGATAGAGCACAAGTCTCCACAAAGCCTGCGGCATTAGGTTACCAAATCTTAGAATACTAATAATAGCTGCTGCTTTAATTATTAAAAGTTTTAAATTTACATGTTAGCATGAGCTGTAGGTTTTTATCTAAGAAAGTAAAGCTAGCTTTGCCAGCTAACCAAAACCAAAAGAAGTCACTGTGTTAGAGATAAACCCTCGTTAGGCCGTCACTCACCACATGGACCAATGCCTCTTACTGCTTAAAAGCTCTTTGCCACACCTATGCTTTTACATTTTTTCAGTAGTTTAAAAATAAACCGCAGTTATTACTCTAAACTATTTTGAAACTCCCTGCCCAGAGTGTTTCTTTATGAAGATACACTCTTAAATAAGTTGGATTGTTAGGGCAGTTTCTAACCAACTGTACCTAATTGGGCATTCACTTGTGGACCTCTTTGTGCCAACTAAAGAAAAATTGAGCTGCTTTACTCCTCTGCCTTCCCACCCAGAAACCGTGTCAGCATGGTTGCCTGGCTACCTGCTCATGAAGGACTTGATTAATAACAAATTGGCAATTTAACGAGCCACTTCCATGATCTCCAAAGAAACCAAAATACAAACACAATATTTAATCTTGCCAACCGAAGACGATGTGACTACATGAAGTGAGTATGCTTTTTTAAACTGTTTACAGTAATTGGGGCATTAACTTACTGATAATTCCATATAGGTTAAAGAGGGCTTTGCTGAAGTCTACTGTCTAAGTATATTTGGATCTTGATGAATGGTGACTTAACAGTCCACACCTCAAGATGCAAATATATATCTGCTGATCTGTAAGTTAAAGCCTAATTAATTATTAAAAGGAAAACCAGGGGAAAATTAAAAAGCATACTCGCTACAATGAGAATAGAGGACCGCATTTTAAAACAATCTAAATTGACACCTAAACCGTGGGAAGGCAATATTGGGGGCATGCAGATTTTTGTGGTTTATTGTCTTTTTTTAACCACATACAAATAAACCAGTGTAAATACACGAACTTAATAAAATATTAAGAGTGTCCAGAAGTGTGAAGGTCAAATTAAAATACAGTGGATTGCCCTAATAAAACAATGCTTTTTTTTTAAGTTGCTTTAAAATCTATTTAAAGGGATGAAGGAATATGATAGCACAGTCCTTGCCTCAGCTCTAAATTGCACTTTTGCCAATTGTGATTGGTGTATTCCCAGAACTTTTCTGGCTTTCTAAGACTTGTGTTCTATGATAACATGCACTACCTTTGTGGGGGTGGGGGATCTCTTGTCCTTTCCCTCTAGCCTTGAACTTTAAACAGACCTCTTCCACAGCCTCCTAAGTGTTGGGTTGTAGGCATGAATTATCCAACCTACTGACATAGACTGTTTTATTTCTTCTAGCAGTCTTAAAATCCTTGTGTTTAGGATAAAATGCTGCATACAAATGAGTGTGAGAATGCTGATGTCTGTTAAATAGATTCTGTTGTTTGTTGACTCTAAGTTGTAGAAGTTTAAACGGCAATGCCTCTATGTTTCAGGTGCCCTCCGTTTTAAGAGAAAAATCATTGGATTAAAAGATGAATTTTATAACCGCTACATAATGAAAAGTTTTTTATTTGAACCTGTAGTCAAAGCATTTCTCAACAATGGATCGCGTTACAATCTGATGAACTCCGCCATAATAGAAATGTTTGAATTTATTAGAGTGGTAGGTTCTATCTTTTTCATTAGGGTTTTGTTTGTAATCTCTGAGAACTTGAGTATCTACTACTGGCATTTTGTCCTCAGAATTTGTGAGGATAATTTAAGAACCATGCTACAAAAAAAACGTAATTCACTTCAGATTAATTTTAAGAACCTGAAAACTATCTGGCATGCTTTATAGAGCTGGGGGTGGTGGCTTGAGTCTAATCCTGGTACTCCTCATACCCTGTCTCAAACAAAAGAAAGAATTGTGTCCCAGCACTTGGGAGGCAGAGGCAGGTGGATGTCTGAGTTCGAGGCCAGCTTGGTCTACAAAGTGAGTCCAGGACAGCCAAGGTTACACAGAGAAACCCTGTCTCAAAAAAACAAAAAAGAAAGAAAGAATTGTGATAAGCTATACATACAGAACTTGGGTGCCAGGTAGTGGTGGCACACACCTTTTATCCCAGCACTCAGAGGCGGGTGGATCTCTAAGACTACAGAGTGCTCAGAGCCAGGGCTGCACAGAGAAGCCCTGTCTCAGAAACAAAACAAACAAAAATGACACACAGAACTTGAAAAGCTTACCATTCTGAAGGAGATCCTCTGAGGGTGGTGTTTTAGGTGACTGCAGGACTGCCACAGAAGTCCAGCTCCAGAACATTCTGTTCTTCTTTACTATGTTTTGTCATGAGGGAGAGTCTTGCTCTGCATCAGGCTGGCCTTGATCTATCATGACAGTTTTCCTGCCTCAACCCTGTAAATGCAGGGATTGCAGTGTATATACCACAGTGTCCAGTCTTGGGGAACCAGAATCAATAGAGTAGGACTTAAAGGTACAGTCTGGGGACACTTCTGGACACTTCCCAGGTACACCGAAAACTGCAGAGTATTGAAGGAGCCACTGTAGTATATGCTATTCCCATTTTCACCATTTGACTATTTTTAAAATTATAACTATGAAATTTTGGTGAGCCTTGGGAATTGCCACATTAATGCCTTATCTTGTTAAAGTGATATTTTCATATCTGATTTATTTCACTACAACTCTTTTCTGTAGGAAGATATAAAATCATTAACTGCCCATGTAATTGAAAATTACTGGAAAGCACTAGAAGATGTAGATTATGTGCAGACTTTTAAAGGATTAAAATTGAGGTTTGAACAACAAAGAGAGAGGCAAGACAATCCCAAACTTGACAGGTAAGTTACTACATATTTGAACGTGTTCTTTGCTCAGCAATATACAGTGTGGTGCTGGCTTTCTTGATGTTTGTCAGTGTGTGTTCACGCACATGTACACTGTGACCAGTGGTGGGGGTTGGAGAGGAGATCTTCAGGAAAATTTGCAGGAGTTGGTTCTTTCCATTCACTACGTGGGTTCTGGGTCTCAAACTCAGATTTGTTATACTTGGCAGAACACACCTTTTACTCTCTAAACCATCTTGGTGACCCCTGTGCTAGTCTTCTTTATTTGTTCCTGAAAGTATAGATAAATTATAACTAGAGCCACACTTGCAGTTCGAGTTGTTTTTGGGTTTCCCCATTCATTGTGGGTGGGTGTGGGGTTGAGGATGTTGTCCTCATAGCCACAGAGGGCAGAAGAGTGTGCTGGCTTCCCTGGGACTTTTAGATACAAATAGTTGTGAGCTGCTGTTGGGTACTGGGTGCCCAGGTCCTAATTGCTGTGCCAACTCTAGTCCCTGTAGTATGGTTTAAAAGACTGTACATTAATTACTTAACCCCTCATGTTACAGAGCTTAATAATTGATCTATGACAGTGATCATTATACAAATAGGAAGTTTGAGTCTACTGGTTTATATTAGATTTGATAGGTTCTATCTTTTTTTTAATTATTTTATTGTTATTTTATGTGCATTGGTGTTTTTTCTGTCAGATCTTGGAGTAACAGACAGTTGTGAACCACCATGTGGGTTTGGGGAATTGAACCCAGGTCCTCTGGAAGAGCAGTCAGTGCTCTTAACCACTGAGCCATCTCTCCAGCTCCAGGGTCTGTCTTTTAATTGTGCATTTGTTTGAGTGTAATTTTTTTTTTTTTTTTGGTAGTGCCAGGGATTGGGCGCAGGACATTGTTAAGCTACGCCTCACCCCTTATGATTTCCATTTTCTCTCATAGCATGCGGTCCATCTTGAGGAATCATCGATATCGACGAGATGCCAGAACGCTAGAAGATGAAGAAGAGATGTGGTTTAACACAGATGAAGATGACATGGAAGATGGAGAAGCTGTGGTGTCGCCATCTGACAAAACTAAGAATGATGATGATATTATGGATCCAATAAGTAAATTCATGGAAAGGAAGAAATGTATGTTGAAGTGGCGGGGAAGGGAAAATGAGGCTCTCAGTTGTGGTCCTATTTCTTGAAAACAATTAGTAGCTACTCTGAATAGGATGACAGTTCACAGTCTGAAGCGCAGACCGTGTGACGGTGTAGGCTGAGTTTTCCTAGTTTAAGAAAAACAGTTTGGAGGTTACAAATACTAAATAATACTGAAGATCATACATCTACACTGTAAAATCTGCTAGATAGTGGCATTTGGTACTTGGATAGGCTTTGTTCATAGGTTGGACTTCATTCACAGTTGCTCCTTGGCAAAAAAAAAAAAATAAGCTGGCTAGTTGTGTTTTAGTGTCACTTCATTTGGAGGAATTAAACTGAGTGACAGCTATTTTGCATTCTTATTTTTAGTGAAAGAAAGTGAAGAAAAGGAAGTGCTTCTGAAAACTAATCTTTCTGGACGGCAGAGCCCAAGTTTCAAACTTTCCCTGTCCAGTGGGACAAAGACTAACCTCACCAGCCAGTCATCGACAACAAGCCTGCCTGGTTCTCCAGGATCACCTGGGTCCCCAGGCTCTCCAGGCTCTCCTGGATCCGTCCCTAAGAGTACATCTCAGACGGCAGCTATTACCACAAAGGTACACTTCTGACTTCCCTACTGTCCTTCAAGCATTCTCAGCCGTCTCTATGCTTGGGTTCTCTCTTTAGTTCTCTCTTCTGGAGCTAGCTAATGCTGTGAACTGAAGGTGAGACCTCATCAGGACCATTGCCTGAACTTACGTGTCCAGTGCAAATCTATAGTGTGCTTTTATGAACTACAGGTTCATAATCTTTATTACCTTTCTCAGAACCCAGGTGAGAACTTGGGAGGGGAAGCAGGAGATTCCTCTTTGTACGTATGTGGACGCAACACAGCATGTGTGTGGCGGTCAGAGGACAATTTGCAGGAAGCATTTCTCCTCCTGCCGTGTAGGTCCCAAAGATTGAACTTAGAGTGCCCTTCCCTGTGTCATCTCAAAGGCCCCATTTTATCTGACGTCAGCAAGAGATCAATCCCTCAGGGCTGAGATTGAGTCAGAAATGTTGAATTGAAGGCATAGGCTGAGAGCAAAGCAATACAAATTTTCACAGCCATTCAAGTTGTACTATAGTAGTTTCTGGTAAAAAAGCAGAGCTAAAAGAAGGATTACTTTTCTATCTTCTTTTTTGGCTTTTTCAAGACAGGGTATTTGTGTGGCCCTGGCTATACTGTGCACTAGACTCCCATTTGTAGACCAGGTTGGCCTCGAACTCACAGAGATCCACCTGCCTCTGCCTCCTGAGTGTTGGGATTAAAGGCGTGTGCCACCATGCCCAGCTTCTTCTGCATTTTAATTTTGATACCATTTTAGACTTTCTTTTGAAATAAATTTGAGCCGGTCATTATAGTGCAGGCCAATAATCCTAGCTACTTTGGAGCCTGAGAAAGGAAGCTTGCTAGTTCAAGACCTGCTCAAGCAACTTGAGACTCTAGCTCAAAAAGTGCAGAAGAGGGCCAGGTATGTAGCAGTGGTATGTAGCAGCAGGTATGAATCCCCATACACCATCAAAAAAATTAATTTTATACATTGTTAGTCATAAGCCAGTTTTAAGTGGTGTTTTGTTTCCTGGGTGGTTTTCTAGTATTATAATTTTTTGTTGTTGCTGCTATTTTAATTGTAAGTAGCTTAACATTACATGCCTATAATCCAGCATTCTAGGGAGGGAGAGGCAGGCAGATCTCTGTTAGTTTGAGGGCAGCCTTGTTTACAAAGTGAGCCCAGGACAGCTAAGGCTGCACAGAGAAACCCTGTCTCAAATCACACAAACAAAAACTTTTAAAAATATGGAAAATTTAGAATGTATATAAAATAGTTTTCAGCATTGGCATGCATTTTCCAGACTTAACAAAGGTATTTTTAAATACCTGTTTTTGTTGTGTTCTTTAAATAATCCTTATTTTTGAACAGGGAGGACTCGTGGGTCTGGTAGATTATCCTGATGATGATGAAGATGATGATGAGGATGAAGACAAGGAAGACACATTACCACTGTCAAAGAAAGCAAAATTTGAGTCCTAATAATAGCAACTGCCTGTGATCAGTACCTGTTGACAAAACTGGCTCTTTACCCCTCCCCCCTAAAAATCCACATCAAAGCGCAGTGGTCTCTTGTGAATGACTGACACAGAATCAGCAGCACACTGGACTTCTGCTCATCAAGTGCCAATTCAATGGAGCAGGAGGAGGGGGATACCGTGCAGTTAGGGGAAGACAGAAGCCTGTGAGCTCTCCAGCTTGGACCACACATTGCCCTTTTCTCAGGGAAGGAAATGGAAATAAAAAGCCAACAGGGCAGGGGTTTTGTCAGTGGAACTCTGGATTGATTGGTCAGTTGCTACAATCAGAACCTGCTTTCTTGGACCATGTTTGAGACTTAGAAGAATGAGTCTTTCTGCCATAGTTCCTCACTAGAAAAGAATGCCAGCAGTTTCTTTGTATAAAGAGACCTGCCTTTAAAATCGTACATTCTGAACATTTTAGTCAAGCTACAACAGGTTTGGAAAACCTCTGTGGGGGAGGGGCAAAATAAAGTATCCTCTTTTTTTTAATCTGTTCCCTTTGCCCTTCAAACTGCAGATTTTTTTTTTTTTTTTTTTAAAGTGGGGATTTGTTCCTACTTGATTAAAGATTGAGTGGAATTCTAGATGTGGTCACTTGTGTCATAATTTTTCTTTCTGTTTCAGTTTGTTTCTGTTTTTGTTTTGTTTTTTCTCTCCCCCTGAGTGTATGATTAGTTGTTGAATATATATATTTGGGACCATTAAAACATTTTTGATGTAATATAGCCTAATGTGCTGGCACCTGCTTTACATGTGTAATTTGTGTTCTACATCACAGTTCTTAATTTGTTTAGAGTTTTATGAAAGATGGTATAGTTTTTATTGACAAAAGCAAAGTAATCTTACAACTATGTGCATACAAAAGCAATACTATTTTGTGACTAAATATTTTATATTAAAATTTGCATCAGCAGCTGTCTTGAGATTTCAGGGAAATAGAGTGGAATTTAAAACTTCAACAGTTTTGTTAAACCTAGAAACATGAAATTAGTATTCCAAAGAGATTCAGAAATTTCATATCTTGGGGAAATGACGGTACATTAAATCAAAATTGAGGATGGATGATTTAAAAGTAATACTTGACTTTTGAATAATAAAAAGAAAAGTGAAGAGTAAGAGAAATTGTATTAATTGTATGTTTCTTTCTTTCTTTTTTTAAACATATGCCCTTTGGAATACCAGTTTAAATTGTAAGTGGTGGTCCCTAAATAAACACCCGAGGACCATTAGGTGGCACCTTATTAAAACAGTATTTTGGAGCCTCGGAATGTAGCTTGGTAGTAGAGTGGGGGTGGGGCAGATTTCATTTTCAGCTTCCATTACCACCACCACCACAAAGTATTAGAGTCTTTTTGTTAGATATATACTAAGCTATTTTCAAGAAAATGAGAATGTAGCCCTTGCTGTCCTGGACTCACCTTGTAGACCAGGCTGGCCTCGAACTTTTAATTTTTATTTTGTTTTTTAAATTGGTTTTTCATGACAGGGTTTCCCTGTTACACAGAGCCCTGGCTGTCCTGGACTCTCTTTGTAGACCAGGCTGGTCTCGAATCACAGAGATCACCCGCCTCTGCCTTCTGAATGTGGGATTAAAGGCGTGTGCCACCACACTCACTTTTTTAGAGTGAAAAGTAGAACTTAATTTATATTTGCAAATGAGTAAAATTTTATACCCAAGACTTGAGGCCACTACTGTGGATGACCTTTGGAGTATCCAGCCAAACACTTTGTACTCCTATTTCCGTACTCCTCAGTAACAGGAACTTTTAGAGCATGCTGGGGGTGGGAGTGCACCCCTTTAACCCTAGCATTTAGTTTGAGGCAACATTGTCTCAGAAAAAGAAAACTTTAGAACATAATAAATTATAAAAGATCAATTCATTTCTCTATAGAGCTTTTTTATTTTTAAGTGTATATTTTAGCTGGTAGTGCACAACACTTAAGGAGGCAGGGCTAGTCAGGCTCTGTAGATCAGCCTGGTCTATAAAAAAGAAATTTCCGGAACTACATAGATAAACCCCATCTTTAAAAATATGTATTTATATATTAAGTGTATGGGTGTTTGCCTGCATGTATGTATGTGTGACACGTGTCTGGAGTGCCTGGGGAGGGCAGAAGTCAGATTCTCTGGAGCTGAGTTGTGACAGTTGTGAGAGCCAGCAGGGGAGTGCTGGGAATCGAATCCTGGCTATCGGTAAGAGCAGCAAGTGCTTTTAACCACTGAGCCCTTCTCCAGCACCCTTTTTATCTTGAGACAGGCTCTAGGTATGTGGCCCTAGCTGGTTTAGAACTCTATTAGACCAAGCTGGCCTTGAACTAGCTAGCAGCAGTCCTGGCTCCTAAACGCTGGCGTCATAGCTCTGTACAGCTGCTCTGACTGAGAAATTGTGGCTGTTAATAGTTGGGGTTAACAGCTGTCATGGTTTTCTGTTGTGTCTTGGTTTTGATTGTGAATGGGTTTCACTATCCCTGGCTGCTTGGAACGCCCTGTGTAAACCAGTGACAGAGATCCACCTGCCTCTGCCTCTTGAGTGTGTGCACCAAACCAGTCAACTTTCCTTGTTTATATAGAGAAAAGAAAGATCTAAAGTCAGTACTGCCTCCAATGTTACCTAAGATATCCTGTATCAACTAATGATGGTGTCTTATTTATTTGTTTATTTATTTATTTATTTTGGGTTTTTGAGACAGGGTTTCTCTGTGTAGCCTTGGCCATCCTGGACTCACTTTGTAGACCAGGCTGGCCTCGAACTCAAAGACAGCGATCTGCCTGCCTCGCCCCCCCCCCCCCCCCGAGTGCTGGGGTTAAAGGCGGACGCCCGGCTATTTATTTATTTTCAAGAAAGCATCTCTAGCTGAACTCAAGAACCTTCTGACTTTGCAGAATGATTCTTGGAACACTTGCTTTGATATTCTAGGGCAGACCTATCACTTGTCTTCATAAAGTCATCAGTTGTTTTAAAGAAATCTGGGTTAATTTTTGGCTGTGCTCTTGAGGGTGATGATTCTTGGTTGAGCAAACCGTGAAGGCTTGCTATATAGTAGGGTAAAAGGAACTTCTAGTGGGCATCTTCCACTAGCCAGAAACTACTAGGTAGTCGGCCTCCGAGCTGACATTTCACTAAAAGCCTACAGTATTGTTCCCATTCTGGGGATTACAGCCCAGGCCTCTACTACCCTGAGCACATGTTGCCACCACTGAGCTACATACCCAACAACCCCAAGTCCACACCTAAGGCCAAGTAGTGTCTTGGTACCTGGTGTGTATATAATATAAATGATTTTTACCTTAGTGATACCAATGAGTTCTTCCCTCATTTTGTAGTGTTTGAAGTAAAAAAAAAAAGAAAGAAAGAAAGAAAAAGTGTGCCTTCTGAAGTGATGAAAGCTTTACAATTATTCCAGGAAACCCAAAAGTGCTACCCTGGCAGTTTTCAGTGGGTTATGCTTGATTGCTATTTGTTGCCCAATTGTAACCAGATTCTGTATGTAATTTCATCAGAACCTCTCTTTGGTCTTTAAACATATTACCCAGACACCTTGTTTATTCATTGAAGGAAAAGCTCTGTCTTGTTTCAACTTTGCATCTGCACCATCACACCACAGAACCTACCTCCATGTTGCTCCGTGGAAATGCTGAGTACAGAAAAGACCTGTATCCAGGCACATGCCTTTAATCCCAGCACTCGGGAGACAGAGGCAGGCGAATCACTGAGTTCGAGACCAGCCTGGTCTACAAAGTGAGTCCAGGACAGCCAAGGCTACACAGAGAAACCTTGTCTCGGAAAATAAATAAAAATTAAAAAGCCCGTGTGTGCTCTGCTCATCGATGGCTTACATAGCTAACAGTTTCTTAACCATGAATTTCCCTATCTAGTGGATAGAAACGCAGGACTCCAAACTATGAAACTAGAACTCTTTACTGATACTGCTAATGCAGTTTTAATAATTCCTACTAGATGTGATGGTGTATGCCTTTAATTCCAGGGACAGAGGCAGGGTGATCTCAGTTTGAGGCCAGTGTTCTCTAAAAATTTTAGCAAGTTCCAGGGCTACACAGAAATTCTGTTTGAGGGGTTGTTAGTAATTAGTAAAACTTTTTAAAAAAGATTTATCTATACAATATTCTGCCGGCATGTATGCCTGCAGGCCAGAAGAGGGCACCAGATCTCATTATAGATGGTTGTGAACCACCATATGGTTTCTGGGAATTGAACTCAGGACCTCTGGAAGAACAGCCACTGCTTTTGATCACCAAGCCATCTCTCCAGTCCCCAGTAAGTAGAAATTGTAATTGGTTGGAACAGTACAGAAATTAAAAGGATAACAAGGGAATACTGATAACTTGATAAATTACATTGATGAAGTGACATAATCCTAGAAAGACAGTTTAACTCAAGAAGCAGGAAGAAATTTGGTGACACACCCTTAATCCCACTATTTAGGAAGTAGAAACAAGAAGATCAAGGGTTAAAAGGTTATCTCAGCTATACAAGTTCAAGGCCAGCTGTCCTAGACTCACTATGTAGACCAGGCAGGCTTCAAACTCAGAGATCCACCTGCCTGTGCCTCTAGAGTACCTGGGTTAAAGGCATGTGCCACCATGCCCAGCACAAACCAAACCAAACCAAAACCTTTTAGTCAGTTTTCTTTCTGTACATTTGCAATAATCAAAAACTGAAATTAAAAAAGTGACTCAGATTTGATAGCCTATGACCATATAGAGGGGAAGGAGGTCCCCCTTGGTCTTAGGCCTAGGGGAGGGCAATAGGGTGAAAGCGGGAGGGAGGGAGGAACGGGAGGATACAAGTGATAGCATAACAATTGAGTTGTAATCTGAATAAATTTTTAAAAATGATTCAGGGGCTGGAGAGATGGCTCTGGTTAAGAGCACTGGATGCTCTTCCAGAGAACCTGGGTTCAATTTCCAGCACCCACATGGCAGCTCACAACTGTAACAGTTCCAGGGGATTTGACACCCTCACACAGACAGACATGAAAGCAAAGCACCAATACACATAAGAGATAAAAAATAATTTAATAGCACTTAGCTTTTCCTGCCATATTGGTGTGTGTGTTCGTCTGTGTAAGCATATGTGCACGTGGATGCCATGGAGAGGCCAGAAGAAAATACCAGATTTGGAGCTGGATTACAGGTAGTTATAAAAACCAGGTATAGGTTTTGGGAACCAAACTCTGGGATTCTGCAAGAACAGTAACCTCTGAGCGGTCCCTCCAGCCAGGAACAGAACTTGTAAAACATGTTTGAAAGGCTGCCTCCTAGGACATCTCTGGAGCTCATAGGTCTTACATTTTAATGTTTATGTCTAAGATAAAATAATTCTGTATCTCTTGGGGAAGAGATGTGTTATTGTAGATAAAGCAAAGGACCACACAGACACTTCCAGCAGCACTCAAAGAGAGCTAGAATGATCTAGAGAGAAGTAATTTGTGTTCACAGAAACTTAAAAAAAAAAGATTTGTTTTAAGGTCCAACATGGCAGCACATGCCATTTATCTCAGTGCTGGGGAGGCAGAGGCAGGTAGATCACTGTGAGTTTGAGGCCAGCCTGGTCTACAAAGTGAGTCCAGGGCAGCCAAGGCTACACAGAGAAACCCTATCTTGAAAAACCAAAACAAAACAAAACAAAAAACTATAAATAAATAAACAAGTACAAACTACCTAATGCAGAGCCGGGCGTGGTGGCGCACGCCTTTAATCCCAGCACTCAGGAGGCAGAGGCAGGCGGATCGCTGTGAGTTCGAGGCCAGCCTGGTCTACAAAGTGAGTCCAGGATTGCCAAGGCTACACAGAGAAACCCTGTCTCGAAAAACCAAAAAAAAAAAAAAAAAAAAAAAAAAACCTAATGCATACTGGATGACAGTATTGTTCAAGTAGCAGTGTGTCCCCATTTCATACCCAAATTCAGTGGAAGCCACTTACGATTTCTTCAGCTGACTTCTTTGTAGATGCTGAAAATCTGATATTTATATAGGCAAAATAGAGCTCAGCACATGCTCACCACACACAAAGGCCCTGGGTTCTGTCTCCAGCACCACAATAAAGTGAAATGAAATTAATATGAATTATAAGGGATTCAGAATAATGTAAGCTTCAAGAGGGAGAAAAGGGGTCTGGCAGTATAGGTCAGTGGAAGGGCAGATGTCTGTCGGCTTTGGTCAAAGAAGCACCTTTCTACAGTGGGCACTGGTAATGAGGCAACTCATATAACCGGTCAGAATACAACAATCAGGAACTGTGGAGTGCTCGAGGGCGCAGCCTCCTCTAGACTTGTATGCCTGTATCGCTCCCTTCGAGGGTTAGCAAATGTTGTGGAAGAGAGGCTAGAAAGAAGTTAAAAGCTGGCGAGTAGAGTGAAGTGCTGTGAAACTGTCTGCCGAGCATGCTGTGGCCACGATACTCCTGGACACACCACAGCAGTTGCTGTTGTTAGCTGCACAAGACGGAGTCCATCAACACCTAGACATGGAGGTGGGCGAGGATTCATGAAGTCCCAACCCTCTCTGACAGAGGGAGAGACATTTTCTTCAGGGATGTAACAACTGGTGGTGCAGCTGTGCTTCTGTAAATAACATCTTACTCAGGCTTCTATAGGCAATCTCAAAGCAAGTGACTGCGAACAGAGTGGGGGCGGGGGGGAAGGGCAGGAAGGAGACTCAACAGAAAGAGGAAGGAGCTCGAGGCCAGCCTGGTCTACAAAGTAAATCCAGGACAGCCAAGGCTACACAGAGAAACCCTGTCTCAAAAAAAATCAAAAATAAAGGAAGGAAGGAAGGAAGGAAGGAAGGAAGGAAGAAAAGAGAAAGGGATCAGCAGGAGTGGCAGGGGACAAAAAGGTAATGGCAGTGAATATAGTGTGTGTGTATGAATGACAATGTCAGTGAAACATAGGTATAATCAATATATGCGAATAAACCGTAAATTCACCCCACCTTCTAGGTTTATACACAAGTTAGGCTCCTACCAGGTGATACAGAAATGTCATTAGTTATCATGACCAAGTCAATATTTCCTGAGAGGAAGGAGAAACTCCTCTATCAGAATAAAAATTTAAAACCTGCTTCCTGGGGCTGGAGAGACGGCGCAAAGGTTAAAAAGCACTGGCTGCCCTTCCAGAGGTCCTGAGTTCAATTTCCAGCAACCACATGATGGCTCACAACCATCTATAATGTGATCTGATGCCTTCTTCTGGCAGCCAGGTACACATGCAGGTAGAACATTTTATACATAATAAATCCAAAAAAAGAAGAAAAAAAAAAAAAACAAAAACAAAAACAAAGAAAGAAAGAAAAGACAACTTGCTGCTTGCCGGGCGGGGTGGCCCATGCTTTTAATGCCAGCACTTGGGAGATAGAGACAGGCAGAGGTCTGGGTTCTTCGCCAGCCTGGTCTTATGTAGTGAGCTAAGTCAGGTATGGCTGCACAGTGAGACTGTCTGAAGCAACATGTGCATACTCAGACATGAACAGAGACAATTTAAAATGGAAGAGGCGCATGGAGGGACACTAGTCCGCAGTTCATCACTCTCCCTGAAACTCAGCTATGCACAGTGGAACTTTTCAGCACGAACAAGTCTCATTACAGCAGCTGCAGCAGAACAGGGGCAAAGAGGAAGACAACACAGAAGTTATGTCCCTGCAAAGACTTCGAATGCCCCCCCTCTAGACTTTATGGAGTTATTATGTATACAGTACTCTGCCTGCATGTGTGGCTGGACACCAGATCTCATTATGGATGGTTGTAAGCCACCATGTGGTTGCTGGGAATTGAACTCAGAGCCTTTGGAAGAGCAGCCAGTGCTCTTAACCTCTGAGCCATCTCTCCAGCCCCCTCACTTTAGACTTTCAACTTGTTAAAAAGTCCTTGAAGCCGGGCGTGGTGGCGCGTGCCTTTAATCCCAGCACTCGGGAGGCAGAGGCAGGCGGATCGCTGTGAGTTCGAGGCCAGCCTGGTCTACAAAGTGAGTCCAGGATGGCCAAGGTTACACAGAGAAACCCTGTCTCGAAAAACCAAAAAAAAAAAAAAAAAAAAAAAAAAAAAAGTCCTTGAACAGGAAAAACAACAATCCCCAGGCTTGCTCTCCTCAGACTCATAAGCCCCGTTGTTTGGAGGCTTTCTAACCATACTGGGCCACCTCTGGGGTTCAGTGCACAGCTGCCCACAGGGAACGGGGACTGGGTAAGACCTTCCTATCTGGATGACGAGGTCTAGATAAGGAATGGTGGTGGCCGGTCCTCCAATGATCACGAGCCACCTCAGCTGTGCCACCTGACAAGCGCCTAAACTGTGTGTAAAAGTGGAAGGTGGAGTTATTTTTATGATAACATTAATCATACATAATATTTCATTAGCATTTATGTATGTATGAAACTGACCCAAGATCCCCAGGGGAGAATTAATTCCCACACTATAATGAAATGTCTCACATCGGTCACAAAGCATTTGTTCAGTCCATTTCTTGGTTTGAAATAATATGCTTGTTTATTAAATAGCTAGAAAGGATTTCTTATCTTTAAAACAACTAGGTGGTGGTGGTGGGAACAGAAAATCCCACATAGATGGCCCTTACTCTTCCAAACAGGGTCTATATGCAGCCCACCCACCTCATGCAGTCCTCAAGCTCCTTATGTAGCCCAGGTTAGCCCAGAACTCAAACTCCTTGAGTCCAACCAAGATGTGTGATTACGGAAACCAGGACTGACTGCCACTGTCTTTTTGTTTGGGGCAAGATGTCGTTGAGCCCAGGCTAGCTCTGAAGCCAGGGATAACTTGAACAGATCCTCTTGCACGCCAGCTCCCCAGTGTTGAGAGCGCCCAACTCCCTTCGTACCCTAACTTCCATACTTCTTAGACCTTTTTTTTTTGTGTGTTGTTTTTTAAATTTTATGTATGAACACCCTATCTACATGCGCACCTACTTGCCAGAAGAAGGAATCAAATCCCAACATAGATGGTCGTGAGTTACCCTGTGGTTGCTGGGCCATTTCTCCAGCCCCACTTCTTGGACCGTTGACAAGATTTGCTTGCTATCCATCTAGGCAGAACTGTAATGCCATATGTCATCAGCAGATGTCGCAGCCCTAATATGTGACAAAGCCAAGCTGCAAAATTAGCCAAAGGGCAGCCATTGAGTACCTGGTGTATACTCGCTAAGTATATGCCAGGGGCTTCGGGTTAACATTCTCACATCACAGGATTAAACTCATCAGTCATATACCGTTCATGGAACAACGACCCAGCTCGTGGAGCAAAGTTATACCAGGAAGCGGTGAGAAAGTGGGGAGGCGAGACCTCCACACAGCCCTGCCAGCAGAGGGCACGGCGTCCCTCCCGCAGAGGGCCCAGCCACAAAGCTGCTGCTGCGCACTGCGGCCAGGACAGGCTCTTCACCACGGGGTGCAATGGTGGAGAGAGGGTAGAGCCACAGCAGGGGCGCACACGGTTGGGGCGGCCACGCCGCCAGCAATCCTGAAGGAACTTCTGGAAGGGAGAAGCCTGGGAAACAACAGAGCGGATGCACGGGTGCGCGATCCTACAGCCAGAGGATAACACCGAACCTCGCCTTCCTGGGCCAACACCGCGCCCAGGTCTGCGCGCGCAGGCTGCACCTGCCCGCGCACTCGGGCCGCCACGTGCTGTGGCCCCGCCCCGCTCCCCACGCGCCCCCGCCCCCCATTCGGCTCCGCTCCGCTCCGCTAGGCAGCGCTGGGCTCCTGGCGGCGGAGGACTAGCGGCGTCTCCCCTCCCTCCGCTCCGCGCCCCCTCCCTCTTGCTCTCCTCGGGCGGGCGGGGCCGCATCCGCGCACCGTGGGCTCGCGCCCCGCCTTTGTCTCCCGCGCCCGCCGCCGCCGGCTCCCAGAGCCGCTTTGTGCGGCGCTGCCGCGGCTCAGCATGGACGTGACGGTGTCGCAGCTCGTCGAGCTGTTCCTGCAGAGCCCGCTGGTGACTTGGGTGAGCGCGCCCTTCCTCCACTCCGTGCGGCGCCGGGGACCCGGAGGCTCCGTGTCGGATGGGCGCCCCGCGGCTTCCCACTCGGGAGCGCGCACCTGTTCCCGGCGGCCGTGGCGGGAGGGTGGGCGGCGGTGGGGTTTTACCCTCCAGAAGCCCAGGGACCCGCGGTGGGGGGCGTCGAGTGGAAACTCGGATCAGCGTGCTGGGCGCGCTGCTTTCCAGTGGATCTGAGACGTGAGAAATTTGTTGAAAAGTCTCCTTTATTTATTTATTTTATTTATTTATTTTTTATTTTCTTCGCACTCTGGGACACAGGAGAAAAGTAGCCAGAAGTTTTCCTCCTGCCCGGCGTCTGTTGCCTGGCGGGGGAAGGGACAGCGGCTCGGGAAGGGTGGGCCTGCTGCCTGGGAAGAGTTCCGAGGTGGTGGGTGACCTCACTGGCCCACCTGTCCGTCCCCCCCCCAACCCCCACTCTGCCCCCTTTCCCGTCCCCCGCCCTCCCCGCTTCAGACGGACGAGCCTTTGCTTCCCCGCAGGTGAAAACTTTCGGCCCATTTGGAACCGGTCACCAGGATAACTTGACTCTGTACATGGACTTAGCAGACGGCATCTTTTTGAACCAAATCATGTTGCAAATGTAAGTTGCCTCTTCAGAGAGGGTATTTTAGGAAACCTAAAAATTGTAGAGTGAAAGCTGGGTGACCTGGGAGGGTTACCCTGCAGGTGGGCCGTTGGACTCTTCCTAACAGCTTATTCAGTGAAGGCAATTTGGAAATTGACTCATTGGCAAACCCAAAGGGACTTGAGGGTAGTCTGAGCATTAACATCAAAAGTCCCCCCCTCTTTTTTTTCTTTTTGGAGGGACACAAAAATGTAAAAGAGGGTCTGATTACAGGAAATGTCGGGTGAGTCTGGAGCATTACAGTGTGGCTAAAGTTTCACTGTGGCTTGGGAACTGAGCTTCTGAGTGGGGCAGATGGCAGTCACTGAACCTCCTTGTGTGAATTGGGTTTAGAAGTCTCCTTTAGAAGGCACACGGGCAGCCATGCTGTGTTTGGACCTCTCAGCCTTAAACAGCGGTTAGTAGATACTACTTGCTGGCTGTGTCTTCTGACCACATCCGTTGCTGATTTCTTCAGAGCCTGGGTTTATCTGACATCTTACCGCCATGTAGGTGTGGGCTCCTACCCCCCCTACATTGTGTGTTTTAACTTAGAAGCTTCAGGGACCGTATCGGAAGTGAGAGGCAGTATGAGTCGCAGGCACTTGGAACAAGATTAAGCACCTTGGTGTGCACTGTGGACCAGCCTTTACGTTTACCCTCTCACCTAGGACTCATGGAGGTGTCAAAGTGACTATTTCATTAGCTAATGAAAAACAGTTCCCATTTGTAGCTGGGGTCTGGTAGGGCATAGCTTCCCAAGTGGATGGCTCCATTTGTTTGCGGAGGACATCGGATTCACAGTGGTGGAACCCCCTCCCCCTTTTTTTTTTCACATTTTGAAAAAATTCTCCCAATTTCAAGTCTTCAGCATTTGACCCGATAAAGAGATAACATCTGCTGTTGGCTTTGGCGGCACTTCTCAAAGGAGTCTAAGGAGAATGAGTTTTTTTCTGGGGCTCCCTCGAGGCAGCCTTGGGCTCTGTCAGACCCCAAGAATGGTTGGATTCCATTGGTATAGGGACCATACAGCCTGTGCCTATAGAGCCTGAGGCTGTTTAATTAAAAAAACACAGCAGTGTCCTCCAGTTATTCACTTAGCTACACCCGGACACAGGGAGAACAAAAGCCCAGGCACCTAGATTCCCTTTCTTCCTTGACCTTTGGAATTCCCGAAGCCTTTACCACTTGCTTGTAAATCAGGGAAGCCTGTTGGACCTTCCTGAGAAATGCCAACTCATCATTTGTTTGCGGTTTGGCCCTGGCCAAGTTCTGTTGAAAGGTCAGCTGCGCCACCCCCCCCCCCCCCCCCCCCCCCCCCGCCGGTACAGATTGTAGCATTATTTTTTCCCTCTGATAAGTAAGTGTGATCATTCTGGAAGAAGGACCTGTGCACTAATCCTGGGGCAGCCACAGAGACAATGAGAGGCTTTCCTGTACCAGGAAAGAGAGGCAGGAGTGGGCACAGGACCTGCCAATCATAATTTTCTGCTTCTAGGGAACCATAACTTGGCACTAGGTAACAGGACTCAGAATGTGTTTGCCTCCGGGAGTGGGTGGGGCTTGACTGCCAAGGGGACTGGCTCCCTGGAGTGTATTTTCCCAAACTCCAGGCTGTGACTTAACATGCACCCATTCTACTCTTTGTAAAAGTAACCTCAATAAAATACAAACAGGAGCTCCTGTAGTTTTCTGGTCTTTACCTGTAGCATCCAGGGTCCTGGGTTCCATACTTGCCACCTCAAAAAGGTAGTTAACTAAAAGATCCTTGGATGATACGTGGTGGTGCACAGCTATAACCTAACACTTGGAAGGTGGAGACTCGTGAGATCAAGGCCAGTCTCGGTTACATAGCAAGTTCAAGGTCTGTCCTGGCTATATGAGACCTCATTGCAAAATACAAAAAAAACAAAAAAAGAACCCTGATCAGTGTTGAGCATCGCAAGTGGTCAGACTAGGCTTGAACCTAAGACCAACCTCCTACTAGCAGTGTGACACTGGGACTGTTGCTAAGAGGCCTCAGTTTTCAATGAAAAGTGGCAAGTTCTGCCCTAAGGGATGGTCCTGCGGAGCGAATGAGATAACGTGCTACCACCTGGGTCAGTGCTAGCTGGGAATGGATGTTGGGGACACAGAGTGCTTGGTTTCTTCAGTCTATTTAAAAATAAAGTGTGTGTGTGTGCGCACGCACGTGTGGACTCGGGGTAGCTTGCAAAAGTTGGTTCTCCTACCACGATGTGGTTCCTGGAGATGGAACTCAGACTTGGTGGCAAAGTGCCTTGACTTGCTCAGCCGCCGTCTCCAGCCCCTTTGCATTGCACTTGCCTCTGTGCTCAGCTCTAAACAACCACATGATTCTCAGCCCTGGCCTTTTCCTGAGTCCAGGTGACTCAGCTGGGCCTTAGTCTCCCTTCTGTCCAGTGGAGCAGTGTTAGCCCTAGGGTCAGGTGAGTGGTCTGTGGATGTTACCTCTCTGTGGCTGGGTGCTTGGAGAAGGCTGCTGTGCTATTTGGAGATGGCAGAGCAGTATGGCTGACTGGGTTGCAGAGGGCTGAGACAAGAGGCCGTTACCTAATACTTCTGAGCATTCTGGGGGTGGGGTGGGCTGGCTGTGGTCATGTGACCGCACCTGGCCATTGTCTACTGCAACCCTAGAAGGCCTGGTAGTAGTAGTAGTCTCTTGGCCCCGCCTCACTGACATCAGGCTCACCTGGAGGCAGGAAAGCCCTAGGGGCGGGCTCAGCTTTCAAGGGAGGCCCAGGGCTAGGATTCTTGAAGGAGAGAGTCCAGGAGGGTTCTGGGCCCAAATGTGAGGAGAAACTGCAGAAAGCCTTGCTGGCTTCAGGCAGCGCTAGCTTGACTTCCTGGTGTGACAAGGGCATAGGATTTTGTAGGGGAGGGGGAGGACTGAGCAAGATGATGCATCTTAGTGTCCGGATGTCACTAGTGTGGTCTGAGGCTGCAGGGCTGGGTCACGTGTGTGGCTGTATGCTCATGGTGGTGTGCATCTGAGAGGAGCCTCAGTAGCCTAAAGGTTCTGCCTACTGACTTCTGCCCTTGCTAGGATGGTGGCGAATTCACCCCAGTTTGTTGCTTATTCAAACTCTTGTGACCCCTTTTCCAGCACTGCTGGGGGGCATTGGGTGGGTAGAAAGCAGATTTGCCTTTCTTCAGCAGTGCTGAAACTCGGTTTATTTTCTAATAAGCGCTCTTTACCCCCGAGAGCCTTAGTTAACTGAGGGATACTAATGATCCCTCTAATTAGTCTAATTAGTCATATAACTATTGTCAGGGTTCTTTTCTAGTGTTCCCTCAATTAGCTGTTTCTCCCAGAACAAATGCAGATACGGTGTATCCCAGGTCCTGGGTGTATGCAGGGCCTTTGCAAGGGAAGGGCTGCCAGTGGTGCCTACTGTTGCTTTGGGTTCCTGGTACTCCTGAAGGGCCCCCCACAATGTAGATGAACTCTGTGGAGGCCCCAGGTCTGGCTCTGTTGGCAAAATGGTTGCCTTGAATTCTCAAAGCCAGTCAGTCCTGGTAGGAAATAGAGGCAGGAGGATTAGAAGTTCAAGGCCATCCTTGGTTATTTAATAAATTTGGGGCAGCCTGGGCTACATAAAGCCATGTCTCAAAGAAAAGAAATCCAGGATTAGAATAACAGTGAAACAGTTGGGCATCCAACTAGTTATTTCAAAGGTTGAGGCAGGTGGATTATAGATTGAAAGCCAGCCTGGCCCACATAATAAGAATCTTATCTGAAGTAAAGGGGCAGGGGTTAAGGATGTAGTGAGTTCTTACAAGCTTGTGTACAGCCAGATTCATGTGTTAAGCGTTGGTCCTGTGAAACGGCTGCTCATCCCTTAATGCCCTCCTTATTTGTCATGCTAGGAAGGCTTCTGGCTAACATGCCTTTACAGTGGAGACACAGAATGCTGCCTCCTTCCCGAGTCACGTCAGTGCTGAAAGAGCCCTAACACGTATAGGTTATGTATATACCGTTTCACCAGACTCCACCATGATGTGGAGTCAGTGAGGAGTGTTGTCACCTGACCTAGCTGTTTGAGGGGCTGTAGAGGGCGACTATATGAAGTCAGGGGCTGTTTGAGCACACGTGGGAAAGGTTCAGATGCTTAGGACACTGTATATGTCAAATATTTACTCAAAGATTGACCGTTACGCAGTCACAAAAGAGCCTTGTGCTTCCAGCGACATTTGAAATGATTCAAGGTGTGTGGGTTTTCTCCTTCTATTTCTCCGTCTCCTGTTAATGTGGCTTTGAACATGCCAGCGCCCTGAGATTAATTCCAGCGGCTCCTCACCAGCCCCGAGGAGGCTCTGCCCGCATCACAGGGCCTCTGACAGATGAAACCGGGATGCAGGGCCTTTGAGTTCCCAGACGTTATCCTCTTGGTGCCTTGGGACCTCGGGAGGAAGGAAGGCCTTTGCTGTGAGAAGCAAAGCTCCCTTTCGCTCTCTCTGCTTGGCAGACATTTCCCACACTGAGGATTTGGGGGGACTGTCCTGCATGTAGATGAGCCAAGCTGTAAATCGTTTGAGCTGACATCTAGTTCCTTTACACAAGTTTTGCCTGGGGTTGGAGAATGAGTGACACTCGGGGGTGGCTTTTTTCGTGGGGTGTGATAGTATACCAGTCATACCCTACACTAGGATGTCAGGGTGTTAAGATACCAAGGCATCCCTGGAGTGTAAGTGATGAGCAACCAAAGTCCAGATGGCAAGGAGACCTGTGCTGAGTGAACCATGATTCTCTTTTTTGTTTGTTTGTTGTTTTGTTTTGTTTTTTGTTTTTTCAAGACAGAGTTTCTTTGTGTAGCCCTGACTGTCCTGGACTCGATTTGTAGACCAGGCTGACCTCGAACTCAACATCAATCCGTCTGCCTCTGCCTCTTGAGTGCTGGGATTGAAGGTGTGCGCCACCACGCCCAGCGTGAACCATGATTCTTAAGGTCACAAAACGTGCCACAGCCCTTGTTCTGTATTTTCATTTCCTTTTTTTTTTAAAAGATCTATTTATTTTTATGTACATGGATATTTTGACTACATGTATGTTTACACATCAGAAAAAGGATATCCCATGAGACTACAGTTGCAGGTGGTTGTGAGCTGCCAGGTAGGTGCTGGGGATGGAACCCAGGACTTCGAGAAGAGCAGCCAGTGCTCTGAGTGGCTGAGCCATCTCTCCAGACCCACCCAAATTTTCTTGGTATTTCACTTAAAAAAAAATTTTATTCCGATATATCCCAACTGTTATCTCCTCACTTGTATCTTCCCATCCCCCAACCCCACTTTTTTTTTTCTTCTCTTTTCTTTCTTTTTTTTCCCCCCCTTGGCTTTTTAATCCCAAAATACAGTTTTGGATAAGTTACTGGTTTTTATATATCTGTTTGTCAGTTTTCACAGCGTAGACACTTGGATGTCCCTTGTGCTCCCAACAGTGGGAAATGGAACGGTATTGAAGGGGCTACATTTGGCAGGGGCCTGGGTGAGGCAGCAGAGACGATGGGCTGGTTACAGTTCTGGTACCACTGTGGGCAGACTTAGGAGTTGAACTAGGGTATCACAGCTTTGTGGTCACCAAGGGAGTAACTTGGCCGGCAAAACTGAACACTGGTCCTCTCCTGGGGAATGAGGCATAGTGAATGCCTGAGGTGTGAATTTAACTTTGTTTCTTATTCTAGAGACCCCAGACCCAGCAATCAGCGTATCCATAAGCATGTCAACAATGACGTGAACTTGCGCATCCAGAACCTGAGTGTCCTGGTAAGAAACATCAAGAGCTACTACCAGGTGAGGCTGCTCTGCTGGGCTAGGGGTTCCTACCACAGGTGTGCAAACAGGTCCCTCAAGTGGGTGGGTGTTCAGGGGTTCCTGCAAGAAGCCAGAGTGACTGGTAGCTGTCTTCTGACCCTCATTGCTTCTGCATTAGCCCTGCTGTGGGGTGTCAGTCGGGGGAGGGGAGGGGCTTGCACTATAGATAGGTGTATTCCAAATGCTATGAGGGCCACAGGGTTCTGCTTCACAGCCTGTTCTCTGTGGGTCACTTGGACACACCCAGGAAGGGGCAAATGGTCCATGCCTCTGGCTCAGTGGCTCTTGTGCAGGAGCCACTCAAGAGCGGAGGGGCCACAGGGGCCAAGAATGGAACTGTGTGCCTCTCAGCCAGCAGGAACCTGGGTTTGATCAGATGTGCATCAGGGTGGCTGACGCTCTGAGAGTGCTCGTGAGCCCTGTGTGGTCATCATTGGTGGGAAATGGGCTGCAGCTGGGGACCTCGGGGCCCCTGGCTTTTGAGTTTTTGCTGAGCAGAAGCCTTCTGCCATAGGATCTTGACATTCCAGGTGAAACCACAGCTACTTTGAACATTGTAGTTCGAGAACCATTGTCTGTGCCAGGGTTTCACTAGACCTGTGGCCAGTCTCTGTGTTTTCAGCCTCTTGGTCTGTAACTGAGCCCTGGTGCTGGAAAGCAGGGGCCTTTGCATATGTGCTGTGGTCTCTGCTGACCTGAGGAGCCTCTGTTAGCGGAGGCTCCCCTCTGCCTCTGATGCTGACATGAGTCAGCTGAGACTACCGGCTGAGGTCTGTGACTTGGGCCTGCGCTGGGCCCAGGTCCTGCCAAGGGCTGTGGGTGTTGCAAGTCATTGGCTTCTCTGCAATCTGGATTTGAAATGGGTTGGGAGAGGGAAGAAGTGAATAATGTCTTGGGTTTTCTGTTGTGATTGTGTCTGTGAGCAGTGCGGTGTACACAGACTGTAAAAGCACACACCTGTACACGTGCACCCCCATGAGTGTGAACACACATACACATGCAAGCGTACCACATATACCCATCATGCATAGAACAGAAAGAATGGGGCTGGGGAGTAGCTCATTTGGTAAAATTCTTGATGAGCCTTGCGTGGTGGCGCATGACTTTAATCCCAGCACTTGGGAGGCAGAGGCAAGGGAATTGCTGTGAGTTCGAGGCCAGCCTGGTCTACAAAGTTAGTCCAGAACAACCAAGGCTACACAGAGAAACCTTGTCTCGAAAAACCAAAACAAGCAAACAAGCAAACAAAAAACTTGATGTGCAAGTGTGAAGACTGAGTTTGATCCCCACATTCCATGCTTTACAAAATCCAGCCATGGTGGTGTGCACTTGTAATCCCAGCAGTGGGGCAGCAGAGATGGGAGGGACCTGAGGATTCACTGGCCAGCCAGCCTAGCCTAATTGGTAAGCCTCAGACCCCAGAGTGCGGCCCCATTTCAACTAACTGGATAGCTACTGAGGAGCAACACTTGAAGGTGACCTTTGGCCCCTATATGCACATGCGCGCGCGCGCACACACACACACACACACACACACACACACGAGTATTCAGAGCATGGTTATGGCTTTGTGAGGTCTGAGCATAGCTTCCAGAGACTGCCAGCCACCCCATCTCTTTAGTTGCAGGAAGAGGCCGGGGGCTCGTGGAGATGCCTGAGAGCCTCAGTAGAGTTGGCTCTAGGCAACAAGGTGGGTTCATTCTCTGGGCCAAGGGGAGCTACGCTTTGGGTCGGGTGCGCTTTGAACAGCAGCATTTCACATAGCGCCTCTTCATGTCAGCTGATCCGAGGCAGTGGTGCTCTCTGTGAGGGGAGGCCTGGGGCCTGCACTGGCTGACAGGTGCCATTTGTAACAAGAAGGTGTTCTGCTGTGTGTGCCAGAGGAAACAGGTGGTGCTAGGCATTCAAGAGACAAGGCCCCTTCCCCTCACTCTGTGGAGTGAGGTAGAGAAGACTTTAGAGGTGATGCCAGCGGAGTGGAATTCTCTCAGTGACTTGAGTTTCCAAGTTTGTGGAGTCACAGGGAAGGTGAGGAGAGGACAGAGTCAGGGTAGAGCCAGACTTGGAGGTTTAAGAGTTCTATCCCAGCCAGGTGGCAGTGGCGTATACCTTTAATCCCAGCACTGAAGGACAGCCAGGGCTACACAGAGAAACCCTGTCTCGAAAAAACAACAACCAAATAAAGGTTCAAGAGTAACATAGTTTACTGGGAAGGCGGCCTGTGTCTCAAAGTTGATGTGAGTTATAGCTGAGCAGGACATGAGTGTGAGAGAACCAAAGTCGGAACTCAGGATCTCGAAAGACAAAGTGGTGTGGCTGGGAGGTGACACCTCCAACAGGACAGGGGCAGGGTGTAACTTCTCCAAGGAGTCAAGAGTTCTCAGAAGTGGTGAGGTTTCTATGGTGCTCCAAGGGTCTTAAAGACCTCACTGCAGCTCTAGGTACGTGAAGACACTTTGTGTGGGTCCAGCCTGCCCAGCACGTCTTCTGCCATTGGTGATTAGCAACTGTGAGGGGCTTGGTCTGGCCTGTATGAAAGGCCTCAACATTCACACTGAGATAGTGTGTGACTGAGAGGTGGTTGCTGCAGAGTTCCAGATGGGAAACTGTCACACAGACGAAGAGCTGGGTGACCCAGAAGGACTTGGAGGTGGGAAAGGGGACCCCGTGTTCTTGTCCTATCCCACTCACTCGCTTAGCTCTTTGAGAGTCTGTCAAGCTCCAGCTAAGCAAAGCCTACTGTGAGCTATGGAGTCACTGTCCTCTGGTCCTGTCAGTCTGGAAAGAGCTAGTGAGATGTGTGTGTGTGAGTGGCTGGCACACTACCTGTGCACAGTGTTTTGCGTATCCTTTCTTGCTGATATATGGGGAACAGAAATTCAATTCTCATGTTAGAAGAATACTAGGTCTGTATAAACAGCTTGAAAAACAAGGACCCTGAAGGCAGGCAACGTGGCTGCCCTCCACCAGGGACAATCGCCCATCATGTATAGGGTTTCCTCCCTGTTGTTGGGTGAATGGGTTTTGTTTTGTGCCATTGTGGGCATGCCGTAAGTATAATTGCACATCCTGCCATTTTCCTCTCTAACATAGCACTATAGCTTGTTTTGTGAAGAGGGTATTCAATGGGCATTTTTCCCGAGGAACCACTGCCCCGCTTCCCTGTTGGAAACTCGCCCAGCGAGTGGGATGAAATGACGTGTATGCCATTCCCAGCCAGGCACAGTGGCACACGCCTGTGATCTCAGGGCTAGCTAGGGAGATGGAAGCAGGGAGAGTAGAGAGCTGGGGGCCAGCTTGGACTGTACAGCACAGGATAGCATAATGAGACTGTCTTACAAAACCAGTCAAGAAGCAACTCTTGCACCTTCCTTGTCTGGGGTGGCCAGGAGGGGTCACCTCAGGAGCTGGGGGAAGGGGTGCTTATTTTTGGAAAATACCTTTAAAAAGTATTTTTACATGTATGGGTGTCTTGCCTCCCATCACATGCATAACTGGTGCCTCAGAGGCCATGAAGTGACATTACAGAGAGTTGTGAGTGGCTGTTTTGGTGCTGGGCCCCAAACTGGGGTCTTCTGCAAGAGCAGCGCGTGCTCTTAATGGCTATGGTAGCTCTGCAGCCCCCAAGCTCCATTTCTTCAAAGTGCAGGCCTCAACCATGCTAGGCAGTGAGCTGAGCTACATTTTCTGCTTTGTGTGACCTTTAACCTCTGTAAGTGGTAGGTGCCAAGCCAGCCAGCTCTTCTTTGGCACTTGCGGTAGATAAGCATGTGACAGCTGCGGTAAATGAGAAGTGTCTTGAGAACGTGAACAGTTTGAAGAATGAAACTTTTTTTTCCCTAAGGTAGTATGTGTGCATGTGTACCATGGTGCTTGTGGGTAGGTCAGAGGTCAACTTGTGAGAGCCAGTTCTCGCCTCCCGCCACGGGGGAAATTGGTCGCAATGGCTGTTACCCATGGGGCCATCTTGCTGGTTGGAATGAAACTCTTGCTCAAAAGTAAGATTAGAATCAGGCAGGTTAGTACATAGCGGTAATCACGGCACTTGGGAGCAAGCATTGGACCATCCTTGGCTACATAGACAGTTCAGGGGCAGCCTGAGCTACATGAGACTTGGTCTTTAAAAAAAAATACAAAAAGAATAGAAGGCAATAGATACTCAGCGTTGTTGGTATCAGCAACATATTCCTCTTGCTCAGCTCTGCACTGTCTGTGTGGCTCGAGAAGTGCAAAGTCCTGTTTCCTTAGCTGGCTGAGGGTAGAGAAATTCAGGCACATGCAGAACTTGCTTCATGAATAACACATTACATTGGCTTTGCAGAGAAATTACCTTCCCCACTGCTGACTTGAAAGACTGAAAAGGATGCCTGCCTTCTTGGTTGGCCAGCTCGCATCTCCAGCTGAGGAAATTAAAGATAATGTTTTTGATCCCGAAAATGTTTCCTTACTCCAGGTTAGGAAATGTAAAAGGAATTTGGTTCACCCACCATTCTCTGCCTGGAGATGCCCAGTGTCACCATTTTGGTACTTGAGTGTGCTCTCTTTGTCTGTGTGGTTCATAATTCCCAGTGTTCGTATGCAACCTGTTTGTGCCCCCCCCCTCTTATGGTGGAGTGAGTGTTCCCTTGCCATCAAGTGTTCATTTGTATGAATATCAGCGTCTGAGTGATTGTTTTATGTTGCTGTGCTGTCATCGGCACTTCTGAACTGTGTAGGGCCACACTGAGCACACATGGCATATATAGATGTTTCAGCAAATAAGTTTTTCATTTCCTCGGGGTAAATTCTTGGCAGGGAGTTGGTGGGTCAAAGGGCATGAATACTTTGGGGGGGTGTTCACTCCTTATTGCTACAAGTGCTCTATTTGTAGGTCTTGTCCTTTTTTCTGGTGAATGGCCTCTTTGTGCCTGCCTTTCACCACTGTGGCTGCCGCCCTGTTTGAAAGATGCAGCCTTCTGTGCCGCTGCGGAGCGCTGGAGATGTCTGTGGCGCTACCCCAAGCCCAGAGCTCTGGGTGTATGTTTGTTTGCTTGCTCACTTTGCAAAAGCTGGCGCCTCTCAAACGCTAGGCAGACACTGCCCCTGAGCTACACCCTGTGCCTGAGATGGTCCCTGCCAGTCTATCTGGGTGGACTCCCTCTCTAGCGTGGAGCCCATTGGAGGCAGTTGGGGATGGTGAGGGAGGGGAGAGATCTTGGGGTCCCCGGCAGCAGGGCCAGGCTCTGTCCCATGTAGTCAGTCGGTGGAGCCCTTTGTTTCCCCGTGGTGGGCTTTGGTGTGAATGCTGGCGATTAGCTTAAAGTTCAAGAGCATCTGGGGAAATGAGTGGTGGAGGACAGCAGTCTGTCTGCATGGGCCCCTCCTTTCCTCTTCCTGCCCCCTGTTCCCCACGGGTGTGTGCAGAGTGATGAAATGTAAGACAGGAAGTCCTGGTGGCCCCGAGGTGGGTGTGGCTGGGTGCCCAGGGTAGGGCGGGGGCGATGATGGTTCTTGGCTTCTCTGCTGTGCTTCTCCTGTGCCTCAAGGCTGTTGTCCATACCTGAGATCCTATGGGAGGGAGATCAGTTCAGCTTTCATTGCAGCTTGTTACAGAACAGGATCCGGTGTCTCCGAATACAGGCCTAGGAAAGATGAGGACCCTGACTGATGGGGTGGAGCTTAGCCTGGGCCTGAGACAGGGTTTCTCTGTGTGGCCTTGCCTGTCCTGGACTCACTCTGTAGACCAGGCTGGCCTCAAACTCACAACAGTCCCAAATGCTGGGATTAAAGGCATGCGCTACCACACCCAGTTTATGTCTTAAGGCAGCCAGACTAGTGAAGGGGTGTCCTGGGAGACACCTGAAAGGTAGACGTGAAGCGGGCTGGACATTGGGGATTTGGGGTGAGAGTGGGTGTGGGTGTGGGGTCCCTGGAGTTGAAGCACTTGGCACCATTTAAACATGACTTCGTCTTGATGGATCTGAGTATCTTAGGTGCTTTTTATTTTACTCAAGATCAAACCCAGGGCTTCATGCTAGGCAGGCACTCTACCACTGAGTTGTGCGCACACGCGCGTGCAATCACACACACACAGAACTTTTAAAAGGAAAAGGATACAGCTTTTTTTCTCTATTTTAGAAAGGAAAAGAACTGAGGTGAAACTCTGGCACCCGTGTGGAGAATGAATGATGGGCAGGCCCTGGCAGGGAGCAGAGGTGGGGACTGGTCATGTGGCCTACCCGGAGACCAGAACAAAAGACAAGGTGATTTTTCGGGACTGGGCAGTAGACCCGCCAGCCAGAGGAGACGCGCAGGTCTCTGGTTGGTGGTCACCTCTGGCCTCTGTGCTTGTGTGTGATGAGGAGCCTAAGTGAGGAGCAGGCCAACTCGGGTTTAGGACATGTCAGGCCTGGGGTCCACACAGCAGCTCTGCTGGGAGTCACAGGATGCTAAGGTGACTCCCAAGGTCACGTGCCTAGTGTAGCCAACCAAGTGGCAATAGCCCAGGTTCAGAGTGCAGGAGGAATAAGCGGGCCTCCCCAGTGTGAAGACACAGCAGAAAGCAAAGGAGAGGAATGGTCGGCAGAGAGCAGAATTCCTAGGGACTGAGGCAGCGCACACGCAGCCTTGTGAACCTCCTCAGCTGTGGGCTGTGGAAAGTAGCTTGCTTCACAACAAAGCTAGGATCCAACCGTAGGGGGATCTGTCCCATACCAGCCTTGGGGACAAGGGGGGGGGGGTAAGGGGGTGGCGAGCTAACTGCTGGAGGCAGCAGCATTCAAAGCCATTTTCTACATTTGACTCCCTGTTCAGGTGTTTTCTCTCCCTGGCCTGGTCCCTGTTTCCTCTTTTGAGCTCTGTTGTTGGCTAGGGGTGGAGGTTATGGGGCTCTGGCCCTGGTGACTTGCCACATTCCCGCACCTCTGGGCATGTGAGGTTACCTGTTGAATTTGATTTCCATCCTCTCCCCCTCCCCCCCATCGTCCCCCTTCTCTTTTCCTCACCTTGTTGTCAGTTCAGCTGTTGTCAAGGCAAATTGTATGCAGGAATGTGGGGACAAGCTCAAAGTGGAATCAAAAGGCTGAGGAAGAGCAGGAGGAAGCTCCGCCTTCTTCCCTTGGGACCAAGGCTTGGCCACCCTCTTTTTCCTTAGGGCTACAACCTCAAGAGTAGGAAGGTGTTGGACCCATTTTACAAATTAAGAAACTGAGACTTATGAAGGAGGATGTTTTTCCTTACTTGTTGGCTGCCTAAAGGAACTTCTTTCTTGAAGCCAAGGGCATTGCTTCCCAGAGTGCCATGAAAGGGCTGCCCTTGTGTCAGCCTGGAGCCCCAGAAGCAGGGACTGCTTTGCTTGGGACACCTCTGAAACCAGCATTTCCAAGGTTGGGCAGAGGGAGCAGCTGGCTGCTCCTCGCCCCCCCCATCCCCCACCCCCCAGCAGCAGGAAGTCAAGATGCAGGGCTAATTGCAGCTGGTGGGAGGGGTGAAAGGTGGGTCTGATGTAATTAGCAGGGTTGGTATTCTGCCAGGGGCATTGGAGGCTTATACAAGTTAGAGTGGCTTGACTGAACATGAGCACATGTGTGTGTTAATATGAATGAGTATGCACATGTCTGTCTACATGCATATGAGTACTGTGTGCAGGTGTAAACATGTGCATGTGCCTGTGCCTCTGTGTGTGTGTGTGTGTGTGTGTGTGTGTGTGTGTGTGTGTGTGTGTACACACCCACGAGTCTGGGCTGTTCCTGTGGGCTCCTCTTGGTCTTCGAGTCCAGATCTTGAATCACTCAGTACCCCTGGACCTGTGTGCTAGCCACTGGCTTTCTGGTCCCAGATGTGGAGAATGCCACCAGCGCTGTGGCTGATCTTGCCTTGGTCTGTACTGTCCACCCTAGTGCTCAGGTGCTCAGGACTGAGTCTCCAAGGTTCAGCCCAGAGACCCAAGCATCTCGTTCCTCTGCCCAGCCTTCCTGTCCAGGATGGCTAATGCACTCTTTCATCACATCAAGGTGTGGTTTTCCACGTGGCTCAGTCTTACCAGGACTTGTGTTTGTGAGTCCCTCCTTTGTGGCGGGTGCCCAGCCAGGAGTCACGGAAGCTGGAGTCATCCCCAATGGCTGGGCAAGAGGTCTGAATTGATGCTGCTCACAGAATTACAGCTAACACCACACACGCTACACCTTCGAACGCCAGGAGCCCCCGAGCCTCTGGTCCACAGTGCTCGTTGGTCAGCGCGTAGCGAGTGGTGCTGGGTGCTCAGGGTTACGTGAGAACCAAGCCAGGCTGGGGTGAATGACAGTTTAGCAACTTGCTTGGTGGTGGTATCCCACACAGGAGCAAGAGGTGGGGAGAGGCAGCAGTGTCTCTTGTAATTGGATGAAGGAAATGGAATTCTCAAAAAGTCAAAGTGAGGAGAGGGGTTCTCCTGTTCCCTTGAGGTGGTTGTCAGCGCCGAGGCTAGCGTATTCGATGTTGCAGCTGCTTTATCAGATGGAGTCTGACAAGAACTTGCCCAGGCAAGCTTGGCTGCTCCTAAAGCTTGCTGCACAGCCAGGCTAATAACAGTTTTTGCTGTTTAACTGTTTCCTTTGGAAAGACAGATTTTTTTTTTTTTTTTTTTTTTCCCTTTTCCTCTGTGACTTTGCCAAGGCGTTCAGACCCTGGCTTTTCCCAGATAATTGTCTTCTGATGTTTCTTGTGATCATAAGAGGAGCCAGGATTATAGAGGCAATGGACAGGCCATGCCCCACCCCAGATTCTGAGCTTATTGATGATAGTTTGGGGTGTAGATATTTCGGGGCGGTAATTAGATGCTGTGGTGGTGCGACTACTGCAGGGACCTAGTGGCTGGAGGGCAAGTTTTCAGATTACAGATGGTTGGCGGCACTATGGATGTTGAGGTGCTCTGAGAGCCAGCAGCCCCCTGGTGTTCTCATGAACTGCGCCTCTCTCTGGCTGGAGAGCACTGGATGGTAGTCTTTCTAGGTACTGGGAGGCTGGGAAAGTGAAGCCAGCAGCTGAGGGACAAGATGAAAAGTGTGAGGGCAGGCAGGAGGGAGAGTTCCATTACGGCATCAGATTGGGCCTTCAACTTGTATTTTGTGTGTAGGCACTCAGCTTGTATTTGGGTGTGACCCCGTACCTAGCATCTTTTAGCCTTTTGTGCTATCGAGAGGCTTAACAAAATGTCCTGAATGTGTAGGCGTCTGTGAGCCACAACTGCCATATCTCCCAGGCCAGGCTGACTTTGAGAAGGGTGGGGTGGGGTGAGGGGCAGGGGGCCGTGCAGGGGGAGGACGTAGGAGTCAGGAGGCACAAGTCCATATGGAAGAGTAAAGTAACCACAGACCTGCAGAAGCCGAGGCTGAGTCCCCTCCTGTCTGAAAAGACGGAGGTTGACATTGCCTGCTGCTGAGGAGGGATGGTGGCAGGAGGGTTAAAAGAAAGGGCGCAGCACCGGGGTCATGCTACATCGAGGACCTGATCAGTGGGTGGCTGGGCTGCTGATAGTCTGAGAGGTGGTTGGCAGGCAGCCTCCTGGCTGCACTTCATCTCTTATGGAGTGGATCAAAGGACCTTGGAGGGCAGTCTGCTCTGACTCATACGGATTAGCAGTGTGCATGCATGTGTGTGCATGTCTTGCCCAGCAGGCCCTTTTCCTCTCTGATCGGCCTATCTTATGCTTTCTGGGTATGCACAGAGTGCCGGCCGAGTGGTTTCCACACTTTAACAATGGAGGAAGCTGCCCAGTTTTGCCCGACACTATCAACGAAACCCCAGAAACAGGCACCAAGTCCTTCTGTGTTAGTTTCTCACTGAACCCGAATGGAAAAGCCTTCCATACGTGTTAATGACATGAGCAATATAAGCGGCCGCTTGATGAAGTAAATAATTCAGAGAAAATAATTTCATTCATGGAACTGGAAGGGCGCCTGGCTCTGGGCCTGCACAGGGGTCCTTGCTCTAGTCTACAAAGAGCCTTAAAAGCTCCTGACCTGTGTTGAATACTTACACAGGGCAGGGGCTTGCATCCTGACTGCCCAGAGGTAACTGACAGCGCTGAGGGGCTGGGGGTCAGAGTCTCACTCTGGGGCCCCTGCTGTTTTCTCTCTGGCCTGTAGGCTTTTCATGTCCTGTTTGCTTTGTTGATGGATATGCCACATGTCATATGTACTAAGAGCCTAGAGCCCTGGGAGGTAAAAATTAGATTGATTGTTTTTAACTTCGTCTAGCCAGCTTGGCTCCCCTGAGCCTTCTAAGATTTACGCTTATGAATGACCTTAAGCTTTTTTTTTTTTTTTCCTTTTTTAAAGTTTTTTTTAGGCCGCCCCTTGCTTCAGGTCAGTGAAGTCTAGAAAGCTGCCCCAGAACTCTTGAGGCCATTTTGGCACTTCGTCTAAGTTGGTCTTATAGCCCGCCTTGATTTGGGAAGATAAAATTCTTTCCATGAATTTTTATGGCTGGAGCTTGTAGAGTTGTGTTTTTCAGATGGAAATGGACCAAGTCATGGATGTGGGTGTCCTGAGTTTGAGGTGTCAGAGGGCAGATGGTTTCTGGTGCTTCTGGCCTTGCTCTCTGTCCCTTATGTGATAGAATGTCCGTACTCTCCTTGGAGCCACCTTGGTGCTGAGGTGTGGGTCACCCAAAGGAGTTAGCGCTGCTCCCACCTGCAGCTTTCTCTCCTCTCCTCCTGCCCTCACTTTGTTTCTTACTTGGGGAGGGAACATTTGCTCAGGTTGCCTCTGGCTTGGGCAGCACCTGAGAAGGCCTCTGGAAATGCTTTCCCTATCTGTCTAACAGGAAGCAGCTAGATTTGCCCGTCCTCCTGGCTCAGTCTCTGTGGAGTTCCCTATTGCCAGGGCAGCCATGGGAGTCCCTGCTGTACTCTGAACCTTTTCCTTTCCTGTCCAGTGTGGATAGATAGCTTCTGGCCTCAGCTCCCTGGGTTTGGCCAGTTCAGAGACAGAGGGGTCCTTTACTGGATCCTGCTGCCCAGCTAGTGTCTGGTGAGCAGGGCTGGTTTTTTTATGGCCACCTCCTGCCCACGTCCCTCCTGCCCACGGCTGCTTCCCTTGGCCTCCTCTGGAAGGCCCACACAGGCTCCTAAGCCAGCTAATGGTTTTTGTTATCACCGTCATCTCACATCCCAGCTCCCACTTGCTGCCTCCGTGTCCCAAGGGCAGGAACTCTGGTGCCAGCTGCCGCCCTCTTTGCTTGCTGTGGCTCTGCTTGGATTTTATGACTGATACTTTCCTAAAAGTTGATGAGCTGCTCCAGCAGCCTTCCCACCCCAGCTCAGGAGCCCAGAGCCAGCTGAGAGGTCTGAAGGCAAGTGGAGGTGGACCGAGGTGGTTCCACTTTTGTCTGTGTTGAAACTCAGAGCCTCATTGTCAGCAGAAGTTCAAGAAGTGGGCTATGGGGGTTTCTCAAGGCAGAGCCACTTGACAGGCCTTTGGATCTCCTTCTAAACTTGCTTGGATGTTTTGTTTTAACTGAAAGTAATTAGGAATGTGACCAGTGAAGCTTCTCCTGCCTCTTTCTGCTGTGACTCACTGAGTTTTCTGCTAGGCTCCATCCTGGGGGCGGAGGTCCAGGTCAGGCCCCCTGTCCTTTGTGTTCATAGTCTTCCCTACTTTCAGAGTTAACGGTTGGTATTTGTGGGGCTGTGGGAGGAAGAGACAATCTGATAATGCCAAGGTTTATAGGTCTTCTAAGTCCCTGGGTCTGTTTGAACTTCTCCTAGGTCCAGTGTCTGGAAGGCAGAGCTGCATCACCAGGTACTAGGTTGGTGGGAACAGCATCCACCGAGAGTGGTCATCGAGTGGCCCAAGGAGGGGGCTGGCACCTTAGGCGGCTCCACAGCTCAGAGTCAGGAGGTGGAGGGTGAAGTTAAGAAGTTAAGTTGAAATCCCGTGCATGTTCAGGCTCAAGAGTCAGAGGCTGTGAGGGGAAATGAGGCGGAGCCAGAGCTTTAAAAAGAGAAGAAAAAGGAATATGCTTTTCTAGAAAATTCAGCGTTGGCCTTGTAGACACTGTCTGGTTTTAGAACTCATTAGTTCTTAAGCATAGAGCCCAGAGGGCTACTGAGTTCTGCGAGATGGAGAGTTAAAGAGATGATGGAGGGCAGGGTGGCCGTGTAGCAGCACAAACACCACTGAACCGCACGCCCCAAACAGCCAAGTGCTGTTTGATGTTAAGTATGTCTTCTTGCAGTTCAGAAACAAAAAGCAAAGAACGCCCGCTTTTCTTTAGAGGGAGGGCCAGGCAGCAAGACAGTTATGCTGTGAGGATGTGAAACTAGCACTAAGTGTTCTGTGCTTCAGGGTCTCATAAGGCATGGCGTACAGGCATTTAGAGAATAGGCAGGTGAGCTTCTGAAGCTTCTAGAGTGTTCTAAGTTGTGACCTGTTGTGTTGGATGCTCGGCCTTGGCGATGGAGAGCTTTGGGTGCTGCAGTGTGGAGTATTGTGTCCCTTCTTGTTCTTTGTTGTTATGATAATGAAAGGCTTGTTTGTTTGTTTTGTTTTCAAGACAGGGTTTCTCTGTGTGTAGTTTTAGCTATTCTGGAACTCTGAAGACCAGGCTGGCCTCAAACTCACAGAGATCCTCCTGCCTCTGCCTCCTGAGGGTTAGGATTAAAGGCGTGTGCTGCTGCCGCTGCCCCCATCACCACCACCAGGCTGACACAAAAGTCTTGTTTTGTTAGAAGCAGGGTTTCTCTATTGTAGCCTTGGTTGACCTGCACCTCCCTATTGTAGACCTAGAAATCAGAAAGACACTCTTGCCTCTGCCTCCCAACACACGTATTCTTGTCTTAAAGATGAGGAAATGGAAGCTTAGGGTAACCAAGGATCCTGGTGGTTGTGAGGTGTAAGATACAACACAGTAACTGGCCGAGCTGGAGGACAATCCTGTGCTCTCCTGCTCTGCAGGAAGTAGACTGGTCCTATTCACTCTCTGGTCTTAAGTCCAGACAGAGTGAAACCAGTGTGTGGCTTCTTGAGTGGCACCTGCCAGGTGACCAGGGTTCATATCAGGAGGGTGTACTGGGTCTTGGTCTTGTCCAGTAATGCTGCTTTGGAGTAGCCAGTTGGTCAGTCCTGCACTGCCGCGTGCCAGTCATTCTGTAGTGCTAACAGCAGGGGCATGGACAAGGCTGTTTATAACCAACAGAATTTTCTTCCCCTCCCTGTTCTGAAGGCTAGCAAGTCTCAAGTCCAAGGGACAGCACCTGATGAGGGCCTTCATTTTGTGCCTTAAGGTGGCAGAAGGAGAGGGGAGGGACAGGAAAGGATCACTTCTAGATAACCAGGGAAACCTGAGATAAAAAGCCTTTATCAGTGTTGAGAGCAGGACCTGGGCCTAATCACTTCCCAGCACTGTTGCCTGGGGGATCAAGTTTTCACACAGTGAACTCCAGAGGACCCTCTTCAAACTAGCTTCAGCGCTCAGTTGCTACAGTCCTAAAATTTTCCTGCCTGAGGCCTGGTTTAAAAAGTGTGAAAGCAGCCCAGCACTCGGGGAGGCAGAGGAAGGCAGATCTCTGTGAGTTCAAGGCCAGGCTGGTCTACAATGCTAGTCTAGGACAGCCAAGGCTACATAGAGAGACCCTGTCTCAAAAACCGAATGATGAATGAATGAATGAATGAGCGAATGAGTGAATGTCGTTGACCATAGGGGCACGGCTTAAGAGAGGATAACTGGCCATGGATGGTTGAATTAGTTAATTTTTGTTGCTGTGATAACACACCATGGGACCAGGGCAACTTAAGGAAGGGGGATTGACTTTTGCTCACAGTTCCACAGGGGTAAGGGCACACCATGATGGGGGGGGGGGCACAGAAGGGGGAAGGCATGGCGGCAGGAGTGAGAGGGAAATCACATCTTCAACCACACGCAGGAAGTGGAGAGCAAACTGGAAGTGAGTCAAAGCTATAAAGCCTCCAAACTCCAGGGAAGTATTTCCTCTAACAAGGCTCTACCCCCTAAGGTAACCTCCTCAAACCATGCCATCATCCAGGGACCAGGTGTTCAAGTACAGGAGCCTGGGACGGACATTTCTCCTTCAAACCACCATCCTGCTTAGGCTGTTCGGCACCCTCTCCCTCCCTCCCTTCTTCCTTTTTTCTCTGTCTTCTGCACTGAGACAATTAATCTTAAATCCCAACAGCTGATGGGTAGTCTTAGGGTAGAAGAAGTTTTGTTAGGATCTTATTTGTCACTGCTGTGAAAATGTGTGTGTGTGTGTGTGTGTGTGTGTGTGTGTGTGTGTGTGTGTGTGTGTGTGTGTGTGTGTGTGTGTGTGTGTGTGTGTGTGTGTGTGTGTGTGTGTGTGTGTGTGTGTGTGTGTGTGTGTGTACTTGTAGCCTGGCAAGCCTGTGCGGGTTGGAGGACAACTCCTTGCGGCTCACGTGACTTCCAGTTGTAAACTGAGGGCCGTCTTGCTGACTCAGTAGAGGACTTTTTTTAGAATTTCACGTTTGAATTACACTAGAATTCACCTGGCAGATGTTGAAATACCCACCCTCCACCCTTAGGGCCAGTCTGTAGCCTCGGATCTGAACCAGGACTCAGGACTCGTTTCTTCTAGAGGAGGAATGAGTGACCTCCTCTGAAGAAGGGTGGGGCTTGGAGGGCCAAGAGGAAGGTGGAGCCAGGTCAGGAGCCTGTGTCCGATGCCTTTTTGTCTTGAGAGAACGGAAGGAGAGTGGGTTGTGTCATGTTTTCTCACTTCCCAGTTGGCCATTAACTGCTGAGCCTGAGGGGCTCTATCAGGCCTTCCTTAACAGGAACAAGTTTGAACCCAGAGCAGGTGTGTGGCCTTGGCTTTACCTGGCCCTAGTACTACTGGGGTCAGGAGCAGTGCTGCTATGTCTTGGGCTGCGCAGACTCGGGAACTTGCATGCTTTATTTTTGGCCTTCTATTTTTATCACCTCAGTCATAATGAAAGGAGAGAAGATGTGTACTTACTGCTCATCGTCCTGCTGCCTCATCACACTGAAGTGATCGCAGCTCTCTGTCTTGCTGTCCCTGGGAAGGGAACCTCTGGCTCCCCTGTGACAGCTGAGGGCTATTAATATCCAGGGAACTCCTTTTGATGGATCCCTGAGGGAGGAGCTAACAGCTTGCTCCCCAAGTGTGCTTCTGAGTCACAGCCCACTGTTGGAACAGATCTGTCTTAATTTGGTGGAAACGGCATGTGTTTGAGTGTTTCAGTCCTTTTTTAGTCATTTTCAGTGTTTCACACAGGCTGACAGCTTGCCATGTGTGTTTCTTGTTTATATATCGGTTTGATCTCCTGCCGTGAACTGTTGAGCTAAGCAGCGGGCGTAGTTACTCACTGCTCTGATCGCTGAGATTGCCGTGTTTCTCGTCCACGTGACACAGGAAGAGTGTGGCTCAGTCAGCATCCAGAGCCTCTTACAGCCAAGCACAATCCACGTTCATCGCCTAAGACATTTCCTAAGCAAATACAGCCTGGTGCCTGTCCAGGCTTCAGAGTACCTGAATTCAGAGGCCCGGGGCGGTGTCCAGGGCCTGAGGGAATGGGGTCCAGCTGCAGCTCCCAGTGCAGCGCAGTCTTCTTTACCTAGGTAAGGGTTGCTTGAACCCACTGAATAAGTTAATAGTTGGGCCAGGGATAGAGGTGTAGTTAGTGACAGAGCACTCACACATTGAAGGCCTGGGCTGGATTCCCAGCAACACACATACAAGCACAGCGAAGAGCAGAGCTCATCCTACACTCTTGTGAGCACGTTGTACAGTGGCTAGAACACATTTGAATACCCCGTTTCTCACCCACCTCCTGCCTGAAAACAGTTGGGATATTCCTGGGGCTTGCCAATTGTCCCTAGTGTTTCTAAGGCTGTAGAAGCTGTTGATTGTTAGAACTTGAAAGGGTAAAACATTTTTCCACTGGTGAAATGAGCTAGTTCAAGATACATTAAAGTATTTAGATGGAGGTTTGTCAGGAGCAGCTCTCAGTGGGTTCAGAAGCCAGGGAAGTTGCTATGCAGGGGGAGACAGAAAAACAGGGAGAGAGAGACACACACACAGTGTACTGGGGGTGGGCAGAGAGAGACACACACAGTGTACTGAGGGGGGCAGAGAGAGAGACACACACAGTGTACTGGGGGTGGGCAGAGAGAGAGACACACACAGTGTACTGAGGGGGGCAAAGAGAGAGACACACACAGTGTACTGGGGGGCAGAAAGAGAGAGAGACACACAGTGTACTGGGGGGGGGCCAGAGAGAGAGAAGAGAACCCAAATGTCTGGGTTATATAGTAAAGAGCCTCTGGGGTAGGGGAGGCCCCCAACCCTGGGCTGGAAAGTTCAGGGTAGAGGACCAGGTATTCCAGCCACACCCTGTATGTAACAGGTAGGGACTGAGGGATGCTGGGAGAACCTGGTTTGAAACTTACCCCAGCTGCATGTCCCGGTCTGAAACCTAACATCAGGTGTGTGAGTTAGTGTTGGGGCGCTTGTCAGTCAGACAGGACAGAAGAAGCCATCAGAATGGTTGCATACATGCAAACATACACACGCGCGCGCGCGCGCACTCACACATACACGCAACTGTAATCCCATCATTCTGTAGGTGGGACACGGGACCAGGAGTTCAAGGTCATCCTTCACAACTTGATGGCCTATCTCAAAATAAATAAATAAATAAATAAATAAAAAGAACAAAAACAGAAGCTTGTGGAAGGGGTTTCGGTTACCCAGTGGGGTAGCTCTAACTTGTAGCTTCTCTGGAGGATGCTTTCTCCAGCAAGAGACCAGCTAGTTAGCTGGCCTAGTGACTAGGGTACCAGCATCGCTTGAGATTTGCATCTTATAGTTCTCAGTAGAGGATTTGACCTGAGTAAGGGCGGAGAACATTAGTCCTTCTAGGCTGCTCCTTGGTCAGCACACAGGACAGCATAGCGGTGCCACAAGGGATTTTGTTCCACACCTTAGACATCTGAAGACAGCAGTGCCTGAGTCCAGACTTCCTATCTCAACGCCAGCCCCTCAGGTTGCTTCCTTCCCTCCTTGTCAGGCATCGGCCTGGACTCTTCCAGAAGCTGCATAAGTCCCTGTGCAAAGTCCCTGGGGCTGCAGTGGTGGCTGCTTATGTGGACATTTAGCCTAAGGAAGGCCAGTGTGGCTTTGCAGCCTGGAGCCTCTACCAAGGCAGACTCTGCAGTGTGCATCTGATTGGAAATGTGGGGATCTAGGAAGAACTTTGGGGTCTCGGCCCTCAGTGCTTTCCTGGGTTCAGTCGTCTGTGATTGTATGGTTCAGACTGTGTTCTGCAGAAGCCACCTGGCCTGAGCTAGGTGCTGAAGCTGCAAGCATCCCCCGGGCCAGCTTGCTGGACTTGCATGGGCTGCACCCTGTCACCAGCTGCCACATCGGAGCATGCGGAGGTATTAAAGTTGGGGCTGGTTGTGGCCCTTCAAACCTGGTGGCTTCAGGTGGGTGACAGACAGGTCTCTGGGAGTCTGTCTTAGTCAGGCATATTGCTGCCTTGGATGCCATCTGGTATAACCAAAGGGACATGGTTCCAAAGTGTCAGGTGTCAGAGGCTGTTGGGTCTTTTCTGTGTAAGGCGTTCTCAAAGCATGCTCTGGATTACACCCCTGCTCTGCCCCCCCCCCCCACCCCATCACCACTCATCCCCTGCTGGCTGCTTCTCCAGAGTCTCCCCTCTGTAGAGCACTTAACCGTGTGCCCAGCCAGCTCCATGGCCAGCGTAGAGGTCCTGACTTCAGAACCAAAGCTGATAGACAGTAACACGACTGGGCCAGGAAAGCTCCAGCAGCAGCTGTGGAGTCAATGCAGTCCATCCGGTTGCACAGTCCACACGGGAGTGAGTCCACACTGGAGTGAGTCCACTCAGCTTTTCGGGCTTGATTCTTGCGTGTTCAAAACCCAGCCGTTCATATTCTCCAGCACCGTGTTAGTGTCGGAGATTGCGAGTTTTCTCTGGCTGGATCCCTGTGCGATAATCATCCTGCATCTCTGCCTCGATTCCCTTATTTACAAAATGAGGCTTAAGGGGCTGGAGAGATGGCTCAGAGGGTAAGAGCACTGACTGCTCTTCCAAAGGTCATGAGTTCAATTCCCAGCATCCACATGTTGGCTCACAACCATCTATAACAAAATCTGTATAACATAATAACTAAACAAAATGAGGCTTAACTGTAGACTGTGCTGTGGTTTAGAATGCTGTCTATCACTCAGTCTTTGTAACAGGCACCACTGTTGCCCTTTTCTGTTGTTGTTTTGTTTTGGCTTTTGTTTTTCGAGATAGGGTTTCTCTGTGTAGCCTTGTTGCTGTCCTGGACTCTCTCTGTAGACCAGGCTGGCCTCAAATGCAAGAGGCCTGCCTCTGCCTCCCGGGAGCCGGGATTAAAGGCGTGCGCGGCACCACCACGCCCAGCTACCACTGCTGCTGTCGGTCTGAGGACGCTCAGAGGTGGCTCAAACGCTGAGTTCTGGCTGCCATGGTTGGCTTTAAGCTCTTGAGATGGGTGTAGACTGGTTCACAGCTGCTGACACCAGAGCCCTGGGGTTGTCCCAGGCATGAAGAGAAAGTATGCTGGCCCATAAACAATTGTGTTGTGGGAAAGTCTGAAATGTGCTAGTAACAAAACAACACACGCATACACTGTGGTGGTTTGAATGATAAATATCACCTATATCTTAGGCAGTTGAATACTTGGTCCGCAGTTGTTGGCACTGTTTGAAGGTTTAGGAGGCGTGTCTTTGCTGGCAGGTTTTGAAAATTTAAAGACTCCAGCCATTTCTAGCTGGCTCTTTCTGTTTCATGTTTGTGGTTCAAGATGTGAGAGCCCTGAGCTTCTTCCTGCCCCAGCTACCAAGCCTCCTGCCTGCTGCTATATCACCCCCTCTCCACGACGGGCTCTGATCCCCCTGCAGCCAAAAACCCGAATAAACCTCCCCTCTGTAAGCTACATTTTAGCATAACAACAGAAAGTAACACACATGAACACCAGCACGCGCACATGAGAGGCAGAGAGACTGGCTTAGAATGGGGGCTTTGGTCCAACTTCTAGCGCCTGACCACAAAACAGGGTGGTGGTTGAGCTCTGTGTATCTCAAAGTTGTATCTCTGTGTGCGTGTGCACATGTTTACACGCGTGCCTGTGGTTGTATATGCTGCCTTATTGGTTCTGATATGGGTTAGCTTTTTAATTGTAGCTTTGTCATGAGAGCAACAGAGAGTAAATGCAGTCATCAAAAAGCCTATTAAAAATCATGAAGCAGATGAATTGGGACTTACTGGCCTCATCTCACAGATTGGAAAATGAGGCCCTGGGGTGTGCAGACACTTGCCCTGGGCCACACTCAGCTAGAGGGCGTGAGCTTGTTTGTTTTGAGACAGCCTCACTGTGTCGCCCTGGAACTCACAAAGATCCATCTTCCTCCGCCTCCTTAGTGCTGGGATTGAAGGCGTGGCCACCTCGGTTGGCCTGAGTGTCCACGTTAAGTTTAGAACGCAGGTCTTTCAGCTCTCTGCCCATCGTTTTCCTCTGCATCGTTTGGTTTCTGAAGTAAAATTCCTTGGTTGAATCTGTTAGAGGTGGCAATGTGTTGTAGGGGTCCTGCTCAGGACAAAGTGAGTTGCCAGTGTGGTGGGAGCAGAGTGTGGAAGGGTATGCTTGCAGCCCTGGCACTTGAGCAGCCGGGAGAGTGAGAATCCCAGGCAGCCTTGTGTATGTGTAAGACCCAGGAAGTAGAGGAGTGTAGCAGCCTCGAGGAGAAAGGGATCAGGGGTCTTACCGTGTGGCCTGGGCTGGCCTGGAATTCTTAGTTGATTTGGTGGACTGTGCCAAGCTGCCACACTATTGGAACTGGTAGTAGTGTGCATCATAGTCTTGATGGCAGTGGAGGGAGGTGGAGGAGGAAAGCCACAGGAGTTTATGCTGGCGTCACTCACGGGTCAAGAGTGAATCTGGGGAGACATGAACCGGCCCACTGGGGCCCTGACTCCGGTTGCTGGCATTCATTGGTGGACTCTTCAGAGAAGTTGCTGACTCATGGAGTGTACATCCCATCTGCACTTCTGATGGTTTAGGTCTTGAAGCCCTGGGGACCCAGACTTAAAAGCAAAACCAGCCTGGGGTGCTGTGTTCAGTGAAAAGGAGGGTTAGCGCTGGTTTTCCATGTTGTGTTGCATTGGGAGTTGCCTAGGGGGTGGGGGAGTTGCATGCATGCGTGTGTGTGTGTGTGTGTGTGTGTGTGCGCGCGCGCGCGCGCGCGCGTGCATGCGGGCTTTAAATAACAAGAAAGGATGGAGTTTGTCTTCTTAGGAAGATAGGAATTGTATTATGCTTTCATACTGAGTGGCTGGAGACTTAAGTGCGACCCCTTACTATGGCTTTGCGGGATGGATTTAGGATGATGTCACTATGTGGCTTCCTCTGGCACACCATGAGGACTCTGCCTAAGGAAAGGAGGGAAGGAGGACTTCAGGAAAGGGATCTAACGTGTGGCTCATCAGCCCCACCATGACATGCCCAGGTCACCAGCCCGCCCTATGTAATAGAACGGCTTGTTTGCGTGTTAGAAGGGGTGATGTGGAGGGATGGGTGAGTCTCCTCCTCTTCCTGAGACTTGCTCTTGAGACTGTCTGCATGGCTAGTCCTCATGGCTTGGATTGTGGCTGTTTTACTTTAGTCTGACTAATATAGAGGCACTAGTCCTGTTGATACCCAGATGTGGCACCTTCGTTCTGCCTGCCCGGGACTTGGTGTGCCATGGTACCAGTGCACCCCGAGGTGCTTGAGAAGGCTGCTCCCTCCCTCCCTCCCTCCCTCCCTCCCTCCCTCCCTCCCTCATGCTGAGTGCAGAATTGGCTTTTGTCAAGGGAACAGAGGGAGGCTGCCTTTCTGCCAGCTTTGTACAGAACACCCCAGTTCTGTAGAAGTTTACACACAAGTGCATTCATTTGTCTCAGTGTGAGAAAAACTGCTTCTTCCTTTTGATGCTATTGTTTTCCCGTGCTGTGCCCTCCACTGGAGAGTCAGGTTCTCTGTCCCAGCATGCAGCTGGCAATAAAATGGTTTAGAGCCTGCAGGAGTGCTCATGTCTTTTCCCAGCACCGCATTTCATCAAGAAGGAAGCTATTCCCAGGGGTGTCCGGTTTCCCACCAGCCATTCACCAAGCCCCACACTATTCTTGAGCCAAGAGAACTGGTTCTGTAAAGTGACAGCTCAGGTCAATCCACTCAGCCAGGAAGATGAGCAGCTAGTAAGTTATGGTCAGCCTTGCAGGAGGCCAAGTGCTCACTCCTGGGCTCCTAGCTGTCTCCCCAACAGTGTCTCGGGGTCCTTTGCACTCCTGCGTTCAAACAGAATGAGTGAGGAGCTCTCCCCTTCCTGGGCTGTAGGGTGGAAGCCTAGATCAAAGGCTACCCCCGGGTAGAAACCAAGCTAGTCATGCCTGGCAGATCAGACCGTGACCCCCTGAGTTCCTAGCTGAACCTCTGACCGAAATAACACCAACCTGGGAGACAATTTGCCCAGAGAGGGTGTGTGGGGCAGGGACTATAGCTGGGGCTGGAGGGATGACTCACTTGTGAGGACCTGTTCCCTACTCCCAAGTCTGTAGGCAGAGAGGCAGAGGCCCCAGAGCTGGAGGGTGCTGAGTAGGGGCCAGCCTGGTCTATGTGGTGAGGTCCGACACTACTGAGGCTGTGGCTCAGGGTAGAGTATTTCCTAGCATGCACAAGGCCCGGGTTCAATCCTCTGTGTCACAGAAGCACATTTTGAAGCCAGGCATAGTGGCTTAGGCTTGTTATCCCAGCGCTCACAAGTCAGAAGCAGGCGTTCCAGACCCCCTCTCAAACAAAAACAGGTTGCAGAGATTGCTCAGTAAGTAAGAGTTCGTCGTGACAGCAAGAGGACCTGAGTTTAAATCCCCAGCAGCCATCTGAAAAGACTGATGGGCACACACATACCTGTAATTTAAGTGCTGGGGGAAAAGGGGGGCAGACGGAAGGATTGTTGGAGCTTACTGTCTGCTAGCCTTGGTCTAGGGTGAATGAGACCTTTTCTCAAGGGAATAAGATGAGGAGTGATAGAACCAGGAAGCATGGCCTTTGCATGCACTTAGGGAATCCTCTGGCCCTGGCATGTACATAGAGGCCAGTAGAGACACACACACACACACACACACACACACACGGCATGTACATAGAGGCCAGTAGACACACACACACACACACACACACACACACACACACACACACACACACACGGCATGTACATAGAGGCCAGTAGACACACACACACACACACACACACACACACACACACACGCGGCATGTACATAGAGGCCAGTAGACACACACACACACACACACACACACACACACACACACGGCATGTACATAGAGGCCAGTAGGAACACATGCGCACGTATGCACATAGAACCTACCCACCCAGCCCCAAGTACACACAGTAAAAAGAGGGCTAAGGATAGGATACTCAGTGGTAAAACATTTGTCTGGGCTGTGTGAAGCTTTGGGTTCAATTCCTGGTATTATAAACAAAAACAAGACCAAATACAAGGTAAAAAGAGATCTAGGGCACGCGTCTTGGTGTGGTGGAGTGCTTACCTGATCAGCATGAAGCCCCAGGTTCCAGTCCTAGGAGGGAGCATGTGAGCTGTGGTGGTCGGGCAGGGGAAGGGGAGCAGGGGAGTCTTCTCTTTCTTGCTCTGGCTGTTCGGTGGAACCCGCCGTGTACCAGGCTCAGCCTAGGGCCCTAAGACATAGCAGAGGGCCCCATGCTCTGGGTGCTCAGAACTCTCAGGAACACAGTGAGCAGCAGCCCCTGAGGGCCTCTGTCTGAAGAGCGCTCAGGCTGCCATTTCTAACTGAGGAGGCCAATGTGGAGTACAGCTCACTTAGGACAGGGCTTGCTGTGTGCCCATGGTCACATACCCTCGTCCCCTGTGTTGTGTGTGTAGCAGTCCCTAGGGACCTTCTAGGCTTGGGAGTGGCTAACAAGGTCACTCGTGTGTGCAGGTTGATTAGCTTTGTCTGGGTTTTAAGTCTTCCACCATGACCTTGGGGGAAAGTGCTCAGCCTCTTGGCTGTGACAGCAGGTGGAGGGGCCTAATACTACTCTTTGGGTGTCACATAGTATCATTTTTTTCTTTTTAAATATATTTTATTAATTTATTCATATTACATCTCAATTGTTATCCCACCCTTGTATCCTCCCATTCCTCCCTCCCCTTACTCCCCTCCCCTATGACTGTGACTGAGGGGACCTCCTCCCCCTGTATATGCTCATAGGGTATCAAGTCTCTCCTTGGTATAGTATCGTTTTATAGATGAAAATATTGAGGCCCAGGGAAAATGTCCAATTGTGGGCCTAGAGTTATCGCCCAGGGTTGCCCACTCATCCGAGTGCTCCTTCTATTGCCTTGACCTTAAGAAATCATTCTAGCTAGAGGGAGGACAGTGGTAAGTGATCGGGGCAAAAGATCAACGGCTGTTGAGAAAGTTGAAGGAGAGGTGGAGGGGGCTTTAGACTTGAGAGGCCAGAGAGCTGGCTCGTGTAAGAGAAGTCTGACTGGTGTAGAAGACAGATTAGCTCTGTCCCCTTGGGTGCCTGAGGTAGAAAGGGCAAAGCTGCTGCCTGGCCCCCTGGTGCTAGGTTTTAAAGCATGCTTCCGTCTGGAGCAGGGAGGGTGTGTCAGGAGCTCCACCCACTCATCCACTTCTGGATTGGCCTCCAAATGCATGCAGAAGTCTTTATTTAGGAAGCACTTAATGAAAAGGTATTTGAAGTGTGTGAAAGTGCTAGCCTGGTGTGGTGGCCCACGCCTATAATCCCAGGATTCTGGTAGGCAAAGGTAGGCGGATTTCTGTGAGTTCGAGACCAGCCTGGTCTACAAAGCAAGTCCAGGGGCTGGAGAAGTGGCTCAGAGGTTAAGGGCACTGACTGCTCCTCCAGAGGTCCTGAGTTCAATTCCCAACAACTACGAGGTGGCTCACACCCTCTTCTGGCCTGCAGGTGTCATAATAAATAAATCTGTAAAAACAAAACAAACAACAACAACAAAACCAAACGAATCCAGGACAGCCAAGGCCACACAGAGAAACCCTGTCTTAAAAAACAAAAACAAACAAACAAACAAAAGTGCTGGTCTTTTTTGGAGCCATCTTGTGATGGAAGGAGATGGATGGATATTCCATTGTGCTTTGAAAGCCTTTGACACTATCCTGGCCCCAGAAGATTCTTGGTTGCTTGCTGGCCTCTGGGTCCATGTGTTGTATATCCAGCACTCTCTGTTCTGGTTGAGATATCAATTGCACCCCACATGTGACACGGATCCGGTGGGGGTCTTATTCTCTGTTACGCATCATGCACGGTAGACAGGAGACTGGAATTCCCACAGGGGAAGCCCCTGCACCCTTCTCTTCCTCTTACCCGGGAGCTTCTTGGAGCCGTGAGTGATGACCCGTACAGGAGCCACAGCACCCAGCAGGCCCAGCTAAGAGTGGATCCCGGCACACGTGGCTCCAACTAGTAGCTCATTTTTTCTTGCCGGAAGAGGAACTAATTTGGTGGGTGGAAGAGTTGCCTAATCTTTCCTGCAAGCAGTGTTACCGCGTCCTCCTTGCGTGGGATTGGCGGGCCATGTACTCACCCTCTGATTGACATTCTTCTGGGCTATGGCTGGCGGTCATAGTCACGGAAGGAAGAAAGCAACCCTGCTGGGGCGTGCAGATCACTGCCCTCCTGAGACTGTAGCTTTCACAACCACAGATGCTGTAAGTGTGCTGGCCAGCTCTTTCTCAGTGTCCCCACCCCTCTACAAAGACGACACATCACAAGTTGTCCTTTGGCCTCTTTTTCTTACTCATAAGTAAATAAATGTAATCTTAGAGGTTTATTTTATTATGTGTGTGTGTGTGTGTGTGTGTGTGTGTGTGCGTGTGCGCGCGCACTCATGTGCATGCTGGTGCCTGTGGAAGCCAGAAGAGGGTGTTGGGTCCCCTGAAGCTGGGGTTACAGGCATTGTGGGCTGCCCTGATGTGGGTCCTGAGAACTGAACTCAGGTCTCCTGCAAAGGTCAGTACATGCTCTTAACCACTAAGCATCTCTCCAGCCTACAAATGTAATTTTAAAAAAAGAAGAAGAAGAAGGAAAGCTTGCAAAATGTGTGTGACATTGTGCTGGGGCCTCTAGAGAGGCCTCTGTTCTGTGGTGTTTGCCCCTCCTTCCTCTCAAGCTTTATATAATTAATGTTTTATTGAAAAGCTGTGGCACATCCAGCACTCCCCCTCATCATTGGTAGGTTTGCAAAGGTAATTCATAGTGCCCTTGTATAAATAGTAATGTGAGCTCTGTTTTTATTGGACAAACAGTAGCCGGAAATGAATGAGGTGGTGTGAGGGTCTGATTCTCCCAGGATCTCACTGCAGCCAAGGTTTCAGGAAAAGGGCCCTTGTGGGTCCTAGCTCACAGCATGCAGGGGCGTGGCCAGGCCCAACAGCTGTCCGCTATTACAGCTCTGGGGTATCTGTGCTCAGTCGCAGCCTCTTCTCACCCTGTTCTCAGCTTTGACTCCTTTCACAGTAACTAACCTCCTGAGCACAGACTGGTGATGTTTTCCAGTAGGCCCACCGCCAGGAAGGCGGAATGCATAAAGGACTCTGATTGGGGGCCAGGCCCTGCTGAGGTAGACCGTGGCTGCCAGCTGTTCAGTTGCATGCTGCCAGCTGTCAAGGAGAGCAGGTGCCAGGCTGCTATGGAAGGGAGGCAAGGTCTTCCTGGTGTCCATTCTTTGTGGACAACATGGGGGCTGACTGAGAGGAGACGTATGAATCAGGTAGACTTAACAATGGAGTGAAAAACACCTGAGATGTAAAACCAGTCAGACCTCATCATGACGGACCCTCAGCCTGCTCCTAAGCCACGCTGGATGGCCGCGACCTGACCCTGCTCAGAGTGGTTTAAGTATCTTATCTGTGTTTCAACACTTGACCCCTGTGTAGGTGTTATCCTTGACACACTGCTCGGACAAGAGTGTCAGGTTGCCTAGGCCCAGCTGCTGCCTTGGGCAGGAGATAACCTGGTGTTTTTTTTACTTGTTGGTGCGAGGCCTGCGTGCCGGGACACAGGGCTTTAGAGTCAGGCTGGCTCCCAGTCAGGACCCAGTTCTTGGACACGTTCGTCTGTAGTGCTGAGTTGTGATGGGTTTGTTCATTTCTGTGAAGGAAGGGGACGTTGCACCCTGACGGACTCCGGTGGCTCCGCGTTCACTGTTCTGTCCCTCCTCCTCTTCCGTTGGGAGTGGGAATTGGCACAGCTGCTTTGGACAGTGTATCTGGTACTGTCTAGGTTTCCACACAACATGCAGCCCACCTGGCTTCCTTCCTAGGCACATACCAGAGAGACACTAGCACGCGGACGTTGGGCGACTCGGACGGGAATGCCCTCTGTACTCGAGTGCACAATAACAAAACCCTGGAAACAGCCCAGCCGCCTGTCAGTGGAAGGACGGTTGGATACACTAAGGCACACATTTGCACAATGGAATATTACCCAGCTGTCTAAACAAATTAAGTGCAGTGGCATGCGATGCTGAATATGAATTCTAGCAACACGTAAATATTAGGTAAAAATAGCACGCTCCCAGACACCACACACAGCACTGTTGCTTTGTTGGAAGGTGAAAGGCAACCAAAATTGAGGTACTCACTAGGAGTATTTACAGACACAATAACAGTATTTACGGTAGCAAGTTCTGAAATCTGGGCGTGGGGAGTCTGCTTAATTGCTGGCTCTGTCAGGGTCCTGGCCTTTGCTTTGGGTGGTAGCTTTGCAGGTGGTTATCGAATTGTGGAATGTGGCAAAGTGAAAATGGCTTGTGTGTGGACCGAGATGAGCACCAGGAGCCAAGGATTACGCTCAGTAATTAACCCCGCTCTGTGCAGGTCAAGCCAACCATCCTGCAGCTGGAGTTGGTTTTAGCTAAGGCAGCCTTGGCCCACATTTGCTGGGGTTTGGGGTGGAGTCTGTGTTTTCATAGTTACCCTCCCCTGCTTCCGTCTAGTCACCACCTGCCCATCCAGTTCAGGTCTCCCTTCTCCAGGAAGCCTGCTGGCTACTGTGACCTCCCCCAGCTTGTGGCTTTCCCTTCCTTAACTGCTTGTTTCCTATCTGTGTCACACAATTAGTGCCTTGTTATGTATGGCCTCCTTGGGTAATCGTTCCCACATGTGTTCATGTGGGTCTCTTACTAGATAGTAATCCCTAGGGGTCAGAGGTCTAGTTTTATCTCTTCTGTGGCGGACAGCTTTCTAGTGCTGGGCCTGCTCGCGCCTTTCTCTGATACAGCAGAGTTCCACATGCCTTTGTGGCCGTTGGGCTGTGTGAAGTACACGGAGCACAGTTACTGTCCCCTTGGGAAGCCTTCCTGAGAGGAGGTGGCCAACTGCCTTCGCTCTCCTTCCTTTTCTTCCCACAGAACAGGGAAATGACCATAGCTCCAGCCTCCAGCCAAAGGGCAGTGAGGTCAAAAGTGCCCAGGGACACAACAGCTTGTGCTGGGGTCCCCTGAGCCTCCGAGTTGCTACATTTCAAGGCTTCGTCGGCCACAGTTGAGCATGATTCTCTGTGATATGTCCTGTAGCCCTCCACTTGTTCCTAGCGTTGCTAGATGCCATGAACTCAAAGGCATCTCCTGTTGATTTCTAGGCTCTGGGATCATTTGCGTTCCATTCTCTGAGAAACCTGGATTCCCAGGCACTCCTCTTGTGATCCAGACATCCCTTGACTTTTTTTTTTCTTTTCTTCTCCCCCCGCCCCCTCCCGCCCGAGACAGGGTTTCTCTGTGTAGCCTTGGCTATCCTGGACTTGCTTTGTAGACCAGGCTGGCCTCAAACTCACAGCGATTCACTTGCCTCTGCCTCCCGAGTGCTAGGATTAAAGGTGTGCGCCCCACCATGCCCGGCTATCCCTTGACTCTTAAACCCTATCTGCCTGCTAGTTGTCTTAGTTGACAAGATAACCTGCTGCATCAGTCAGATAGTTTGCCACCATAGGGCCTGTGTGCTCAAGCACTCATCCACATGAACTGCTGTCTTCCCAGCAGTCCGTGGTGGAGGGGGTGGGGGTGAGGAGGCCTGCCGTAGGGGCGTGCATTCAACTCCACAGCATCTGCACAGGAATGGGTGCTTGCTTGTGACAGTCCATCGCTTTTGAAGGGGACTGACCTACCCTGATTCTGCCATCCGTCAACCCTCATTCCTGTCTTCTTAGAGTAAAGCCAGCAGGTATTGTAGGGATGGAAGGGTGGCCCTTTATCGTGATTTCTGTTTCTCTTTAGTTAATTAATACTGGTGTTTTGTTGTTGTTGTTGTTGTTGTTGTGTATGTTTGTTTGTTTTGAGACAGGATCTCACGGTGTATTTCCTTACTGTTTCTTCTTGGGGAGTGGGGGTGTCTTGGTTGGGTGTAGGGTTGCTGTCTGGGCCAGTCCTATATGAGGCCCAGTAGCAGCCTCACCCTCTGACTCTGTGACTGGACAGCAGCCACAGTTCTGGAATGCTAACCTCAGGGGATGGCCAGGCTCAGCGGTCACACTGCTGGGGAGAAAGCCCTTTCCCATCTCAGCAGGCCTGGGGCTACTGTGAGTGGCCAGCCTGAGACTGAGCCAGCAGGGCTTACCCAGTGGTGGGTGCCTGATCCGGGGGGACACTGCCCGGTCGGTGGAGTGGGCTGTTTTTATTACTTTGTTCTCCGCCTTTTGAGTAGGAGGAAGCTTGGAATGACTGGTACTGGACTTGCAACAGGACTCTCTTTACAAACAGGTCTTTTTTTTTTTTTTTTCCTGTGCCCAGCAGGCAGTGTTCCTTGCTGAGCTCACAGTGAGCTGGTCAGTGCCTGGAGGGCAGGAAAACTGTCTGTTTCATTGACATTCACATCCTGGCCTCTGGTGCCCTGCTGTGAACAGACTGAGGCTCAGCTACACTTGAGTGAATGGCGACTTGAAGGAATCTACACACGAAGCAGCTGAGCGTGCAAAGCAGAAAATAGGGACTGAGGTGGGGAGGCAGGTGGCTTTCAGAAGCCCTGAGTGCTTGGGCTTGGGAGGGTCTGGGAACGTGGGGTGCAACTGCCCCAAAGAAGCCTGGCATGGTTATCTGTCTGCCTTTCTTTAGATCCCCAGATTTGTGTGGTCAGTATAGGCTTGGCTGGCCACTGCAGCCTACAGGGACCTGTCCATCTGCCAAGTCCTCTGAGTCCCCAGGAGGACACATGGGGACTTCAGGCCAGGGGCTCACTGTGTCCTTTTTTCTGTCACCAAGTATATAGTGACCTCAGGGTTGGAAGAGCAAGCTCCACTTGGGGGTTACTGGCCATGCATGCCCCAGGGCTCACAGATTGCACCTTCATACTTTCAGTAGAATGTGCAGCGGGGTGAGCTGGCCTCCCATCCCCGTGCCTCACAGATGCTTATGATGTGACCACTCAGTTGATGGTCCAGCAGGTCTTCTCTTGTCATCTTTGGGCCATAGCTGTAGGAAGGAGTCCACTTGCTGCCATAGCAGGGGTAGCACAGGCTGCCTTCTCCTGCCCAGTAGGTTTGGCAGCAGTGAAGCAAAGGCAGAGTGCTTAAAGGCTAGGCCCTCAGCTGGCTGCCGTGGGACTAGTCTGATTTTCTGAGTTCCTTGAAGGTGTTCTTTGACCTTGGCTGGCTGCCTCACACTCACCTCACCCACAGCTGGACAACTTCCCTGCTTGGGAACAGGAAGGGAGGGAAAGGTTCTTTGTCTTGTAATTGCAGCTGACTCTGCCTGGCTGTGGGGGGCGGGCAAAGGTCTGCTGTCAGGCTGTTCATGCGGAGGGTGCACATGCTACCTGGGGAGTTGTGGTCCCTGAATTAAATTATTTGGCAAATGGCTGTTGGTTCTTGAGTGCTGGGTCCCCGTTGCCACCTTGGGAGCCCACAAGCCAGGAAGGAGACTGCAAAAGCGAGGCTGGTTGAGCCACAAAGCCCGGTGGACACACTCTGAGCATTCATCACCACACGGAGTACATGGAGGAAGTGACAGATACCACACCTGATTCCTGCCTCACTGTCTGGTCAGCTATGGCACATTCTGCTTTTGAATTCACATTCGGCCTTAGAACCGCCCCCCACCCCTTTTTTCTTTTAAAGTAAGATTTAATTTTTTTTTGTTCTGTGTGTATGTGTGTTTTGTTTTTTTTTGTTCTGTGTGTATGTGTGTTTTGTTTTTTTGTTCTGTGTGTATGTGTGTTTTGTTTTTTTTGTTCTGTGTGTATGTGTGTTTGTTTTTTTTGTTCTGTGTGTATGTGTGTTTTGTTTTTTTTGTTCTGTGTGTATGTGTGTTTTGTTTTTTTTGTTCTGTGTGTATGTGTGTTTTGTTTTTTTGTTCTGTGTGTATGTGTATTTTGTTTTTTTTTGTTCTGTGTGTATGTATATTTTGTTTTTTTTGTTCTGTGTGTATGTGTGTTTTGTTTTTTTGTTCTGTGTGTATGTGTGTTTTGTTTTTTTTGTTCTGTGTGTATGTGTGTTTTGTTTTTTTTTGTTCTGTGTGTATGTGTGTTTTATTTTTTTTTGTTCTGTGTGTGTGTGTGTTTTGCCTCCTTACTTGTGTGCTTGCATCACGCATGTGCCTGGTGCCCAAGGAGACCAGAAGAGGATGTTGGTTGGGTTCCTTGGAAGTGGAGTTACAGACAGTTGTGAGCTGCCCTGTGGGAAGCCAGGTCCTCTGCAGGAGCAGCCGAGGCACCTCTCCATCCCCACTCAGCGTCCTCCTTCACTCCAGACAGCACAGCCATCGCGCCCACACGAGCTGAACAGCCAAACATAAAACCCCTTGGAAGCCCTTGCTTGAAATCCTTGCTCACCCAAGTGGTCTTTGCTCCTGGGCATGGGATATCTGACCACGGGAGCCCATGGTAGATGGAGTTGGGCTTCCAGAAGCATCCTCTGTCTCAGCTCCTCCCACTTGATCCTCGCTTTGTCTGGAACTCTTCCAATCTCTGCCTGGCTCACACCCCACATCGCATTTCTGTCGGAAGCCATGATACAGCCGTGATGCAGATGTACCTACTCTCAGTCCCCTCCTTTACCGAAATATCCTCCCAAGGCCTGAGCTGTCAGAAGGCTCTGTGGATACAGTAGGGGTTCCCCCCCCCCCTTTTTAAGGCATTGTCTAACAATATGGTACTGATGGGTGTGGAACTCACTGTGCAGACCTGTGTATTAGCAGGTGGCTAGTGACCAACCTAGTTCTGGTTCCACCTCCCTAATTTAGGACTAAGTGAGATAATGCCATATCTGGTCAGTGATGGGCTCATTGGGCCTTCTGATTTGACTGTTGGAAAATAGTGTCCTTTGCACTGGAGATGGGCAACGCGCGTTGAGGCACTGTGGCTTCTGCTCATACTAGACAGACTTACCTTGTAGCCAGCTCTGATCAGCCAGGGTTGATAGGTGTCTCCTTGGGATTAGCACTTGAGACCTGACCTTGGTTCTTTGTTCAGGCGACACAGGGAGTGGTCACAGCCAGCAGAGGAGCTAGGAAGGCCTGGCTTAGAGGTAGTCATGGTAGGTGGGTGTCACAGGATATAGCAGGTTCTTTCAAGTGATGGGTAACCATGGGGCCAACCCTCACTCAGTCCCCAGTCGGGATGGCACCCCTAAAGCTGATAACATCTGTTGAGATTTCACTTCCTGGCAAGATATTACTCACGAAGCTGGTTTCTTCACCACCACCCCCTCCCTGTTGTCAGCTCCGTCCGGGCTGCTTCCCCCACAGTTCCCTGCTAGAGAGCATATTCTTGGTGATGTCTAGGTAAAGTGTAGACTCCTGCCTCCATGCACAGTGGCCAGTTTGCAGAGCTTTACCCACAGGGTGGGGGAGAGGGAGGGGCTGTTGGGGAGCGGACACACGGTCCTGCTCATGTGTCCACTCTGCTCTCTCTGCAGCCTTTGTCATTCATTCTCCCTGTCACAGACTAAGTCCTGTAGGTGTCACTCCCCGCCTGAGCCCAGACCAGGCCCCTCTGTCCTCAGTGGGTGTTCCCACTAGTTCTGGCCAGTCAAAACTGCCCCTCATGGTCCAGACAGGTGTGTGTGCTTGTTGGTGTACATGCGTGCTTCCTCCTCGGAGAAAGGAGAGAGAAGAAAGTCCCAGCAGGTAGCCCTGCCCAGCTTCCTTTCCAAGTCTGGCCCAGAGGGATGGAGAGGGCTGAGAGAGAGCATTTATGTTTCTGAAGCTTCTGGAATGGAGTTGACACCCTACCCCATCCCTACCCCTACCCCCGTTCCCACCCCCTCTATGCAAAAGTCTGTCTGTCTCAGGGACTCCTCTTTCTGGGGTTATGACCTTGTATCTTCGTTACAGCTGGGCTTTTCTTTGGTTTTTTTGAGACAGGGTTTCTCTGTGTAGCCTTGACTGTCCTGGGCTCGCTTTGTAGACTAAGCTGGCCTCAAACTCACAGCCATCCACCAAGTGCTGGGATAAAAGGTGTGTGCCCCCGGCCCCCCCTCCCGCCCCCTGGCACAGCTGTGCTTTTCTAAGTCAGTGCAGGAAAAAGGGACCATCCGTAGCCCCTAAGTATGTTGAGAATGACACTTAAAACCCAAGGGTACCAGAGTGGCTTTGTGTTCAGCTAGCGTGTGCTGGGGAGCCCAGTTGCATGTTGGGTATGAAGCTTGGTGGCCTGTGGGTTGGGAAGAACACTTGCTTTTCTGGCAGGTGTTCTGAATTTTGCAGAGATGCTCTTAAAACCATACATGGGGCATTCCCTGGTGAGTCACTCTGGAGTGGTGGCTCATTTGGGGCTCTGGAGGGGAATATATCACTTCAGCATTGGGGTTGAGGACAAAGGGTGGGGCACCTCTGCATCCTGGTTGGTAGCTGTTCCTTGTCATCTCACTTCAGGGTCACCTCCCTCTTGGAGCCTGATTTAACCTCCCTTTCTGTTGCTGTAATGATGCATCCAAGGCAATGTAATTTATGAAGAGGTTTATTTAGCCCATGATAGCCCATGATCAGGCAGCTGTTTTGAAGGCCTAATGACAGGGAATGTCACAAAGGCAGGAGATCATGTGATGAGGCAGAAAGCTGGTGACATTTAGGGATCCCCTTGAGAATTACCTAGTTACCTAATCCAGTCCTGTCTCTTAAAGGTCCCACAATCTTCTAAGATTGCTACACTGGGGACTAAACTTTCTTTCATGAACCTTTGAGGATTGCATACCATATCCAGACCTTAGCAGGATGCATCCTCCCAGGATTCCCTGCTCAGCAGCCAGCTGTCCTTGTCAGGATGCTGGGCTTACTGAAGGAACTGCCCCTTCCCAGCTGTGGAGTCTGAGGGCAGGCCACCCATACATTCAGGCTGTCCTCCCTGCCCCCTGCAGGTTTTATGGGTTTTGTTTTGAGCCCACAGTCTCCACAAACAGGTGTACCATGTGACACCCAGAAGGCACCTGGAAAACAGAGAGGCCAGCATTAACTAACATTTTTATAAGGCATATTTTTGGCCTTTCTGCTAGTTTCCTCTGCCTTCTAGATGCTTGCCATGAGGTGAGAGGGTGGGGAGACTGCTAACCCCAAAGTATTGGTGGTTCTTGTCCCAGGGTACTCATGTGACAAGGCCTAAGCTTGTCCTGGTATGTGGAGTTGTAGACTTGGGTACCACCCCCACCCCAGTTTGCATTTAGGCTCTCACAGGTCCTGACAAGATGCATGACGTGGGCTGTTATCTGCAGCTGGAGGTTCCTGGGCACTTGCTGCTGCTCTTGCTCTGTCCTGTACCCCAAGAGTAAGGGAAGCAAAGGTAGTGTGCCAGGTGTGCTGGGACATAGAAATTGGGGAGGTGCAGCTTGCTGGGATGTAGGAAGCTCTGCCCCAGTCACTGAGCTCTGGTTAGTGGAGTGTTCAGGATAGAGGGGGCTTGCTGGGAAGTCGACCTAGAGCCTCCCACATGACTAGAGGTACAGAGAAATGCCTCGTTCTTAAGACAGCGCTGGGCCACCACCTCACTGCACCCCGGGTGGCATGTGTCACGTTTGTCTTAGCCCATCCTGCAGGTTGCACTGTCCCCTGAGCAAGGGCCAGGCTCACTCATTCACAATCCACGCTCCAGGGAGCCTTCTCTTCTCCTTTGCTTTCTCACCTGGTCAAGTCTACCTGGCGGACAGCAGTCAGATCCCTCCTGGTTATAAGACTGGCCTCCTTGTATTGGTCCTAGCTCTCCAGCGCTGTCCTGTGAGCTAACAGTGGAGGTGGTGGTGGGTAGAGGACAGGACAGCCCTGAGTGTAAGAGACAGCGTTCTCATTCTCAGCTGCCCAACTCCTTCCTTCCTTTCCCAGGAGGCTGGTCGTGGTGTGAAGTGGGCCCTCCTTGGACACTTGAGCAAAGGGCCCTGTGGTATGGCACGAGGAGCTAAGGCAGAGTCGAGTGGGACCTGGCTCTACTCTAGGCTTTTTTGGGGGGGGGGGGGCTCTGAAGGAGACCCATAGGCTGTTCTGATTTGAAATACGGATTTTTGGAGCTGGAGAAATGGCTCAGCAGTTAAGAATGGGCACTGCTTTTGCAGACAACCTAAGTCCAGTTCTCAGTACCTACATTGGGTGGCTAACAACTACATGTAACTCCAGCTCCAGCTCCTCCTTCAGCTTCTGCAGACACCTGGGCACACGTACACATAACTAAAAGCAGGACTTTAAAACAAATATAAGTTCTCCATATCTCGATGTTGGCTGGACTCTTCGCGCCTGGGTGAGACCTGTCATCCCTACACTTGTGGTGGCTGATGATATCGCTAGAGAAGCTGGCCCCCAAAGCCCCCGCCTGGCTGCTTGTGACCAGGCATATGTTTTCACCTCACACAGGATTCCCCAGGCACCTTCACCCTGTCCTGCTTGCCTGGCGCTAAGACAGACAGCTGCCCAGAGAGCAGCCAGGAACACCACACAGCCTTAAAGGGGAGGGCAGGCGTTTCTTGAAATGTCCCTCTGGGTCTATCCCCCTTGGGCTCTTCCTGATGGCTGTGTACTTGCTTGCTTGTCAGAGCAGGCAGTTCTGGGCTCCCAATGCAGGAAGATGTGCTGTGTCTCGTGTGTGTGTGTGTGTGTGTGTGTGTGTGTGTGTGTGTGTCTGTCTGTCTGTCTGTCTGTCTGTCTGTCTGTCTGTCTTGTCCTTGTCATCCTGTTGCCACCTCCTTCCATTCTGAAGGAACTGGTGAAAATGTGGCTCAGAAAGGGCGTGGCTTGCCCTTGCTGGGTTTTCTGGGGGCTCCTCGCGGACAATTTTTCTCTTCAGTCAGCTCAGAGGTATTTGTCTATCTTTCTGTCCGCAGAGAACGTGCTGGTGCTTGGTTCGGTTACGTTGGAGGAGGGTTTCTGGTGACTTGGTAACCTCAGACAGGCCTTAAAATTGCCTCATGCTAGAACACAGCTTGGCCTAATTAGGGAAGCCCGTGCTGCCATGCTTGTTCAGATCGGGCTGGTTTCAGGCCCCGGGGACCCTGGATTAATTGAAACGAGGCGGAACAGATGGATTGAGTCTATCAGCAGCCCTCCGTGGCGGCCTCTTCACACGAAAGCACTTCATTACCCGCTGATTGTACCAGAGCTCCTGCCCCAGTCGGCAGGGGCTGCATTAGGACCAGAGGCCCCTGTGCAGATGGGGTTACAAGCTCCTATTCCCCCAGGTCATGCTTTGAGCAGGTGTCATGGATAAATCACTGTTTTATGTTTCTTCACTGCAGTTAAATTAGAAAACTGTGGTCCTGGCGGAAACAGCCCCCCAAAGCTCATGATTTTGGGGTCAAATCCCTGTTGCCCTCCTGGGGGTGGCCATGTAGGAGGCATGCTGGCCTGGCCTGAAGTGGCAGTCTGGAAATGTCATGAGTCAGTAGTGAAGGTATGAAGCAGGTGTCAGCTGCCGGGGGGCGTCCTGGTCTGGGCCACAAGGAGGTTTTGTGGTACCAGGCAAGCTCGCTCAGCCCTGCTCCTCTCTCGCTCCGGTTCCTCCCCTGAAACCCCTGAGCAGCACTACCCAGCAGGTCTCACAGACTGCTGGAAGTTCCTCTCCTGGACACCACATAGGAATGGTGGGAGGAAGATGGCTAGGTGGCTGGTACTTCCAGTAAGAATTGTGAAGTGATAGGTGGGGGGCAGGAGCCATGTTGGAAGGCAGCTTTTAATTTGCACAGTGTTACTCAAGTGTGCTCTGGGGCCCTCTTGGCCAGATCCAGGTGAGAGATTTTTGAGATGTAGCGTGGATGAGAATGAGTGTCATGTCGCTGTGGCACAGTGACCCATGCTATACTTCTCCCACTGCAGGGGCTCTGTGGGGCTCTGTTCATGCCACAGCGGGTGGCGTGGCGCCCTGCAGTTCCTAGAGGAGTTTCCCAGTGGTGTCTGTAGACCAGTGAGGCCTTTCCTGTGGGCTGTCACTGCTGTAGTTTGGGCATTGAGAAGTAACCCCTGTGTTGCTTCGTTTGCTCCTGAGATGACCGCCACCTTTGGGGTTTTACAGCTTACAAAGTGCTGTGTGTTTCAGCCAGCATAGCAGATTCACTTCGGGATGTATCTTTTCCATTTATTTTCACGATTCCATTTATAGGCATTTTCATGGAAAGTTATAAAACATTCTGAACAGTTTTTTTTTTTCCCCTCCCACTTTGAAATAGTTCATCTTTTGCTAACAGCTACAAGCTATGAATCTTAAGGAAATAGTGAGAGATTGTGCCGGATTTGAAAGCATGAGGGATAACTCTGCAAAGGAAAGCAGTTGGGTTTTCAGGGTTTGGTTTTCCCATCAGTATGGGAGAGAGAGAGAAGACACCTACATAAAAGAGGCTTTGTAAGAAAGCCTTTATGCAAATCTTCAGGAATATTTTCTGATTCAATTTTCCCAACTGTCACTATGAGAGGCTTTTTGATGCCTGAGTCGGGAGCTGAGTGACAAGTAAAATGTGCAAGTGCCACAGAAGTGGCAGGTGAAGTATTGGGGTGTGGCGTTGCACATGATCCAGGGCATCGGTGTCTTGCCTAAGGTTTGGGAGCTGAGGGGGCCGTGCAGCTGTTGCTGGCTGAGTGTGGAAGGGCATCTCAGTGGAAAGAGCAGATTGCGCATCCTTCAGTGTAACCCGGGCCTTGATTTGCTGCTCACCTGGAATAGCTAGATGCTCTCAGCCCGGTCCTTTACCTGTCAGGCTCCTAAGCATCCTCCGCACCCCAGGGCATAAGCCTCCTGCCACTGGGAAGGCCTTGACAGCACTCGTGCTGTCTGCCTACTCAGCCACAGCAAGGTCTGCACTGTGTGTCCTGTGACTGTCTGAGCTCAGACTAGACCTGAACCGTGTGCAAGTAGCTCACGCAAAACTGATGTCATTTGGGTTCCTGCCTTTTAGTCTTGACTCAGACTGAGAGTGTGGGTGGGTCAACAGGAGCATTCTTTGTGGTTCTGTTTAGCTTCTGTGGAAAGCTCCTGTTCTGCCGCATAGACCATCCCCATCTCCTTGGCAACTGAGAGCATCACTTTCCTCCTGCTGCCTGTGCAGGGTGCTTAGTTTTGGGAGATCTCCCTTCTTGACTCAAAATTAAGCTGTGGTGCCAATTCTTAACAGCAGCTCTTATTTTTCCTGTTTATTTTTTCATCAGGACAATTTGTCAACCTGTAAAATTGAGTTTCAGGGTGCTGGAGAAATGGCTCAGCAGTGAAGAGCATTGGCTTTCTTCCAGGGCACTCCAAGTTCTTTGTGAGGTCCTTTACACATGGTGGCTCACAGACATCAGTCCCACAGGATCGGACACCTGTTTTGCCCACCACAGGTACCAGGCATCCATGTGATGCGCATATATATACACATGCAGGCAAAACACCCATACACGTTTTAAAAATTAAGTTTCACTCAGGGTGGTGGTGAGCTGTTCTTTTCTTTCTTTCTTTCTTTCTTTCTTTTTTTTTTTTTTATGAAATGATTGTTCTTTTGTTTTTGTTTGTTTGTTTTTGGAGACAAGAGTCTTGGTTGGCCTGGTGCTTTCTTTGTAGACCAGGCTGCCCTCTACCTCCTGGGTGCTGGGATTGAAAGCATGTGCCACCACGCCCAGGCTGGAATTACTGCTCTTGGTCTACCAATCCCACACTAACCTCCTCCGCACGTGCATACAAAAGGAGTTGTATCTTGATGTCCCTCCTCCCTCTGTTTCTTGGAGACAGACTTATTTATAGCCTAGGATGGCCCAATACTTACATGTGAACTCCAAGCTGGCTTTAAGATCAACGTTATCCTCCTGTCCCAGCCTCCCAGATGCTGGGGTTACAGGTGTGCACCACCACACCTAGCTTGCTTTATAGTTTCTTGAGGTCTTACTCTATATCCCATGATGGCCTTGAGTTTGTGGTGATCTTACTATCTGTTTCCTGGCCTGGTGCTGCCCTCATTCTTCCAGGACCTTACCTTTCTCCTACCTGTACAGAGAACAGATGTTCTGTTCAAATGGACAGTGAAGACCGATGGGCCCAGCTGAGACGCCTGTTTGCCTCTGTCAGTGTGTAGCGCTTTGCTGGGACTCCCCACCCACAGGCCCCTATGTCCTGGGAGATTCCTCCTCTAGAGCTTCCACCTGCCCCGTCCCTGGTTTCAGGACCCCTACTTTCCAGCATCTGGGACTCCCCCAACCTAGCCAGCATGTGTTCTTCCTAGCTGAGGGTTAAGGTGCCCTGGGGTTGTTTGGGTTTTTTGTTGGTTGATTGGCAGTGCAGTTCATCTGTGACTCTGTTGTTGGTTCCTGTTTTCCTCTCCTAGAGCCGGAAGTCAAACCCAGGACCTCACATGCGTTCGGCAAGCACTCTGTCACTAGGATACGCCTCTATGCATGTGCTCAGTCTCGGGAACCAATGGGTAATGGTTAGGTTTTTCTTTCACTGAGTCTGTCATGTGCATATTTCAGATGCCTGGTAATGGATGCCCCTTTTGTATGTTTTTTGCCCTCTGAGGGTTATGTTATTTTAAAGGGATAGAATATTAAGGAATCTTTAGAAAATGCTGGGAAAAAACATGTTCTGTTCCTGGTCACTGTAATATAGAGTATTCTGTATTTAGGGCTCTCTTAAGGTTTCCCCCCAGGCTCTCACTGTGTAGCCTAGGTTGGCCTTAGGCTCATGCCAGCATTCTTGCCTCAGCTTTGTAAATAGTGGGACTATAGACCTAGGATCCATGCCTGGTGTGTTCTTAGAATTTCTCCGGTGACTGCTGAAAACCACAGACCTTGAAACTGGCTGCCTTGTGCCTCCTGCCAGCCAGGGAGGGAGGGCGTCGTCTGCACTGTTCATAGTGCAGGCACAGATGCTGCCCTGAGGCCCACCGACTGGGTGATGGAGAGGTGCTTCATGAGAGGGCTTGGCTGTTCTTGGTCTTGAGCAACTGATGAGATCCTTTATTTTGGATTTGCGGCTGAGATCGGCATGGCAGGAAGCGTACCTATTACAGTATTAAGTACTTTTCTGCTTGGCTCTTCCCGGGTCTCAAGCCATCTCTGCGGATGTAAACCCGGCCTCCTCTGACCCATATTTGGGGATTGATTCAAGCAGCTAACTGCCAGTGGGCCATCCCAGGACTGGATTCCATTTATGAAAAGGAAAATCTGGGGATTCCGCAGCATCTGGTGTGAGGCTCTGACAGACCTGCAGTGCAGTGGGGAGGGGACACAGTCTTTAACCCGCCGCCCCCCCCCCCCCATGGCACTGGGTGTTGAAGGGGCTGCTCTCTGGAGCGTCAATCATCTGTCAAACCCAAGGCTTTGTCCAGGCTTGTCTCTCATCCCCACATCAGGATGCAGCTGTGGCATTTTGGGGTGGTTCTTGGGGGACTGTGCTGGGCTGCAATCCAGCATCGGCGAGCCCTGCTGCTTGCAGCCAGCCTGGGTGGGACCAGGTGTCCCAAGCAGACTGTGGCAGCCACTTCACAGTGGCTGTCTGTTCTGAGTGCCAGGCAGAAGGGCCTCTCGTCAGCACCCTGCTCACGTCCCCGCTAGGCTGAGGGCCCGGCATGAAGGGAAACTCCTTTGCTGCTGCGGGAGCTTCAACACATTTTGCTGGGCTTTTGTTGGGGGAGGTCAAAGGTGCAAGGGAACTCTCGGGCCACCAAGTGCCTTGTCACCCTTTGTGGGTGTGCTGTAGCCAGTCATGGCTGTCAGATACGGCTGACACATCAGGGAATACGAATTGCTATTTTAGTTATTTTAGTTGAGTTAAAAGAACAGGTATTCATTTAAGTGCGTTTGGAACGACTAGGGGATTGAAATTGATTTGTTCAGCTGTCAATTTTATGAACTCTCTGTATAATTCAAATTGCAGAGTGACCTAAGTGTAAAGTAAGTATGCTCTATTTCAAAGACCCTTGTTAGGAATGTAAAATGACTCAGTTTTTACCTTGACGTTTTTAAAATGATTACATTTAGACACACTGGGTTAAAAGTATTATGAAAGTGCTTTCACTTTTATTTACCCCTTTAAAGCAGGCTTCTGGAAAATTTGGGATTACTATGTGTCTCAAGTTATGTGTTCCTGGCAGTGCCGACCTTGAGTCTGCTTTTGCGGGGAAAGTGAAGGATTGTCAGTCCTTGTCAGTCCTTTAGCGGAACTGCTTAACAGCCTTGAGCATTTTCCCCATTGACTTGCACTTTAGGAGACGCCTGGTGTTTTAAGAGGAACACTTTTTAAAAGCCTGTTTGTAAAATACTGTTTCTTTATTGTTGTTGTTGTTGTTGTTTGAGACAGCTTTGCTTTGTAGCCCAGGCTGGTCTGGAACTCATGGCAGTCCTCATGCCTTACCCGTGAGGGCTGAAATTATAGACATGCAAGACCATGCCATAAAAACCAATTTTCTGCACTGTATAAATAATACCTTTTTTTTTTTTTTTTTTTTTTTTGAGACAGTTTCTCTATGTAGCCTTGACTATCCTGGACTTGCTTTATAGACCAGGCTGGCCTCAAACTCACAGCGATCCACCTGCCTCTGCCTCCCGAGTGCTGGGAATAAAGGGGTGTGCCACCATGCCCGGCCCTAACAGCACTTTCTAATGATATTTTGTTTAGCGTTACCACATAGCTTCTCAGAGACTTACAGATTGCCTTGAAAAGAGTGTAGAAAGCATTGCTTCCTATATTTATCTCATATGTAGAAGGGTGCTTGAACACTCAGAGACCTGGACTAGGCGCAGGAAAGCCACGGGGACTCGGAACAGATGGTCATTCAGCATGGTTCTCCCAGGGTAGCTCGTGCGTGGGCCCTGGGGAGGGCGCTGTCTAACAGGATGAGCATGCTGGCCCAAGAAGCCCTTTTCCCAGATGTGCTGGGAGAGCTTTCTGTGTTGCCATTTGAATTGTGTTTGAGATGACAGCCTTGGTTGGCAAGGTGACATGTAACAGTCCCCACTGTCAGATGTCTCACCTCATGATTCTGAGACGGTTTTGAGGTGTTCAGCTGTGGGACTGGCCCACTGGGTAGTCTTATTTCCCGAACGCCAGTGGAAAGGCTGCTGAACACAGCCACTGCCTCCCCTTCGTGAAGCAGAGAAATTCGGCTCATGCTGCGACTCAGGAGAAACCTGCTGTGCCACCCACTCCTTTCCTTGTCTTCCATACAACTGGATTTTTCTTTTCGTGTGTGTGTTTGTGTGTGTGTCCATGTCCATACATACACATGGAGCCGGATGTGAGGTTAGTGTTGGGGGTCTTCCTCTATCACCCCCCCCTTTTAAAAGTCAGAATCTCTCCCTGGGTAGCCAGTAATCTCTGGAGATCACATGCTGTTTGCTGCCACTGCTACACGCACAAGCATGCGCGCGTGCGTACCCACACACACATTCATTTCTTCCCTCCGATGTGCTGAGCCCCCTGCGCCCGCGCCCCCTCCCCTCCCATGCCTCACTTCTTCACACAGGTATTGGGGATCCAGACTCAGGCTCACGTGCTTGGACAGTAGACACCCACTGAAACATCTCCCCAGATCAAAATTAAGTTTTCTCTTCCAATTTCTGAGAAGCAATTCTAGGTTGGGAGGAAGACTGGTCCTGCCCAGTCCAGGGCTGGATGTGTCAGTCTAGCATCACTGGCCAAAACAGAACTCCTAAAAGACCTACAGATAGGCTGTGACTGATGGGCGTGTCTCACTGTCCTTCAGAGGACTCTGTATGAGGGTCACAAGACATCTACCCCCAAGGCCACCCTCACTGACTGGGCTGGGTAGCCAGACCATCTTCTAGATGGTCCCTCCCTGTGATAAAATAAAGCCTCCTCCTTCAAGACCTGCTTCTAAGCCTTAGCGCATGCTCAGAGCCTCAGTTCTCAGACTGCAAATGCTCAGTAGCATCTCCATTGTTAACTCACTATTTTGTTTTAGCTGCACCAGCTATATGAGCAAAACCAGTTGAGGATAGCTTTTAAAAAGCCCAATCCCAGCATGTCACTTATCTTCTTCCTCCCAAGTTTCTGCATATGCAGCCGTCATTTTTATTTGATGAACAGGACAGAATGATCACACACTCTGTTGCATGGCTCAGCCTATCATTTGGGGCCTTCATAGTTGCCCTGTAGTGGCTGCACACATCTCCAGTAACTTGATTGGCTGTTATTTGCCTAATGGCTCTTTACTCTTGTCTCCTGTTCCTAACGGTGTCTTTCTCTCTTTGTCTCTGTAGGAAGTTCTCCAGCAGCTGATCGTAATGAATTTGCCCAATGTTTTGATGATTGGCAAAGACCCACTGTCTGGTGAGTGCAAGCGCCCCACCCCCACCTCCTGTAGTGCCTGGGCAATGCCATCAGTTTGGACAGCTGTTAGCCACAGCTCTGGCTGCCAGCTTGGAGCCGGCACAGTGAAACACGTGATGATTTTAGTGAGATTTTAAAGAGTGGTTTATTGTCCTGAGGCTTTAAGCCAAGCATGCATGTCTTCCTTTAGAATGTGAATCCCTCTCTGTCCTCAGATGTCCATGCAGAGACACACAGGGCCTTTGCTTTGCCCCTTCAGAGAAGGCAGGTCTGATTTGGGGAATTGGAATTGTGATGGGTTCTGCAGGCTTTACTTCTCTCTAAACATGACATCAGATTCCACTGTGATGGATGCATGCCTAGACTGGAAAATAAGCACCTTTTGGGGAGCCACCGTCTCTCCTCGGGGATCTTGCAGTGTCTGCATTTGTTCATGAGTATCTATCTCATGTCCTTCATGACTCAGAGCACCCGATGGGCAAGGGTTCAGAGCACCTGGTGGGCGAGGGTTCAGAGCACCTGGTGGGCAAGGGTTCAGAGCACCTGGTGGGCGAGGGTTCAGAGCACCTGGTGGGCGAGGGTTCAGAACACCTGGTGGGCAAGGGTTCAGAATACCTGGTGGGTAAGGGTTCAGAACACCTGGTGGGAGAGAGTTCAGAACACCTAGTGGGTAAGGGTTCAGAGCACCTGGTGGGAGAGAGTTCAGAACACCTAGTGGGTAAGGGTTCAGAACACCTGGTGGGTAACGGTTCAGAGCACCTGGTGGGTAAGGGTTCAGAACACCAGGTGGGCAAGGGTTCAGAGCACCTGGTGGTTGAGGGTTCTAAGCCCTTCTGGTCTCTGACACTCAGTAAGTCTATAAAGTGGCAAAAACTCCTGACACCTTCTAGGTGTCACAGCTTCATCCGTATGTGCAGGTAATTCCCAGGTGACTTGGAATGATGGTGGGTGGCCTCCGTTACACACTACAGCACAGTAAGTGTATACTCCAGCTGTGGGATCAGAGCTTGGTGTGCTGGCTTCTTCTTGTTCATTCGTTGTTTGGAACCCTGGAGTAGGTGAGGTGTTACAACAAACAAGAGACCCACTGCTGCAGGGTGGGCTGAGGCTAAGGGTCCTGATGAGAGTTAGCAGTTTTCACAGAAGGAGCATCACCCTGTGGGCTGCTCCTCGGCCTCACCAGGCTAGGGTCAGCTGTCCTGACTGGGACAGTACTTAAGTTGTGCTTAGACTGGAGGAAAAGTTTACCAGTGACCAGCTAAGGACATGACCCCTAAAAGCAGTTCATTCAGTGGCATGACCTTGGGAGCGTCAGCATAGCTTCCTGGTACAATAGTAGGCAGAACACTGTTTCTGGGTGTTGGCTGGCAACATGTCTACCTTTTTGTTTGTTTGTACTCCAAGAAAGATACATCCTTGGTGCTGGCCCATGAGCGTTCGTCACCAACATGATGTGGTGGCCCTTCCGTGTTTACTAAGTTGCTTGGCGGCTCCTTCCGGTGAGGACCCATCTCATTTCATTTGGTTCTCCTTTGGTTCTCCAACTCCGGCTCTGGCTTCATCTTACGGCCCTCCTAGGGAGCTGGAGAAGCCATGTGCAGTCCATCCAGCCACCTCTGAGAGACTGAGGTGATACTGCGGAGCTGGGGTCACTTCGCTGAGAACTCTGTTGCCTTCCAGGTTGATGCAGGCCTGGTGTTAGCTGGGAGACAGGGGTGATGCCTTCTAAGGCGGCTGTGCCAGCAAGGGTTGCCGTCCTGCCCACTGTGAGGGCAGCAGAGGAGGTGGAGAACAGAACGCTTGCTCCCGTGCCAGCCTTTGAACGCATTTTCAAGTGTGGAAATGGCTGTGCTTCTGGGGTGTGTCCGGTGTCACTCCCATTTATAGGTGAGGAATTTATTTATGCACACACCCTTGTCACTGGGCTGATAAGCAGAGCAGCTGATTGACAACTCACTCAGGCTCTCTGGGGCCTGTCTCCCTGTCTGTGTCACACGCCCTGTCTCCGCAGTTGCCAACAATCAGCCTTTTTGGACCACATAGTTGGTTAGGTCATAGTGCTGAAGAAATTGTCAGTGGAGAGTGGATCACCACACTCTCCTTGCCCTGCCCAGCCACCCTGTCACCTGTGCCTCTCCCTCATCTTTCTGTTGTCCCCAAATCTGGAAGCCTTTTCTCTCTCTTCCTCTCTTCTTCCAGGCCCCTCACCCCTCCCACAGACAGATTGCCCATGTCAGGGAAAACAAGTTCTCACTCCTGTGTGCCACCAAACCAGAGTACCCACAGGAAGTGGAATCTTTTTAAATTACACCTTTTTGTTTGTTTGTTTGTTTGTGAGGGGGCACAGGCATGTGTTGCCATGGCATGCATGTGGATGCCAGAGGACAGCTTGCAGGAGCTGGTTCTCTCCTTCCACTGTCTAGATCCCAGGGACCAAGAAGCTTGGGTCATCAGTCATAGTATAATGAGTGCCATCTTGTCAGCCCCGATTTAAAACCAAAACCCATCGTTATTTGCATATTGTTGAATCCCTCCGGTTTTCAGGGTACAGTTTTCCCATGCCTTTTCCCCACAAGTGTACAGAATTAGGTATCCCTCACCTCAGTCCATCCCGAGGACGTCAGGGGCAGCTGCTTTTTGGTGTTTGTCAGCAGGTGAGGTGAGTGGTCCCTGGGCCCCACTGTGTTGCATAGCCAATGCCTGCCGACTTCAGAGGCTCTGGTTCCAGTTCCTAAGGAGACATGGTGAAATGAACCAGCATCAGATATTAAAGCAGAGAGTGACAGCCACACCTAAGCTCTGCAACCTGGGCAGAGCCGGCTGACATGCCAAACAGTGGCCTCGGCAGGCCACCTTTGGGGCGGGGGTGGGGGTGAGCCTCCCCACAGTGCACGGATGGGTAGGCTTGACAGGGCTCTTGAGGGGTTCTGAGAGTTAGGGAGGATGACAGGAGACATCCGTCAGCAAGAAGAGATGCAGACACAAATCCCAGAGGCAGAGAGACATATTTATGGGATTGTATTTTCCCTTTTAAAATTTTAAAAATAGATGTGTGAAGCATTTAGTGTTTCCTTTTAAACAAAGAACAGAGTTGGCATTTTAAAAGAATTTTGTGGCTGCTCGGAGGTAGAGAGAATTGCGTTTTTCGCTCATTCTGTCTCCTGAATCTAATGAGGGGCACGTTTGAGCCTTTTTTTTTTTTTTTGGGGGCAGATTCCCACACTACACTGTTAATCATTGCATTCTGCTGTTTGAGGTTAATTTTGTGTTGTTGGCACATGTACCACATGGAACAAGGTCTTTCTGATCCCCAAAGAGTGTGGAATCCACTGTGACACACTCCCCTGGCGCCACTGACTGCTCTTCTCTTGCTTGCTACACTTTTCTCTCAGGCACCCACAGGGGCAGCCCCTGTCAGGTCCTTGCTCGCTGCACCTCTTCAGTGAGGCTGTTCTGGCCTCCTTGTCCTTCAGCACCTCTGCCCCACGTGCCCTGCCCTGTTTTCCCTTCTCATCTAGCTCCCTTGAGTGGACAGTCCACCTTATAGCTTAAGTACTGAGATCAGGGCCTAGCATATTTCAGTATGTGCCCGGCGAACACAGGTGCAGCCTGTGTGCTGACGGCCTGCTCCCGTCTTCTCCCTGTCTCTCCACATGCTGTTCTTACAGCTGTTTAACCACAGGCTTGGATACATAAAAAAAGGTCATCCGGGTGCTGTTTAATCCCTGCTTGGTAACAGCTGTGTCTTCCTTAGGCCAGGGGATGGCCCACAGAGAGAGCTACACTCTCCTGTCAGCTGCATATCCATCAAGCCTTTTTAATTGGTTTGCTGGCAAGAGTGTTTTGCAGGGGCGTCGTGAACCAAGGGCTCTCACATCAGCTCTAACGCTAAAACAAGGTAGAGCGGTGTGTGCAACACTTCTGGTTTCTCAGCAGCCAGGCCTGTCACTGTGCCACACGCACAAAAGGGCTGTGTTTGTCTGACAAGAAGCCAGAGTGTTAGCAAATTAATATCTGTGATGCATCATAGAACGGTCTGGAAGAGAGCTTTGTTTTTCCTTCCAAGGCTTGTATCCAAGCGCAGTGCTGGTTTCCAGATTCATGTATTGCTGATCTCATGTGCATCAGCTAGAACGGAAGAGGAGGAGCTATACAAATGTAGAGTCCCTGTTCAGAGACACACAGTATGGAGGTCTCCTACGCAGACACGTTTAAAATTCATACATTATGCGGATGGTTGTGTGTGTGGGTACTTGGCCATAGGTCCCAAGCAGGACTGGCCACCACCACTGTGCTGTTGTTCGTTCTAAAATGCAATTCAGATTTCTGGGGTCTATGGCGTGGTTGTGACCCCGTGTGTACTTTGCGGGGACCTGTCTGTGGATACACCTGGAACTCTTGGGACCAGCTATCAGTATGCTGCCGTTGCTCCCTAGTGTTCCTTACATGGTAGTTGAAGATAGGACACCAGCAGTGGGTGAGGCATTTGGAATAGTCTGTGTGTGTCCTTCCTCCTTGACCACATGCAGGACCCTGCCGTGCCTCTTGCTCTGGTGGAGGAAGCCACAGGCCTGTTCTGACCCTCCCAGGGAGACTGAAATGTCCTGGCGCCTTTTTTCATCCTGGCAGAAGGAGCTCAGCCCACACCTGTCCCCAGCATTTGCCACTGATGCTCACTGTTTTGCATCAAGGGACCCTGGAGCGATAGAGAAGCCCCCAGTGTATATTGGGGTTAGAGAGGTGATGGAGGAAAGTCGATAATGATGGGTATCCCGGCATGCCAGCGTGCGTCTGTGTGCACAGGGGATAATTGATCCTGCCCAAGTAAGTGGGGAGTGGTAGTGTTTGCCCAGGGCTTTGATGACCTCTCGCAGAGAAGGCGAGTTAGTTATGCTTGCTTTCTGTCACAGAGCTAATACGTGGGATGACCGCCTTACACAGGGGAGCGGTCTATTTTTGATCATGGTGTTGGGATGATGCAGCCCATTAATTCAGCTGCTTTAGGGCCTTGAAACATGTTGGAGCAAAGCTGCCCACCTTAGGGAGCAGAGGACGAAATGGTCAGGGCCGTGGCATGCCTCGGTGACCTAAATTTAGACCTCCCGTTAGGTCCCATGCCTTAAATCTCTTAATTGTTCCACTCTGGGACCAGCCCTTCAACACACAGTGCTTTTTGGGGGAGGGGGGACTGCATTCTCCATCCATACTACAGAGGTGGGAGGAGCTCAGGGTTGGAGAGAGGAAGCAACCAGCCCCACTGGGAGGAAGGCTCCAAGGAAGCCATGCCTCCTTACCCTCTAAAGGAACAGCTCTGAAGTTCTGGATCCCACAGAAGGCTCCCTCACGCAGCCCACACAGAGCAACCCTGCACAGCCAAATAGGGGAGCAGGTTAGGGTGTGCTCTGTCCACCCACTGCCTCCTGCCAGGGCTCAGGCTCTGCCTGTCACCATCGGCCTTATTGACACCTAGATCGCTCCCCTCAGAACCTAAAGGGCCCTTTTCTTCCCCGCTGTGAGGAGGGTGGGGCAGTACTGAGGGTCTCCATGGAGCTGCTGAGTTGGTCTCCTGTCCTTTTTCCAGCCTGCCCATGTTTTTATTTCATTTATAACCCTGTTTGTTTATTTATCTACTACAGAGTGTGTGTGTGTGTGTGTGTGTGTGTGTGTGTGTGTGTGTACACAACAGTGTATAGTATATAAGGTACAGATGATGACTTATAGGTGCCTTAGGTTCTCTCTCTCCATCATGTGGGGAGACCGGGGATTAAACTGAGGTTGTTAGGCCTGGTGACGGGCACTTTTGCCAATAAGCATCTTGCTGACCATAAGTCAGTTCTTTGAATGAAGAGGGAGAAAAACGTAAGTGTTAATGGTTAATCATTGTTAACTTGATTAGATTGGGACCCGCCCAGGGAGCAGCTCTGAGTGCTTGTGAGGGCATTTCCAGAGAGAGTTAGGGGCGGCACAATGCTATGGGCTGGAGTCTGGGACTGAATAAAATAAGGAGAAGGAAGCCGGCACTGAGCACTGGCCTTTATCTCTTTCTGCTTCCTGACCGTGGACGCAACACAAGCAGCTGCCTGGCTCGGTCACCACACCTTCCCTGCCATGAGAAGTATATTCTTTCCAACCCTGAGCCAAAATTCACCTTTGGTCAAGTTGCTTTGGCCAGCTATTTTGTCACCACAGTGAGAAAAAATAGCTAATACAGTAAGTTTTTAAAATCCCCACTGGCCAGGCATGGTGGTACACGCCTCTAATCCTGGCACTCAGGAGGCAGAGGCAGGCGGATGTCTGAGATTGAGGCCAGCCTGGTCTACAAAGTAAGTCCAGGACAGCCAGGGCTGTTCCACAGAGAAACCCTGTCTCGAAAAACCAAAAATAAATAAATAAATAAATAAATAAAATCTCCACTCTTGCCAGAATTTGAATCCTTCTGTTACCTCCTGTTTGGCCCTTGAGAACAGTTCAGAAAGTACCTTGGTGCTCTGAGGGACATGTTGTTAGCTCGCTCCTGGCCTCCCTGCTGCTTGCTAGTTCAGAAATGTGTCCCTTTGCCAGGCTGTGGTGCTGGCTTGATGGCCATGTCGTGCCTCCTAGAAACAGAGGCTCCCGGCACGCTTTGGCCAGAGCAGGAGTCCAGGGCCAGCCCTCTAACCATCAGGGCCTGCTTGGAAACCAGGCTTTGTTTAAGTAAACTTCCTGGAGTGGCGGAGCCTGGAGAGAGCCTCAGCCACCGGCACCATGGCCTCTAGCAGTCCTGCTCTCTGTGGCCGCAGCCGACCAAGTCGTAGGAGGAACGTGAAGGAGGAGATGTTGTTTGTCAAAGGTCTCTCTGTCTTTCCCCCTGACGTCTGGGCCTGGGGCTCTCCATCTGGTGTTGGGAGGTGCCCTTCATCTCTCCTTGGCAAACTGTGGATGTTCCTCTCTCTTACTCTTTGCTTGGTGAATTTCCTGTCAAGTTCTGCACCCCCCGGCTGGCAGGGACAGGCTGGGGTGGTAAGGGTGTCCTGAGGGCTCTTGTGGTTTCACATTCTTCTTTAGAACCCGGGGACAGCTGTTTTCTGTCCTTTGTGGTGGTGCTGGGGCACTCAGAGGCATAGGGCAAATCTGATATGAATGTAGAAAGAGATTGAGATGGGGCGGGGCAGCTGGTCTGGGGCACTTGGGGGACCCCCGGCACTGTTTCATACAGATGTGCGGCTCCGTGCCTACCAAAGGATATAGATGCTAATGCTTGTTGGCGGACCAAATGAACAAACGGGGGTTGGGGGGCAGGTTACATGGTTACTTCAATGCTTGGTGGGTGTCATGCGTGATCACGTTCTGGGGGTAAGAAAGGTAACAAACTCCAATGCCCCACCATGCCCCAGAATATGAAGCTGCTTCCTGCCTCTCAAGTGGGGTGTGGACGGTGAAGCAGTTTTCTGCATGATTCCATGGTAGTGCCACAGAAGGCTTATTCTATCTAAGTAATATAAGAAATAATAAATCATGTCTTTGTGGTAGGCCGAACCTCCAGGAAAGCCCCAGAGCTGGGCCTCTTGGTTGAGCCTCTGGGTGTGCATGGGGGACCATTGACACCATGTTCAAACTGCTATTTTCACAAGTGGGACAGCCCTGTAATCACACTTAAGAAATGACTGGTTTTTAAGTACAAAACCAGGGAACGCAGAGTTAGTAGTCCACCCCAGCACGTAAGCTCAGGGGAGAGCGGAACATAGAATTACTAAGAAAGCCATCTGTCTGTGGAGGCCAAAACTGCTATCTTAGCTGGTCTCCTGCGGCAGTTAATGCCAGTCAGTGAGCAAACGTGTGGGAACGCTTGCACTGTGAGTGTGGAGTGCTAGGGAGGAGGTGGGAGCGGGGAGCAGCAGGCTTGGGAGCAGATCTTAGCTCTCTGACTCAGCCTCCTTCTTGTTTGTAAGACGGAGAGGGGGATGCTGTTCTTTCAGGACTGTTGTGGGGTTGTCACAAATGGTAGCCATGGCACGTGATACTGAAGTTCAGTGGAAGTGCCCACTGGTATGGAGGCAGCACTCTTGGGTGCTGACCCTGACCCCTGAAACCCGACTAGTTTGCAGGTCCTCAGCCTGTTGAGTTGAGTTGCTGTGCTGTTCTGGCTCCATAATGCCTTCTGCTTCCTTCTTGCCTCCCCTGAGGCTGAGTATGCAGGAAGGGCGCCTTCAGAATAGGATGCCTCGTTGCCTGGCCTGCTCCTCAGCCATAGATTACAGTGGGAGGGTTCCTTCAAGCTCTGATTCTCAACACAGAAGAGGTGAGCTCTAAGCATTCCAGCGGAATCGAAGAGGAAGCCAGAAGAGACGCAGGGAATACAACTGTCATGCAAGACCAGCTCTGTACGGCGTGCTGATGTCCTCTGTAGACTTCGACCACAGGACTCGGAGGCCGAGCGGGTGCTGGGAGATTCCAGGCTGTGTCTGCATGGACTTCAGGGACAGTGCAGAGTCCTCCTCCTCTAACCTAGCCCAGCTGCGCTGCCACTTTGCATCCCACCCGTTCACACCAGGTGTGGAATCAGACGCTTCCTCCTGCACTGGGTGCTGTGTGCATCTCTCGGCTTCGTGTGTTGGTTGACCAGCTTGTCTGCTGCTTTCCATGCTTACTGCAAAGAGCAGGGTGGCTCTGGCGGGCTGTCAGCAGGCTAGTCGGGTTTTCTTAGCCTCCACTGCTGACTCAGGCTGCCTGGGGTTCCCTGCACAAAACAAGATGGTAGAGTGGGTGTCTGGTGTTCTTCTGCCTCAAGACCTGGGGTTGCTCGTGAGTCATCTGGCCTAGAAAGTGACTTTGTTTCATCCCCAGCACTGTCTCTGAAAACCAGCTTCAGTAAGCTTAACCACAAAACGTTTACAATTTGAGAAACACCGTGCTTTCTTATCCCCTGGATCTTTGCGTATGCTGTCTCCTGTGCCTGGAAGTGTTGCCTGACACTGCAAACTAGAAGTCCTTTTTCTAGGTCACCAGTGAGTGTCTCTGGGTGTGTGAGTGTGTGCACTCACACAATGCCTGTGTGTTAATGTCTGTGCACTACATGTGTGCAGTGCACACAGAGGCCAGAAGAGAGAGTCAGATCCCTTGGAACTGGAATTATAGACAATTAGCTGCCTTGTGGGTGCTGGGAACCAAACTTGGGTCCTGTGGAAAAGCAGTCAGTGTTCATAACCACTGAGACACATCTCCAGCCCACTCAGCTCTTTTAAATGGCTTGCATACTCATCTGTGTCCACAGCTGTCTGCATTCAGAGGACGTGTTGACTGTTATATCTGCAGTACACAGTAGGTGCTTGGCAGGGAGTCAGTTGTCCTCAAGTGCTGACTGAGTTACCCAGCTCGGCTTGTCTGCTGCGGGGACCCAGGAGAGTCTTGTGGTGTGGCCTGAAATTAGTCAAACCTGTAGCTCAGAGGACTTATTCTTTACTAGTGGGATTTGGGAGCAGGGGGAGAAGGCATCCACTTGTCACAAGACACAGGGTGTCGTGGACTCGAGCCTTCTCCTTCTGGGGCCTCGCTTTAAGAAAGAGTTTGCCAGGTGAAAGCATAGACTGCAAGCGTCAGACACCAGGTGGGCCAAGGGTGTGGCACAGGGGGTCAGGATCCTGCTTTTATTCAGTGGGCTATTTCCATTGGTTCTTTTATGAAATTTTTTTCTAAGCTTAATTTTCTGTCCTTTATCCTTTGTTCCTTGTTATAAGGGGTGGGGGGGGGGGGAGTCTTATATTTCAAACTGTGCTCTACATAGATAACATTTCATTTTTTATCTTAAAATTTTTATATGACACTTTGATTTATTTATTGTCTCTATGTGCATGCACATGAATGTGGAGGCGTGAGGTAAACTTGCAGAAACCAGTCCTTTCCTTCAAACTGGCGGGCCCCAGGGATCAAACTTAGGCTGTCAGGCCTGATGTCAGGTGCCTTTCTTACCTGTCTCGCTGACAGGTTTTATCTTATTTGAAACATGAGTTGACCCTGAACTCATGATCCGCCTGCCTCAATCTCCAAGTGCTGGTGCTATTGGTATGTGCCAGCACATCGTGTTCTTTTTTAGCTTTTTTCTTACTTATGATGACTTCTTGGGTGACTAAATGGCTCAGGGTGGCACATGGGTAAGGGCAGGGTGCTGGGGGAACGCCACTTTACTCTTTTGCTGATTTTCTTGTTTAATTTTAATTATTTTTATGCACATGGGCATATTGCTTGCATATATGTCTGTGCTTTGTGTCCATGGATACCAGAAGGTGGCATTGGATCCCCTGGAACTGGAGTTACAGACAGTTGTGATGTGCTGTGTGGGTGTTAGGACTCAGGCCTGGGTCCTGTGGAAGCAGCAGCGCTCTTAGCTGCTGAGCCATCTTTCCAGCCCCTTCGGTGTAGTTCTGAGCCGTCATGCATGTGCGGGTTCTAAACACTGTGCCGTCACAGTACTTGCTTGTAGTCTTGTGGCTAGCATCAGCACTCGTTCGCACTTTGATTTGTTTTTAATTGACAGATAACAATTACAGGCTGACTACACCTCACAACTGTGACATGCTGGCACATTTGTAGTGTGTATTGATCAACCCAGGACCCCCAGGTTACCCATAGCTCCAACACTGATCATCCAAGCCCCCATTACAGGCTCTTCGGCGTGTGTGGTGCAGTACTGTGAGCTGTAACCGCTCTGTGTGCTAGGACACAGAGCTTACTCCTCCCATATGGTAGGGACTGTCCCCTCGAGCCCACCTCGCCTCATTCAGTCCTATCGGATCATCCGAAGGATGCTATAACTCGATCCTTTGGTCCTTGGCTGTGACTAGAGTAACATTTCTCGTTTTCTGCATGAGCTCAGGCCCCAGAAGCGTTTTCTTTCCTTGCCTCAGATCCAGTGATAAGGACAAGTAAGTGTGGACACAGGGACTCTGTATATCTCAGTGTATGGCTAGGAGCCAGTACATTTGTGTCCATCCAAGGCCACCTAAGGTCAAACTGTCTGCCAGTGGCCTGTGAAACTCAAGAGGGTGAAGAGGTAGATGCTGACTGTCGATGCCCCAGAGAGTGTCGTCCTGACTGACTTGAGGCACTGGGATGTGGGAGGTCCCTTTCCTTCTGATTGAAATCAATATGGAAGGCTTGATTCTCCTCAGTGATAAGGGTCTGTGTGTGGGTTAGAGCCTCTGGCCAAGTAGAAGGCCGTAGCATATGGGTCCACATGGCTGGACCTCATCTTCCGGTGTGTCACTGAGAACAAGGAGATGACCTCAGGCTCAAAACCATCTATAATGAGATCTGGTGCCTGATTCTAGCATACAGGAAGAATAACTCTGCCTGTATGTATGAATGAATGAATAGATAAATAAACAAATATCTTTTTTAAAAAAAAATGACAGCAACTTAACAAAAGATGAATTTCTTTTGGCCCAGTACCTGAGAGGGTCGGTCTATCATGGTGGGAAAAGTTGTGCAGTTCATCCTGGTTCTGTCAGGACGTAGAGTGGGGGGATGCTGGCTCTTGGACAGGTTTCTTCCCTTCCGTCTTTTTCCTCAGTCTGGGACCCCAACCCATGGAGTGGCACCATCCGTACAAGCCTTCTTTCCTCAGTTAAGCCTCTCTGGAACTGTCCTCCAGGACACATGCAGGGCTGTCCGCTGTGCGCCCAGTTGGTAGTTGGGGCCGTTGGCACACTGTGACAGGGGATCAGAAGTCTTTCACGACACTGCTGTTACGTTCTTGGCATAAAACAGCGACTTTTCCCGTCGTATGACAGGGCGTGATGAAAAAGGTAATCAACAGTAGCTTGTCCTTTTAACAAGCCTGAATGGAGACCCTGCTCAATACTCAGGCCAGGCGCCTCCATCTTATAAAAGTAGAAACAGATGCTGGAGACAGAGTACGGCTTTCCCTGGTCACTGCACTGTGGAGCATCCAAGTCGAGAGCCAGGTCTCTGCTACTGCTTAGGTGACTGAGACAGGCATTCATCCTCAGGCACACAACTTTAGGTCTGGTTTGGGGCCCATCCTAGTGGCAAAATTAACTGGTGGCCAGATCAAGGGTTGGAAAGTGGAAATCTTCTCATAATTCACAGGGCAAAATGGAAAAGCCTGTGTGCAGGACAGTTTGGCCACATAACAAGTGTAAAAGTGTTTGCCCCCACGTAAACGAGTCAGGCGACAGCCACTGAGGTGCTCTTTGCAGCACCTTAGATTAAAATATTCAAAACTTGAACCCCTGGAAGGCCGTTGGTTGGTGTTTGTGCAAAGTGATTTGGTAACCATCCAAAAAAAAAAAAAAAAATAGTGTAAATCCAGATGTGTATGCATGATTGTAATGTCACAACTCTGGATGCTGAAGAAGGGGATCACAAGGACCAGGCCAGCCAGGGGTACATAGCAAGTCTTTGTCTCTGGAGAAAAAAAAAGCCAAACACGCATGTGTATGTTCTCTGTGGTTTATATTTAGAATGCTCCAGTCCAACACTGGACCTCAGGAGCAAAAGGGGGAGGGGATGTGAGATGTGCAGGCATTGGCAGCGTGAGGCTGACCCCATACTGTCCTGCCTGCTCTGTTTGAGATCTCTCATACCAGGCAGAGCTGTATACAGTTGTCTCATGTTGGACTTTGCTTATAGCGTACACTGAGATTTTTTGCTGATAGGGAGGTCTGTGAATTATCACGGAGAGAGATTTATACGGTATGTGAATGGTAAAGGTTCAAATGGTCTGCACAGAATTCTCATGAGGTAAAAAGTAAACGAACTCCTGGTGTGACGTGCACGTGTAAGCACTACTGGGATTACTATTATTTTCTTTTATCTGATTTTTTCCCCCTCCTTAAAGCAAAACACATATCTCTTGGGACTTTCTTAAGCAGTTGAATTTAATTAAATCTGTTGCTCTTTTGACACAGGGAAGAGCATGGAGGAGATTAAGAAGGTGCTGCTGCTGGTACTGGGTTGTGCCGTTCAGGTAGGGCTGCTGGGTGGTGGAGGGGGTTCTGAGTGGTCAGCCCATCTTTACAGGAGTTTCTAGGAGACAGTGTGGCAGCTGTTTGTAGTGCCAGGCACCTCGAGGTGGAGACCTCTCAGGCCGTGATACCATACTGTGTGCTCCTACAGCAGAGGCGCCTGTGTTTGGAAATAGGCTTTATTGAGCCACTGTCCAGATCCCTTTATTTATTTATTTTTTTCCTGCAATTGTCACTGCGTGCTTTCCAGTTGCAGTGGCAGGGTTGAGGAAACGCATCTAGTTGTGCGTAGTGACACACACCGGTAATCTTGGCGCTTGGGGGCTGAGGCAGAAGTATTGTAATCTGAGGGTAACCTAGACTAGAGGCCTTGTCTCAAAAAGCCAAGGGCTGGTATCAAGCTCAGTACTGGAGCGCTCAGCTGGTATGTGTAAAACCCTGGGTTCTATCACCAGAGCCACTGAGCAGAAACAGCTGCCTTTGGGAGTGTGCCTGCCCTTGCCCTGAGTCAGGTGAGGAGCTTGGGTGAGGCAAGCATTTCTGTATCTCACCTGGGGGGGATCGAAGGTGAGCATCTGAAGCCAGTCTCCTGTAGGTGGCCAGAGGAGCTGTGTGCGGTCTTGGTCTGAGGGTGATACGAGGACCCCAGGCTGGTGTGGGTGTGGTTGTTAGCCATGGTTCATGTACCTGGGTAAATGCTTCCATTAACTGTGTGTAATCCCTTCACAGTGTGAGAGGAAAGAGGAATTCATTGAAAGAATCAAACAGCTGGACATTGAGACGCAGGCTGGCATTGTGGCTCACATCCAGGAGGTAAGCATGGGATGCAGGGGCGGGGGCATGGGAGCCAGGCGGTCGCAAGAGGCAGCGTCCGTAGTGGAAAAGTTTGAGGACTACGTCACCATGAATGATTTTGCTAATTTTAGGTTTCATAACACCACAGACGTATTGATTCTGTTTGGAAAGGTAGCCATAAGCAAGCTAAAATAAAATAGAGGTTAAAAAAAAAAATCACCACTTCAATCAAGTCATCTTCTGCCTGCTTCTTCTTGCCTTATATGGACTCAGACTATTTTTAAGAGCTGTCAAATGGTTTAGGCTCAGAATTTGATTTATAGGCCCTGAAAATGTATTCTGGCAAATATCATCCTGCTCTGAACGGGTCCCCGCGGCTGTCGGTGATACACAAGGACACAAGCTACCACCAAGTGCGATGACAAAGCCAGCAAGTCATGAGAGTACTGCCTCAGGAGGCCTCTACACTGTCACCTCAGCCTAAGGTGGACTGACTGAGAGATAGCATCAGCTGAAAACGTGGCTTCCTTGTGGGGTGGATGTCCACCCAGGACGAACCTTCTCCTTAGCTCTCGGTGCCTCCTTAGGGCTCAGAGCTCGCACTGATTAGACTAGACAAAGGCAGGAACAGATGTGGTGTGAGAGCTGCTCTGCCGTTGGATGAGGCACCAGGCACCGGGGCTTTCCTGATAGGTGCTAGTGACAGAGCTGTGGCTGGGCCGCCTGGCTCCTCCCACAGTGCCTGGGAAACCTTGGGAAGTCGAGAGTTACAAGCCAGGATGTGAAGTAGATGCAGGTGTCATTCATTGCATTTGGAGGCCCAGCAGAGCTGATGGAGGAGAACGTCAGTGTTTAATAAATATTTTTGGCTGTTACTGTGCTTCTTCAGGCAGTACTTTAAGAAGCAGTCTGCCTTTACATTTCCTTGTGGGTCTTGTATTTTGCAAATATGTGTGCCTGGGCACTTCGGTCTTTGAGATTGGTCAGTTCTTTGTCTCTCACTTTCCCTTCTGCACAGACAGCAGGATATTAAAAACGGAAATACAGAACCAAAGAGATTCTGTGTGATCATCAAATTCAGCGGCTGGTGTAGGGCTTCATTGGGTACCTCTTAAAAGCCCACATGCCCAGGATCTGCTATAGAGCCACTTTTAGAATCAAGGGAGGTAGAGAATGGGCCTGTAATTAAAAGCTCAACAGGTGACCGTGTGCCACACTGGCTTGGAGGCCCTGAAGCCAACCACAATGTCCTTGAGAGTCAGGGTCACCCCAGCCCTAGCGTAGATCAGGTTGGGGACCCGGTCCTCAGATCCTGGTTTCAGGGTACCATAGGATAAGCTTTCCCACAGTGGACACCTCTCTTTCCATGGTGTTGCTATGCCCTTTGGAATCTGTGTGCCATACTGTTTCTCTTCTGACAGTGAAGAGGGTGGCGGTGAAGCCAGGCTGCCCTCTGTGGTCTGTGGGAATGAGACTTAGGCCTCAAAATTGCCTTAGACTGTAAATAGCTCCCCCCGAAAAAAACCCAAGATTGCTATGTGCGCACTATTTTGAACTAAGAGGCTTAACATTTTTGTCCTATTTGCATTACATTTTATTTTAAGAAATAAGGTAAGGCCTATTTCTCATCTCCCACGGAGAGGCTACACACACCCTCTGTGTGGTGTAAGTCGGGGCAGCTTACAGCATCTCAGTGAATGCGAGTGTCTTGTCATCCTAGGACAGGAGAAGTGGTTTTTATTCATGGATTCTAACTAAGCCCTTCTGTTAGCTGTGGGAAATTTATCACTGAGGGCTTAATGATACCTGGGGAGAAAGTTGCTGTTTCTAGTATGGAAATGAGGTGTCCCATGGGCTCTGGCCTCTGCCTGGGTCACACACTGCATGGCTGTGGGCAGTCAGGAATACCAGGGCCAAACACAACAGTCTCTGCAATGCTGGGCCATATTCCCACAGGTGACCCACAACCAGGAGAATGTGTTTGACCTGCAGTGGCTGGAATTGCCGGATGTGGCCCCAGAGGAGCTGGAGGCCCTCTCCAGAAACATGGTGTTCCACCTGCGCAGACTCATCGACGAACGTGACGAGTGCACTGAGGTGAGCCTGTGGGGCAGCTGTGGAGGTGAGCCTGTGGGGCAGCTGTGGCTGACAGGATGGGTCCTTCATGTGGCCTCTCTCCTTCAGCTTTTCTCAATGCCTCCTGGCCTGCTGGTCAGGATCTTTGGGGTGGGACATCGGTATGTCCCCTGGGTATAGCCCCTGCAATGAGTGGTCTTTGCAGAGGTGCCTACAGGAAGGCAGAAGCTGACCAGGGTGACTATTGTAAGGGAGGGAAGTTCACACTTAATCGTACTTCCTGGAAACACGTAATATCCTCTCAGTCTCTCTCTTTTTAAAAATTTATTTTATTTTATTTTTTTTTTTTTATGTACATTGGTATTTTACCTGCATGTATGTCTGTGTGAGGATGTCGTATCACCTGGAACGGGAGTCAGAGACAGCTGTGAGCTGCCATGTGGGTGCTGGGAATTGAATCTGGGTCCTCTAGAAGAGCAGTCCATGCTTTTAACCTCTGAGCCATCTCTCCAGCCCCCAGTTCTCAGTCTCCTGACTCTGTGCTTGTTCAACTAGCCTGGGTCTGGACACTTGGCCAGTCCAGGGAGCGCTGGTGAACCCACAAATTCCCATCTTCTCCCTTGTGCAGCTAATCGTGGACCTGACGCAAGAGAGGGACTACCTCCAGGCGCAGCACCCTCCCAGCCCCGGCAAGTTCTCCAGCCCAGACTCCACACCAAGCCCCACCAGCAGCCTATCTAGCGAGGACAAGCAGCACCTGGCCGTGGAGCTGGCCGACACTAAGGCCAGGCTTCGGCGCGTCAGGCAGGAGCTGTGAGTCCTGCCGCTTTTCTCGCCTCTTTGTGGTGTGGCCTGAACTACTCTTCTCGTGTGGTTTGCTTGCACGTGTGCTCTTGTGGGATAGCTCTGCTGACATGCAGCTTGCGGGGGGGCGGGGGGGATGCTCTGAGCTCCTGTGGCTGCAGCCCTCTGCAGGCCTGCACTTGCAGGGAGGGCTTTCTGGTGCTCCGGCTCCAGCCAGTCTATGAAAGTAGGCTGCTGAGCTGTGCAGGCTCAGTGTAGGGCTGGTGGGCCGAGTGCTTTCTCGGCTCTCTTGGTTCTTTCATGAGTTCTTGAAGTTGTGAGTGTTACTTGTCCATCTGGGGAGTTGCTCAGCTCTACCTCTTCATGTCTGGTCTCACAGAGCCATCTGTGGCTTAAACGTAGGGACAGCAGGTGATGATTGGATACAGTTTAAGGGTGTGTGTTAGAAACCTAAGACATTTGAGCTGGGGGATGGCAGTGGGTACAGTGCTTGTAGAGTTTGAAGTCCCAACACTCATGTAATAGCAGATCTGTAACCCTGCTCTGGGGCTTGGAGACAGAAGGACCCCAGGGCTTGTTGACTAGCCAAACTAGCTGAAACAGCAGGTTCCTGCTTCAGTGAGAGACTGTCTCAGGAGAAGTAATGTGCTGTGGACTATCAAACCTCCTCTGGATTTTACATGCCCTTGCACAAGTGAGTGTGTACACACACACACACACACACACACACACACACACACACACACACAGCACATGCACACACACAGCACATGCACACACATGCACAAACACACAGAAGGGATGTCAGGAACATTTTCACAGGTTCCCAGCAGCCTGTGTGCTCCCCTTTCCCCTCTGTGGTCCTAGAAGTAGCAGCTTGTTCCCAGAGCCTGCCAGAGAGCATCCTTGCCCTCACACCCTCTCTCCTGATCACACGTGCAGGGAGGAGAAGACGGAGCAGCTTTCGGACACCAGACACGAAGTGGATCAGCTGGTCCTGGAGCTTCAGAAGGCCAAGCAAGATGTGAGTACGAGGCTGGGGCCTGCGAGTCCAGGGGCTGAGACTGGGGCTCCCCAGTCACTGCTCCCAGGAGGTCAAGAATGTAGCATGGGGCTTGTCCTGAGAGCTCCCTCAGGGTGCCAACCGTGTTCCTTAGTATGGGGAGACCCCACAGGGTGGCATAGACATGGGGCTCCTTGGCCACAACACTGTAGGGATTTGAGTCCCTTTCTTCCTTCTTAAATTCATGCCTCAAGCTGGGTTTCCACCTCCGCCACCCTTACAGAACATTCAGCTTGCCGCCGATGCCCGGTCAGCCCGTGCCTATCGGGATGAACTGGATTCGCTGAGGGAAAAGGCAAACCGTGTGGAGAGGCTGGAGATGGAGCTGGTACGCTGCAAGGAGAAGCTGCATGATGTGGACTTCTACAAAGCTCGCATGGAGGTAACCGTTGACTGAGGTGGCCCTGCAGGCTGGCGAACCCTGCTCCTAGACACAGCCTCTGATGGGTGTGTCCTGAGAGGAACTGCCGAGAGACCCACGCCTCAGCAGCCGCTTCCCACAGCACGCTACCTAGGCTCTTCCTGGGTCTCCCTCTAGCCCTACTCTTATCTCCAAATGTGGCATAGAGACAACTGACAAAGGGCAGTGCTAGCTTTTTTAAGTTTTTCTTTCTCCCACTTCATGTCTGCCTCAGGGTTTCTATTGCTGTGATAAGCTTATCCTTTGATAAGCACCATGTCCAAATGAAACTCTGGGAGGAGAGGGTTTATTTCCCGTTGCAGCTTGTAGTTCCTCATTGGTGGAGATGAGGGCAGGGACTGATGGTGAGGCCCTGGAAGAGTGCTGCTCACGGCCTGGCTCCTTCCTAGCTCGCTCAGCTCATGTGTAGCACCAGCCACCACGAGTCAGCGCCCCCCCCCCCCCCAGTCAATCTCTAGTTAAGAAAATATACTCTAGACTTGCCTTCACGCCATCCTTTTGAGGCCATTTTCTCAATTGAATCCATCTTCCCAAATGGCTCTAGCCTGTGTCAAGGTGACGTGAAACTAGTCAGAACCGCATAATGATGACTTGTGGGTTTGTTTTTGTTCTGTTGTCTTTTTTGGTTTTTCGAGACAGGGTTTCTCTGTGTAGCTTTGCCTGCCCTGGACTCAATTTGTAGGCCAGGCTAGCCTTGAACTCACAGAGATCTGCCTGCCTCTGCCTCTGCTTCTCCTAGTGCTGGGAGTACAGGCATGCGCGCCACTGCGCCCAGCTGAGATACCAATCTTATATAGCAAATGCTTTTACCCACTGAGCTATCTCTCTGTCCCCCTCCTTTTTTTCCCCATAAGAGGTTGGGTTTTACTGTTCTGCCCACACTGGCCTTGAATTCCTGGCCTCCAGCTGTCCTTCCTCAGCCTTCTTAGTGAATACCATCATGCCCAGCTCAAGACTTTACCTTAAATCCTGTGAGGGTTATGGTTAAATCCGGGTGAAGGAATATAAGCTGTCGATGTCCTTACATCTGTAGACCCTCTGTTGGCTGAAGATTTGGGGGATATTGCCCCCTCCCCTCCTCTTTGGATTATGGAAGTGACACTAGTTACCTCAGCCTGCTCAAAATCTGTGAGCTGCCAGAGACCATGGTTTAACATTTGTTCAGGGCACTTATTTGCTCTAAGAAATCCCAGTGTTTGTTCCTGGTGGCCTGGTAGCTTCTGCGGTGACTGAGCTGAGGTCCAGGAGCCTTCCGTTACCTCTGCTGTGGGACTGCCCTCTCCTGCTGGCATACTTGCCCTCCTGTCAGAGCCAGCAGGATGTGGCCAAGCACTGTATCTCAGACATTTCAGCAAGTGCCCTGCTCAGTGACTCACCTTCCTCCCTGCTAAGAACACATTGGGTGCTGGAGAAGGGAGCCCAGGCCTGCCTTTGTCCGTAGCTCGCTGCCTCTGCCCTCACTGGGAGGGGTACGTCTGGCCGGAAGGGCTGCAGGGGGAGAGTGTGCACGAGTCAGGCTCTGGTGCTTCTTCAGATGCCACAGTTGGAGCCACAGACATGGCCTTGTACACTTTTCGCAGACTGCTGCGTCAGCAGCTCCTGAAGTCGGGACCTCAGAAGGCGCCCAGACACGGCCAGAGATACAATACGATGGCTAGGAATACTCACCCTGTGCTCGGTTCCCCAGATCCAGACTCCACATCCATTCCAGCCTTGTCCCAACGTTCTCCCTCCAACATGCAGATAAGCGACTGCACTAGGAGCCATTGCTGCCGCTGATGGTCATGCTGCTGCTGATGTAGGGGTCATGCTCTCTGCAACACGGAATATCTAGACTTTGAGAGGGCTTTGCAGGGAGGCTCCTTTCCCACTTATTTCTCAACACCCAACTGAATTTAGTACAGCAACACTTTTTTATATTAATTTCGTGATAGACTGTCATGAAGTAAACAGTAGTTCTTTAAATTTCACCTTCATTCTGTTAATAGGAAGAAAGAATGTATTTGTCTACGTGAGACCTCGTGGCAGGTGATGGTGTATGCCTGTCCACCAGAAGAGGGCACCAGACCTCAATTATACATGGTTATAAGCCACCATGTGGTTGCTGGGAATTGAACTCAGGACCTCTGGAAGTGCAGATAGTCCTCTTAAACACTGAGCCATCTCTCCAGCCCAAATCAGATTTTTTTTTTTGAAGTGTGATGATAATTTGTTTTTCCAAGGGACTCACCATGAGTTCCTTAAGAATAATTTTTTAGAGCCATGTATGGTGGTGCACACCTGTAACCCAAGCACTCAGGAGGCAGAGGCAGGCAGATCTCTGTGAGTTTGAGGCCAGCGTGGTCTGCAAAGCAAGCCTAGGGCTACACAGAAAAACCCTGTCTCAAAAAAAAAAATTTTTTTTTTTTTAAAAATTAAGTAAATTGAGTTTTGACTAGATCAGGCAAGCATGTAGTGCATTCTGGGTACTCTCACTCCCACCCGTTCTTCCCCACGAGTCCCTTTTTCGTATTCATATTGTTTTTTCTTTATTTTGGGACCACTGGGGTTAACCAAGGCTGCCTGCATGACTGGGTGTGGAAATGGCCATTGGCGCTTGTGGGCTCACCGTCGGGCACACAGCTAAGACACTGCCTTCTCTCTGCCATCCATCAGTAACTTACATTCTTCAGGGGGAAGTAAGAGCTGTTTCTAAGCAATTAAAAACAGTGTCATGGAGAATGTGTTTATCAATTGAGGCTGACTTGTAGGAGTCCTAATATTAGAAAAGATGCAAGTATTAGGTGCTGGCATCTAGAAGTAAAAATGAAACAATAGAGCCGTGGCCAGATGTTTAGACATGTGATGACGCAAATACAGTGAAATGTTAATAACAGAATCTAGCTGGTGTGTGTGGAGGTGTAGATGATTCCAATTTTGGCTTCTTACTACAGTTTATATTTATGATAAAATATTTATGATAGATGGGACATTGTAAGCTGGGTATGGTGACACATACCCACAATCTCCTCACTTGGGAGGTGGAGACAGGAGGATCCGGAGTTCAAAGTCATTCCTGCCTGCACAGTAAGTCTGAGGCAACCTTGAGTTACATGGGGGTAAAAAATCCTATACGGCTGAGTCTGCGATGGTTTACTGAGTAAGAACACGCGCTGCGCATGCGTGAGCACCTGGGCTCAGAAATAAACACATACATTCTTTTTCAAAGGTGAGGGTTAGCGATGGCTCAGCTGGTCAGGTGCTCGCTGGACAAGCAGGAAGCCGCAGTTGAGGTTGCTCCTGCAGTCCCAGCCCTGGGCCTTGCTGGCCAGCTGGTCCAGCCGGCCAGTGGGTGCTTAGAGTACAGTAGAAAAGTGACGCTCTGGGGAAGACACTCAGTGCCAACCTCTGGACCACTTGACACGAGGATTTCCACCACTCCCCCAACGCGCGCGCGCGCGCGCGCGCGCGCGCGCACACACACACACACACACACACACACACACACACACACACACACACACACCCACACACACACCCACCCCCCTTTGAATTCTTGGATTTCCCAGTCCTTAGGGAGCAGGCCTCAAAAGTCTGCATTTCTGTTGATGATGCTTCTGCACTCCCATGCTGTGGACCTTGGCTAGTTTTCAAACAGGATCTCACAGTGTAACCTGGGCTGGATCCTTTTGCCTTTAGCCTGCTGAGGTTAGGATTTAAGAGAGGCACAAGAGGCAAAACAAGTTCCATCAGTTTGAGCCAAATTTGAAGCAAGCTTTATTAAATATTGACCAAGATAGGCTTTGTTCAGGGCCACTCCCTAGGACTCCCAGGTGAGTGGCCTCCAGATAGACTTTGTAGGCACTTATAAGAACAAACCCATAGGCCACCATACTTTCCCATAAGGCTTTGTCAGTTTTCAAGAACTACAACTCCCAGCATTCCAGAAAGTTACCTGGCCCTTGGGTGGGTGGGGCTTAGGTTAATTTCAGGTATTATACTACTATACATTTCTACAGAGGCTCATGGCTGCAAGAAGCAGTTCCACAGGAGAGAATTAGAGGATTCAGTATCCCTCTGCCCATATGGGGATTCCGCCTCACATGGTAGCAGACACAAGATCCTTGGGAACCCCAGTGCCCAGCGAAAGAAAACATTGTGTAGTTTTGTGCTCTGGGGAGAATTCGGAGAGAAGCTTAAGGTTCACTGTTCTTAGGACTGGTCAAGTTGTGATGGGCAGGTGAGGACGCTCACCTGAGCAGGAGTCAGCCACCCAACAGTGCTAGGGTCGGGGTGGGGTGACTGAGACATTTTCTCTGATGACCTGAAAAGCAAGCACACCAGTTCAGATCCCCAGAGGAAGAGTGTGGTGGTGCCAGGTGGGAGGAGATTAAAAGAAAGCTCAGCTCAGGTCCAAGGGCAAGTTGAGTTTCGTTTGTAAAACTTGACCACAAATTGAGTTTGTTTTTAAACTCCCAACAGCTTTCCCGGGGTTCCTGGTCTAGTCCACAGAAGGGTTGAAACCGTATAACAGGAGGCAGTGTGACCACCCGGAGGCAGGAGGAAGCTGGAGTGGGTGCACAGCTGGCCCATGGGTCTTCCTTTGAAAACAGTGGTCCTCCTCTGTCAAGGCTGTAGGGAAGCAGACAGTGGCAAAGCCTGCAAGGCTTTCTCTTTCAATATTCCATGATTAGCTTATTGCTTCTGCCTACAGCAAAAGGCAGGTGTCCAGGTGCTGAGCACATCCTGGGCGTAGTGGCAGTGGTCTTTTCAGTGCTGTGTAGATCAGCAGCTCTCCAGGAAGTGCTGGTTTCAAACTAATCAGCGGACCTGAGACCCAGTAGCACACTGTTCTGCCAAGCGTGGGACAAGTCTTGCCCTGTGTTAAAGCAAGGGGTGTATCCTGCCCTGGCCTCTACCGGGCACAGAGGCATGCCTGCAGCAAGCTTATCCTAGCCAGCCGTTCTCTGCAGGGAACCCCTGAGTGGAGATTAAAGCCCAGGAACAGGTCCTGCAGGGAAGAGGCAGCCAGAGAGATGGGTGGGTCCCTGGGTCCCTGCCCTTAGGAGCTGGTTAACGATCAGTTCCAGCTTGTTTCATACCTAACAACCCCTAGTCGAAGATTACACCCCTAAGATGACAGCAGTAGGGCCCCAGGGTCAGTCCTGCCCTGACTCCAGGCCGACACCCTGTACCCTGAGGCCTTGAGCTTTGAGCTGGCCTCTTTCTTGCTCTTAGGTCTCCATCCCATAGGAGTCTGGGTTAATGTGTCAGGAATCATAGCCTTCCATACCTGCTTGTGTTGACTGTGCAGTCGGGTGCACTCGATGCTTGAGCCCAAGCAGAGGCTCACCTCCCTTTTCTCTCTTAGTCTCACCCCAGCCCACACAGAGCGGGCCCAGGGGCTCACCATCTTTTAAGTCCCCGCCTCTCCAGCTGCCTCCTGCTGGCTGGCTCTGGTTGCTCCTGTGTCTGCATACAGAAGCCCCTCCCTGAGTCTACACTGGCTTGGCTGCTCAGTTCCCTTGTCTGCTCCGAGGGTGCCTTCTCAAGGGGCCCACCAGACACCCCCGCCCACCGCTGGGATGACGCCATGCTCTCTGCCCCCTTGTCTGACACCTCAGTGCCATGGTCCTTCCGACATCCCCACTCCGCACCCGGTACCCCAGGCCTCTGCATCTTTGCACAGGCATTTCCCAGGCTGCCTGCCTCTCCCTGAACTCACTTATTCAGGAGTTGTCAGCTTAGGGCCAGCGCAGGGCCAGCGCAGGGCTGGGTCTGTGAGCTCAGCAGGCCGCGTTGAGACCTCATGCTCCACACTTCTTTTATAAAGCCCTTTCTGGGCAGCATGTCAAATACAATATTACTGTCGTGTATATTTCTGTCTGTTTCCTGACCAGACTGTGAGCCTCGAAAGATAGTGTGTAGATGAAAGAAACCCAGCCCACCATTGGCTTTTATGGGTAAAGTTTTATTGGGCCGTGATGCCCCGTCCTCCACCTTTAGCAGGGTATTGCTCTCTGGTCCTTTACAGAGCAGGTGCACAGTGAGGCCTCAAGTGAGCAGTAGTGACCATAGGGCCCAAACTGTGTTAGCGCTATGTGCACCACAGCATTTAAGGCCCACAGTGACCCCATGAGGTGTAGCAACCTCCTTTCTTCAGACAAGAAAAGGCATCACAGTTGCTAAGCAGGTGGTCTGGAATCGGAATTCTGTGTCTGGCTCTCTCCCGAGCCCTTACCAGCTGCCAGAGAATGAGGGGAGCCTTGACCGTAGGGAGAAGAAAGGGGGATAGAAGGGTGGCACTTATGGGGGTGCCCTATCCTCCCACGGCTCATGCGCAGCTAAGCATGGGATGTACAGCTCCAGGGAGCTTGCTTGCTGAGGAGAACTCAGGTGTTGGGTGGGCAGTCTTCTGTTCTGCCTTGGGACTTCCTCCTGAGGACTGTGATAAGTTCTGTTGAGTTGAACAGGGCATAGAGGACCTTTGGCTTCTGGTCTGGTCCCTGCACTTTTTTCAGTCAGGCCGTGTTGCAGGCACACAGGCCTTCAGAGTCAGGGTAGAGTGTGCCCCGCCTGACTCTCCATGGCAGTACCATGGTACTGATGGGGGGACTGATGAGTGAGGTATGGGGCAGGAAGGAGTGAGAGGCCTGTTGCTATGGGCCCAGTAGCTCCCCTGGGTTTTCTGTTGCAGTGGACGCTAGGAGCCATTGTGTGTTGAGTCCCAAGCTCACTGGGGAGGAAACTGGTTTTTGTTGTTGTTTTGTTTTTTGTTTTTATTCCATATCCCCTCCAGTGTTTGCTGTTTGTTCGTTGGGGGTGGGGGTCAAGAGGCTCTCCTGGAAACCAGTTACTTTTTGTTGCTTGCTCTTTGTTTGTGGGTGTTAGGGACAGAGCCCAGGGCTTCAGGCAGACCAGATAAGCCCTCCACTGCTCAGCGACACCCCTAAGCCCTTGCGAAACGTTTGTCTGTTGACAAGGGAGCTGCTTCATGGGTGAGTGAGTGCTGGATTGGGCTTTGTCCTCACAGGTGTGGAGTGTCCGTGGTTCAGGCATCGTGCCCTGAGAGTGTACCCACATTTCCCTGACACAAGAGTTCCCCAGCCTGAGAGTTGCCCGCAGAAATGGAGCTGGCCCACTAGCGCCCTGCGTCACTCTCTTTCCAGTCACAATGGCAGATCAGAAGTGGCCTCTTGAGCCACTTGGGCAGGTCCTTCAGTCTCACTGATAGTGATAAACGACCCAGCTGTTGAGTGAGCGGCTTGGGCTTGCTAGCAGCCTCCTGGCTGGGCAGATAGATATGCCAGCCTCAGGCAGCTGCCCAGAGCAATGGAGTCAGCCCTCTCAGCCCCGCCATTGGCTGAGGAACCATTGGCCTGCAGGTCTGCAGGAACCTTGAGCATGGCATCTTTCAGGGCTGCTCTCTAGCTTGTGAGGTGGTAGACGTGTGAGGCAGGGTGGACTGTTGTGTATTACCTGACTGAGGCCTGGGCTCCCTCCCCTCCGTAGACTCTCAGCCACCCACCTTCACTCCCTTTGTTAAAGGAAACTCAGGCCAGAGAAGGCCCACATTGTCAGCGGAGTCCACCTTTTCGTGGGGTCCAAGTTTAGGAGCATATGGCTTGCGGCAGACCTCGGGGAAGGGCTGCCTTCCCAAAGTCACTCATTCATTCATTTGCCGTGCTGGGCATCAAATGCAGGAGACCTTGTGCGTGCTAGGCAATCACTCTGCCACTGATCCACACCCCAGAACCTTTAAATATTTTCTTGATTCTTGAGTTTGTCTTTGAAGGGTCCACTTGCCTGGCCTCAAAAGAACAGGTGAGGGTATCAACTGGATTCAGAGCTTCCTGCTGTGTGTGTCATGCCCTGGGCTGGTTGCTGAAAGCGCTTTGTTTGAAAGTCCTGTGGTCCTGACCGTGGCTCTTATCTGATGGCTCTCCTGTTGGCTTTGCTTTTCAGGAGCTGAGAGAAGACAACATCATCTTAATCGAGACCAAGGCCATGTTGGAGGAGCAGCTGACTGCCGCCCGGGCTCGAAGTGATAAAGTCCATGAGCTGGAGAAAGAGAACCTGCAGCTAAAATCTAAACTCCATGACTTGGAACTGGTATGAAGGAAGCGTGTGCTGTGTGCAGAGGTGGTGGGGATGCGAGGGAGGGGCAGGCTCTTCTGCTGTCAGCTTCTGAGTGTGCTGCCCGCCGGCAGCTTTTTGACTGAGAGAAGAACCTGCTCACTTCAGAGGCTCAAGTGGGCACTTGCTGCCCTTGGCACAACTAGGACGGGCTTCTGTATCGCTTCTGCAAAAGTGACCACTCTCCCACAAAGGCGAACGCACCTGTGTCTTCTCCAAGGGTCTTCAGTGGCTCTTGGATGGGTTGGGCACTGCTGTGTCATCCCTGTCACAGCATTTGAGGCTGCAGACATCTTCTTTAGAGCCAGCAAGCTGCCCGAAGAGTGGTCATTGAGACCTTAGGACTTCCTTTGTGACCTAAGCAGACAGGACAAGAGACTGCCGCAGCGGGGGCCTGGGCGGCGTGTTTCTGGGCAGCTCCGTCCGTCTGAGAGGAAGCATGCTGTCCTCCTGCAGCAGACCTGTACTCACGCTTCCCCCTCTCTCTGCACTAGGATCGGGACACAGATAAGAAACGGATTGAGGAGCTGCTGGAAGAAAACATGGTTCTGGAGATCGCACAAAAGCAGAGCATGAACGAGTCTGCCCACCTGGGCTGGGAGCTGGAACAGCTGTCCAAGAATGCGGACTTGTCCGACGGTAGGCAGTGCCCGGTGCCGGGTGCCTGGGACCCAGTCCCTCCTCAGCTGCTGCAGGGCTCCGAGTCTTCTAGCAGCCCATCCATTCTCCTCAAGTAAATGTGATCTCCTCAAGTGCCATTTGGAGCTGTTTCATTACAGGCCTCCCCAGGGGAAACATGAGTGGTCTGGCAGCCCGGATGCTCGGAAGTAAACTACAAATGAAGTGTTGGGATTTCTCGGTTTCCCATGTGGACGCTCAGGAGCTTTCAGATCTCAGCTCTTTGCTGATGACGGAAAACCCTGACACCAGGAGTGTCCCCAGTGGTCACTAATCCTTATTATAAGTGTACCCTGGACATTATCTTCCCTGGTTATTTGCATAATTGGGCAGGATGGATGCAGCCTGGTCTGCCTTCCCTGGTGGAGATGCTAAGTGGCTGCTGTTCTCCAGTCTCAGGCTTCCTGGGGCTAGGGGGGGGGAGTTGGGGGGGGGAGTCCTCTTTCCTGGCACATACTGCCGCCCTCTGCTGGTACCTTGAGATAAGGGTACCCACTATGGGAAGGGTGGGGAACCCCAGTCAGCACTGCAGCAGGAAGCTCTGGCTCCCAACAAACAATAAGCCAATTCCTGTGTTTGAAAATAGCCACATTCACCTTTCCCATGCACCCACTTGCAAATTAGTATTGACTTAGCATTTTTACGGTTGGCTTGTTTTAGGTTTAGAAGATAACTAATAAAAATTCCCTGAGACTACTACCAAGGTCATTTCTGCTAGTGCTCTTACCAGCTCTGAACTTGAAAGCTAACTTGTTTCTGTGGACACTGGGTTGTATCTGCTTTGGTACCTGCATACCAAGTACCAAGCCAAGGTGCCCCAGATCCACACAGGGTAGGAGAGGGCATTGTCTCTCCTGTGAAGTTTCAAGTCTGCCCCCTGGTGGACTAGAGAAGCAGTGCAGGCTCACAGGAGACTTCATGGTGTAGCTTCTCTGACATTTCTAGGATACTAAGTCTCACAGCCAGCTTCTTATTCCTACTCTTCTCACCCATCTTCTGCTATGATCCTTTGGTGCAGGATTTGTGTTGTAAATGTATCAGTTGGGGCTAGGCACCACATGATCATTTGCTCTCTGCATTTCGGTTGGTTGAGGCTTTCCATAATGATCTCTGTCTGTTGCAACGGGCTGTGTCTCCGGTGATGGTGAGTCCTATACCGGATAAGTGCTTAGAGTGTAGTTAGGCATTATGCTGGCTTAGTAAAGTGTGATTGTAGGTTCTCCTTCAAGATCCATCATGGCTAGGTTACTTTCTTTAGCTAACTGAGAGGAGGCCTCGCACGTGTCTCTGATGCCGTGTTGATGCTAGAATTGGACATACTGTGTTGTTGTCACAGCCCCTTCCCCACTGTTGCCATTGTTGCTTCGGGTGTGTAGGACGGTCTGGCCTGTTGGGTCTGGCCTGTTGCTCTGGTAGATGATAACTCTGCAGCAGACACACTCTTGCCCGCGGATCTGAGCACCCACATCACACATCGAGTTTGAACACGCATGGGTGATGAGTATGAGAGGGGACAGAGAAAGTCAGCGGTGCAGTGTGGCAGGGTTCTGAAGAGGGGCTGAGGACAGCCTTGGCTATTTCCTTATGGTGGTTCAGGCCTGTGTGTTCCTCCTGAGAAGCTCTGTGACTTACCTGAGGCGTCGCGCCTGCTTGTTTGGGAAAAAGACCAAGAAGTCTAGCCCTTTTTTCTTTCTTTCTGTTTTTTGTTTGTTTGTTTGTTTGTTTGTTTGTTTTTGGTTTTTGGTTTTTCAAGACAGGGTTTCTCTGTGTAGCCTTGGCTGTCCTGGACTCGCTTTGTAGACCAGGCTGGCCTTGAACTCACAGCGATCTGCCTGCCTCTGCCTCCTAAGTGCCCGGATTAAAGGCATGTGCCACCACACCCAGCTAGAAGTCTAGTTCTTGACTCAAGAGAGAGCTAGGTTGTTTAAAAGCAGAGTAGATGCCTTTTAAAACATTCTGCTTGTATCTTGTCTCACTGAGAAATCTAAAACAGCTTGCATGTACTGTCTGACTTTCCCTGCAACTTAATTGTGAAATCAGAAGGACTCCTCCACACCAAGGTTCTATCCCATGCTACCAGCAATGGGCATGCGCATGTACACAGGCACAGCTTTCCTTCACCCTCGGTGAGCAGCGCCGTCCCTGTTAGCACCTTGATTGGCTCCTACGCTGCAGTCCGGTTTCTCCTTAAACATTACAGTGAGTGGACCCCCAACTCTGTCAGCACTCTTGGGTGCTCCAGCAGCCGTCCCATTGGGATGGAAACAGAAAAGCAAGAGTGAGGGTGCCTAGATCTTGGGACTCGGCTTCTGTCAGAGGGTGGAAGCAGGGGCCCCCCCTGACGGACTCGGCCCCTCAGCCTCCAGGAAATCTTTCGTGTTCGAGCTGAACGAGTGTGCCTCCAGCCGCATCCTGAAACTGGAGAAGGAGAACCAGAGCCTGCAGAGCACCATCCAGGGTCTGCGGGACGCATCGCTGGCGCTAGAGGAGAGCAGCCTCAAATGCGGCGAGCTGGAGAAAGAGAACCAGCAGCTTGGCAAGAAGGTGACCTCCCTGGGCAGGCGCAGGGCACCCGGGGTGCATCACACGGGGGTTCCCGCCTCCGTAGCCCTCCTTAACTAAGTCCACTGCCAGGCTCTGGGGCTGGGGCAACAGTGAGCACTTCCTTGCTGGTAGCTCTCCCATAGGACCTGTGTCTCCTGTCTGCATTCTCCTGACATCCTCCTTCAGCCCATATAAAGCTGGTGCAAAGCAAAAAAAAAAAGGGGGGGGGGAGAAGTATCTACTTGATTTGGTCTCTTAGATTTCTTTGGGTTGTTGTGATGGTGGTTTTGGTTTTGTTTGGAGACAGGGTTTCTCTGTGTAGCCCTGGCTGTCCTGGACTCGTTTTGTAGACCAGGCTGGCCTCAAATTCACAGTGATCCACCTGCCTCTGCCTCCCTGAGTGCTGGAATTACATAAAGTACAGATTCCCCAGGTCCATAGAGCCACAGACTGAGCATGAGCCCAGCAGTGTCCAGAGAGGGTCAGCTGTCTGTGGGACAGAACGTGTTGTGATTGAACATGGTGGATGCTTCTGGTGCTGATCAGTTGTCAGGAACTTGCTCAAGGCCACATAGTCAGAGGGAAGGTAGATTTTTTTACTCTTTGCCCCCCTGAGACCAGCATCAGTGTCTCATGCTGAACATGTGTGATCATAGCAAGAAGAGACAGCCTGGCCTTGAAGCCTCTGCGGAGTAGACCGTAGTGTGGGCATCTCCATGGACCAGGATTGCCAGCCCCACAGATGCTCACACTCTAGGAAGCTTGGGCACTGGTGGGTTCCCCCATCAGAGCCTGGCATTGGCGGGTGGCGATGGGAGGGTAATCGTCTGTCCAGGCAGAACAACGCAGTCTGGGCCTACGGCGGCAGCAGTGGAGTGTGTGGGCAAGTGGAGTGGGCAGAAGGGGCAGGGCTTGACAGAGGTTTACCTGGAGGGCTATGGAATCCGAGCAGCTGGGTGCCGCCAGGGGTGGAAGCTGTGTGGTCCTTGTAGGGGGTCTGGCGCCGGGTGCTTGGGGGCTGTGATCTGACCTCAGGCAGAAGTGGGTGCAGTCAGGAAAGAAGAAGCAAGGCATGGAGTAGATTGGACACACGGCAGCATGGGTGGCGTGGGGCAGACATGGTGGGCTGCTGCCCGGTGACGTCTCTTATCCCAGGGAGGAAGTGCAAGTCATGTCAGGCCAACGGCAGGGAAGGTGTGAGGACTTCGCTGCAAAGCAACACTAGTACCTTTTTTTCACTCAAGGACCTGTATGCATAGCCTGGTCAGAGAAGGGCTTGTCTGTCTGTCTGCCTGCCTGCCTGCCTGCCTGTCTATCTGTCTGTCTGTCTGAGCATAGCTCAGACTGGTCACACAGGCTGGATTTTTACGTCCCCAGATTGAGAAGTTGCAAACACAACTGGAGAGAGAAAAGCAGAGTAACCAGGACCTGGAGACTCTGAGCGAGGAGCTGATCCGAGAGAAGGAGCAGCTGCAGAGTGGCATGGAGGCTCTGAAGGCAGCAGACAAGGCCAGGCAGGTAGGTGCTGCCATCACCTCCTCGCTCGCTCACTTGCTCGCGTTGCCATGAGGGGAGCTGAGAAGACAGTTCTGAGTGCTCCGATTAGAAAAGACTAGAGTTCCTGGCATGATTGGTCTAGTTTCATTCTGTTGCTGTGACACGCACCATGACTGAAAGCAACATAGAGAAAAGAAGGGTTTGTTTCAGCTTACAGATTACAGCCCATCACTGAGGGACGCCAAGGAAGCAGGAACCTGAAGGCAGGCCTGCTTGGTACCCGACACAGCATTCCTTCCATGGAACTCACTTACACTGAGGAAGTTCAGTAGGAACCATGGAGGAGGATGCTTGCTCTCTGACTCGCTTGGGCTCAGGCTTAATTAGCTTTCTTATGTAGGCTTAATTAGCTTTCTTATGTAGCTCAGGACTGTCTGCCTAGGGAATGGTGCTGCCCACAGTGGACTGTGCCCTCTTACTTAGTGCATTTCCCCATAGGCCAGTCTGATAATGGCATCCCTCAGTACAGACTCTGCTCTGGTGGCTCGAGGCTGTGTCAGGCTGACAGTTACAGCTAACTAGGATATGTGTGGGTGGAGGCTGCTAAGCATTCTGCATGCACAGGACAATGGCCTGTTTCTAAAAGCCTGTAGTGATGAGGCTGAGACCTTGGCAAACCTGCAGGGTTCTGCTTGCCTCTAGGCAAAAGGGAGTGGAGGGTAAGGGCAAGGCCGGGTTATCAGGTATCTTAGGGTTTTTAGCCTCTGTTGTAGATGGGTAAGAAGTGGGGAGAGGAGGGTGATACCGGCTCTACTCATGATGAAAAGACAAGTAGGGCCCTGTCCATGGAGCTCACCTCGTAAGGCAGGTACCAGGCAGCGGGCACAGGACAAGGGGGCAGGGCCTCGTTAGAGCGGTTGTGCAAGGTTGCTTGGGGCACTGGCCATGAAGCTGAAAAGACACAGGAAGGGACCAAGACATAGAAAGCAGCAGCCTGTTCAGTGTGTCCTCCAGGAAGAAGCTGGGAAACAGAGGAGCCTACAGAAGGCTATGGAGGCTGACAAGAGTGTCCATTGGGTCCCGCTGACCACGACAGAGTAAAACCAAGGGAGCCACTAATACTTTTAATGAAAGAGAAGTGTCATTTGGGTTTAAGATCAAAGTCACGTACTGAGTGTGTTTTGATGAGCCGTGGGTGGGTTTGGGTGTACTGTAAGGCAGCTCTTGAAGGCTTCTACTTGGCAGCCCCCTTAACGAAGCCGACTCCCTGGCTGGCGCCCCGGTCTGAGGTCATGCCTACTGTGCTTACTCACAGATAAAGGACCTGGAGCAGCAGAAGGGCCACCTCCACCAGGCCGTGTGGTCACTGCGGGACAGGCTGCAGGTCAACAGCGCGCAGGACGCGGAGAAGGAAAACAGAGCTCTCCACCAGGCTGTGACCGAGGCAGGCGGCAAGCTCAGCCAGCTGGAGCTGGAGAAGAAGCAGCTACACAGAGACCTGGAGGAAGCCAAGGAGCGAGGGGAGCGGGCAGAGGCCCTAGAGACGGAGCTGCACCGGCTGGAGATGGAGAACAAGCAGCTGGCCGAGAAGCTGACCTCCCTGAAGACGGCGACTGAGAGAGTGGAGGCGCTGGAGCGCGAGAGCCAGGGTCTGGAGCTGGAGAACCGGGCCCTGAGGAAGTCCCTGGACACCCTGCAGAACGTGTCGGTGCAGCTCGAGGGCCTGCAGAGGGACAACAAGGAGCTGGGTCAGGAGAACCTGGAGATGCGCAAGATGGTGGAAGCCATGCGCTTCACGAGCGCCAAGATGGCGCAGATCGAGACGGAGAACCAGCGGCTGGAACGGGAGAAGGAGGAGCTGCGCGCGAGCGTGGAGCTGCTGAAGACCTTAGGCAAGAAGTCGGAGCGCCTGGAGCTCAGCTACCAGAGCGTGAGTGCTGAGAACCTGCGGCTGCAGCACAGCCTGGAGAGCAGCAGCCACAGGTCTCAGGCCTTGGAGAGGGAGCTGGGTGAGCTGGAGGCCGAGCGCCAGGCCCTGAGACGAGACCTGGACGCTCTGCAGCTCGCCAACAGGCAGCTCGAGGGGGCCGAGAAGGACAGGAAGGCCCTGGAGCAGGAGGTGGCCCAGCTGGAGAAGGACAAGAAGCTTCTGGAGAAGGAGACCAGGCGCCTGTGGCAGCAGGTGGAGCTCAGGGACGCTGCCCTGGATGACAGTGCTGCCAAGCTGTCGGCGGCCGAGAAGGAGAGCCGAGCGCTGGACAAGGAGCTGGCCCGCTGCAGGGATGCGGCCGGCAGGCTCAAGGAGCTGGAGAACGAAAACAGGGACCTCACCAAGCAGGTCACCGTGCACACGAGGACACTGACCGCCCTCAGAGAGGTGAGCGAGCCGCGTGCAGGGGCAGTAGCAAGATGGGCCATGGGCCTGTTTCCAGGGTGGGAGGTTCTAGAATGGAAGGGGATCTTGGTGTACCCTCATGAGGTGTTTCTCTTGAAGCTGAGCGCGCGCGTGTGCACGACACACACACACACACACACACACACACACTCATTTCCTCATATTCTGTGCCACCGTAGGTTGTGTCCCCATCAGCTGACCTTGACTGAATACCACAGGTGGAAGATGCACCTAACACACTTGATCTCCTGCCCATAGGAAGCTTAGAATTCCCAAAAATTAATCACAAAGTAAAAAGAGCCATAAAGACAGCCGTGTGTCAGAGAACTGCTTCATACCAGACTAGAAATGGTCAAGCTGTTCTGCTTTTATTTTTAATTACATTTAATAGGCTTTAGGTTTGGGGTGGTGGTTTTGTTCTATTTATTTGCCGGCGTGTGTGTGTCACAGTGTGCATGTGGAGAATGGAAGACGGCTTCAGAGAGTCTGTTTTCTCTTTGCACCGTTTGAGTTCTAGGGACCGAGCTCAGGTTGTCAGGCTAGTCAGCAAGGGGAGCCACCTTCCCAGCCCCACATTGAAGAGGTTTCAAACCCGTGCTTTCTCTGACCGCAAGATAGTTACGCCTTTAGGTTTACTTCCGTAATTATAGGTACCTGTAAGTTGTTCCCAAAATTCTCCACTGTTTTGTTTTAGGTCTGGGGTCTTTTTCTTCCTCTTTGGTGTTGAGGATTGGACGCCTGATCTAGAGCATGCTCCCTGAGCAGTGTCCTGAGCTTTTCCTGCCTCAGTAATCCTGGACGTCCCTGTCCCTTCACAAACATACCAGACAGTTTTTTTTTTTTTTGGTTTTTCGAGACAGGGTTTCTCTGTGTAGCCTTGGCCATCCTGGACTCACTTTGTAGACCAGGCTGGCCTCGAACTCACAGCGATCCGCCTGCCTCTGCCTCCCGAGTGCTGGGATTAAAGGCATGCGCCACCATGCCCGGCTCATACCAGACAGTTTTTACGGATATGTTCCTGGAAGTGGAGCAATGGGGTCAAAGTGTGTGACCATTTCAGCCTCCTGAGTTTTTTGCTTCCTGGGGTCTCTGCTCTGCCTCCCCGGGTGTCTTTTTGTGGGTTGTTGGGTGTTTGTTTATGCCGTGGCTCTAGTAGACAGTATTAGGGTCTGAATGGTCCAGCCTGCAGGTTTTATCTCATACGTGTTCCAGGCGTCTTTGGCTCACTGATTCAGCTACCTGGCTCCTTCCAGCTTGTGACTAAACCATCCCCTAGTGGATGGCTCCTCAGCATGTAGCAGGCAGACAAGGGAGAGATCAAGGGAGAGACATGGCACTCTGTGGAGCTCAGCCTGAGGCGGCTGCAGGCTGCTCTGTGCCTGATGAGAGAAGGGACGTGATTTCAAGGTGAGCTCAGAGCCATGGCAGTGTTCCAAAAAGACAATTATTGGTGGGGGTGAGCCAGGGAAGGGCTCAAACCCTGCATGCCTCCCACAGTCCATGTCTGTCTAGTGCAGGCAGGGTGCACTGTGATGTATTGACCTGCAGGGATCCCCAGGGCTTGTTACACAGATGCAGTCCCATCTCCACAGTCTGGACAGCCATCCATGCAGCAGTCGGCGGCTGTCCTGGGACTTAGCTCTGCTCTTGCTCTTGCTTTTCTTTTGTTTTGTTTTGTTTTGTTTTTTAAACAGAATCTGGCTCAGTCTAGTCTGAGATTCCCTGTATAGCCCAGGCTAGCCTTGAACTCTTGATCCTCTTGTCTCGGCCTCCTGAGTGCCCACCTCCAAACAGCTTTGACCTAGAGCTTCTCCGTCTTAGCACTACTAGGCTTGGGCAGTGACCGCAGCAGGTTAGGAGGCTGTCAGAAACCGCATGCCAGCTCTTCCCTGCATCATCCAGATCCATGTTACTCTAATCCACAGCCCCTTGCCAAAGCTACTCACCTGGCGTCAGCTGCTAGTGGGGAAATTTGATGGCGGAGGCACTGTTGTGCCTATGGTTTGGTAGGAGGGATGGCTGAGAACGGGAGATACAGCTTCCCTCAGAGAGCTTTGCAGGGATGGAAGCAAAAGGGGGGGGCGAACCTAGAGTCCATCATCCACCTTGTGAAAGGTTAGCCCAAGCCAGGGTATGAAATGAACTCCTTCTGAAAGGTTAGCCCAAGCCAGGGATTAAAATGAACTCCTTCTGAAAGGTTAGCCTAAATCGGGGTATAAAATGAACTCCTTCTGGGCATGGAGACAGGAAGTTTGGTTGGGAGCATGCTCTCTTAGCATGCATGAAGTCCTAGGTTGGAATCCCAGCACAAAATCAGGCATAGTGGTGTACACTTAAAATCCTTATACTTGAAGGTAGAAGCAGGAAGATCAGAAATTCAGGTTCCTCCTCAGCTGCACCAGAAGTTCAAGGCCACCCTGAGTTACCTGAGACCCTACCTCAGAAAACAGAAACAACGGCAAAACTCTCTCTTCTTGTTTTCCCCCCGTTGCCATTGAGTATCTAATTACTTGCTAAATTTATAACTTTTAGAAGTCGACTGTATTAGAGAGCTCATGCTGCTACTAAAAGTCAGCACAGAGAATATTTTTGATGTTTGGGGGGAGAACATTCTGGATCTGTCCTCTGTATGTTGCCATGCCATCTGTTTCCAGCTCCAGGAGGGCTGGGAAAGGGTGTTCATCCCCTTTCTTTTGGTGGAACATTCTAGAGTTGACCACCTAGTCACCTAGCCTGCTTGCTTGAAACAGCTAGATTTGGGAAGAAGTGGCTCCAGCATCATTGAGGCCTAAGCCTCTCTGTCAGGCTCCTGTCCACAGCGGTGTCCCCTGCCTTGCAGGACCTGGTGCAGGAGAAGTTGAAGAGCCAGCAACTGACCAACGAGCTGGACAGCCTGAGCCAGGAGCTGGAGAAGGTCGGCCTCAGCAAGGAGCTGCTGCTGCAGGAGGGCAGCAGTCACGCTGACACGTAAGGACAGTGCCCTGCACTAGCCCTGTGCTCTCCGATGAGCCTGAGCTCCTGGGTCTGGGCCTCGGTTTATTCTTTACTGCTGGGGTCACCGTGTGACTCGACTCCTTGCATCTGTCCTTTGTAGTCCAGGTCTTGTCCCTCAGAGTTTCAGGAAATACGGAAGGAGATTCATTTGTGTGGTCAATACGCTGTGGTGCCACTGGATGATGAATCCAGGGCCTCTGGCATGCTTGGCAGGCTTTCCACTGACCTGCAGCCCAGCCCTAAGAGGAGCTCACTTCTCTTTTTAATTTGATGATTTCGATTTTTCCTACCTATGTTCTCTTTGAACAGCTTGGCTTTTCAAAGAAATCTAAGCATGGTGACCCTTTTCTGAATCTGTAACCAACAAGACTCACATGCCTGTTCTGATGATGGTTGGTGCAGTGGAAAGGCTGTGGGTGTGGCGGCGCACGCCTTTAATCCCAGCACTTGGGAGGCAGAGGCAAGCGAATTGCTGTGAGTTCAAGGCTAGCCCGATCTACAAAGAGTCCGGCACAGCCAAGGATACACAGAGAAACCTTGTCTTTAAAAACTTAAAAAAAACAAAACAAAAAAGGCAGGCTGTGGGCCTACCACACAGCCAACATCGTGACCCTGGACCGACTGCCAAGGTTTCCTGGGATGTAGTCTCCTCGTCTATAATGTCTCTGTGGTAGAAGGCCTCTTTATGGAGTGGTTGTAAAATATAGTCATGGTGTTTTGTGTGATGGCGTTGTGGATATGTCAGCTGAGGAAACACGCGCCACCACCATCTCGCCCCAACTCCCAAGGCCAGTGGGTTTGGCTCCCAGGGTCCCTGGAACACCTTCTGCAAGTGGCACATAAAACCAGCTTAGTGGGAAGAAGGTGTGCTGGCCACAGGGGCTGGGATTAGAGGTGAAGGGGTGTGAAACCTGAACTATTGTGTCTTTATATTCTCAGAAAATGCAAGATTTTGGAAGGCAAAAGTGAGTCAGCACTGAAAACAGCACTGGCCATGAAAGAGGAGAAGATTGTGTTTTTGGAGGCACAGGTGGAAGAGAAAGAGAGCTTGAATCACCAGCTACAGACAGAGCTGCAGTTGGTGAGGACTGGACTGAGGCAGCCAGGGGCACTGTTCCAAGGCAGGTGACAAAGAGCTGTAGATCCCAAGGGCACCAGCTTCAGGGCAGGAGCTGGGCACACCAGAGCCAGATGCATGGCGGGGCACGATGAGAAGAAGCTGTGGCTCAGGGCAGTGCCACACCTCCAAGTCACATGTGAGAACATGAAACAGCCCAGAGCAGCAACTAGAGACCTTCAGGCTCCTAAGGCCCCTTACATGGAACAGGCCCTTATATGAACACGTGTGTCAGCTCTTGGGCACATACAAGTACCTGTTCCCATATATGTAGACAGTACACTACATACACTACATGCATGTAGGCATGCTTCCCTCATTCACACTTTCCCCACGTGTCAATAAGGTACTACACATGCGCACACATGTACGCTCTGAGGGGGTCCCAGCCTACTCACCAGTGGGGCCTCCTGCATGGCACCTTCCTGCCTGAGTCTGCTTTCAACATTGCTTGCAGGTAAAGGAAGAGCGTGAGCAGCTCAGGCAGACCCAGGAGGATGGGACGCAGGCTCAGAAAGTACTGAAGCACCCAGCAGGCAAGGTGGTCACCGGTCACCACGAGGAGGCCTGGGGACCCAGCCACAAAGAGGCCACCATGGAGCTGCTCCGTGTGAAGGACCGGGCCATCGAGCTGGAACGCAGTGTGAGTGGGCTGCCCACCCACGAGGAGACCGTCCCGTTTACAGTTGCTCCCGTAGCATGTTGCCACTGTGATGAGTATGGGATGGCAGAGGCCATGGAGGCTATTGGATCTAATAGGACACTTGCTGAGTTGTCCTGGCTGGTCCTTTTGGTCCCGCCAGAGTTTCTTAATCAAGGGACACACCCAGTCTCCTGGGCTGACCCTCCTGCCTGGGACCTGTCCACCAGCCTTTATCCCCGTAGTGTTGTGTGTTTTCCAGAGCTGCCTCCCAGTACCTCAGCCCAAGCTCTGTCTAAACAATGCTTTATTGATACACAGCCACCCCTTTTATATTTACATGTGGTCTGGGCTGCTCTCCCACTGCAGTGGCAGCCATCACTGTTGGCGTAGAGATGATATGGCCGCCGAACTTGGAAGTATACCGTTGGCCCTTATCAGGAAAAGCTGTCCAGTGCTTGTCCCTCTGGCTCTGTTTGATTCACAGCAGTGACTTTATGATTTCTAGTGCACAGGCAGGCCGAGACAGAACGTTAGAGGCTTCTCTCAAAGTCACGTGCTGATAGGCCTGTAGCCAAGTCCTAACTCCTAACCTGACTGGTGGCATAATAGATTATGATCTGTTAGTCTCCTAAGTCCCACCTGCTGCCCCAAGGTAGGGCCAGTTATTAATGAGGACTTGAGCTCCATGGTCAATGGGGGTGTGGCTTCAGCTCACAGAAAAGTACTTTTGGGGGTATTCCACACCAAAGGAAAGAAAGGGAATCATGAAAGTGGCTTGCGTGTCAGCGTGCCCCATGTCTAGGCTGCAGCCCCTGTAGTGTACTGTCTCTTTTTGAAAGTTCTATTGTCCGTTTTCAAGATGGAAGCGATTAACTTCCTGTGCCCCAGCTGGACCTACCCTTGAGGGCTCTAGTAGAAACCCAGGGCCTGTGCCCAGAAAGCAAACGCTGGCCACACTGGGTGACTGGCGCGTGCCTCTCCTCTAGAACGCAGCACTTCAGGCTGAGAAACAGCTGCTGAAGGAGCAGCTGCAGCACCTGGAGACGCAGAATGTGACCTTCAGCAGCCAGATCCTGACCCTACAGAAGCAGAGCGCCTTCCTGCAGGAGCACACCACCGCGCTGCAGACGCAGACCGCAAAGCTGCAGGTAGCTCAACCTGGGCAGCTCTTCAGTAGGAGCTGCAAGGGCAGGGGTGGGCCACCTGCAGACGGGTGGTTGCCGAGAGGCTTACTGTAGACGGAGTCCTTCCAGGTGGGAGGGAGGCTCATGGGACATTCCTATCGCTGGGCCTAGAGGTGCCTGCCTAAAATCTCATTTCTCTGCTTTCAGCTTATACAAACAAACAAGCGTGTGCATGCCCGTGTGGGAAAATGAAAATTTGCTAATTGTAATTTCTGGGAAAAGTTGGAAAGTTACTTATGGAACAGAGACAATAGACAGGAAACTTATTTGGCAAGGAGGTCTGGTTTGTTTTGTTAAAATAAGAAAATAGGATGTTGGTTTGTTACTTTTTTTTTTTTTTTTTTGTTTTGGAAAAAGCCTCTGGTTTTAATATCAGAGTAGTTCTGCTAGAAACTCAGGGTTTAGATGCAGCCCACTAGTAAAAGTGCTTAGCATGGAGCATGCTCAGTTCCGGCCCTAGCAGCACAAAGATAAATACTTAAAAATAAAAAATCAGTCAGTTTACAGTATTGTCTGAAATTCTATCCTTATAGTTTGTCTGTTGATGTCTAGATTAGGCTTTAAAAATAATCAGTAACGATCGAGGTGGGGTGGCACACACTTGTAATCCCAGCGCTTGGAAAGGCAGGAGCAGGTGAATCTTTGTGAGTTCAAGGCCAGCCTGGTCTACAAAGAGAGTCCAGGACAGCCAAGGCTACACAGAGAAACCCTGTCTCAGTAAAACAAAAACAACAACAACAAATCAGAAATGACATGTAAGGGGCGTACATAGGAGGATGACATGATGTTGGCTCAGGGTGACCACTTTTGCATGGCCAGTTTTTTACCATGTTGGCCCCCTTCCAAAGCCAAGTCCTCACGTTCCGGTAGCATCGCCCATGCCCGGCCTCTGATGCTGTCTGTTGCTGGTGGTTCTTGGCCTGCTCACCACACACCGGCCTCTGCTCTCTGCAGGTGGAGAATTCCACACTGAGCTCCCAGAACGCAGCACTCGGGGCGCAGTACACAATGCTCCAGGGCCAGCAGACGGCCAAGGAGGCTGAACACGAGGGTCTGCAGCAGCAGCAGGAGCAGCTGGCGGCTGCCTATGAAGCCTTGCTTCAGGACCATGAGCACCTGGGTGCCCTGTACGAGCGCCAGTCCGCAGAGTACGAGGCCCTTATCCATCAGCACAGCTGCCTCAAGACGCTGCACCGGAACCTGGAGCTGGAGCACAAGGAGCTCGGGGAGAGGTGGGGCCTGGGGGGCAGAGGAGGTGGAGGCCGGAGCACAGGGAGTCTGGGGATACAGAGGTCAGAGGGGCCTGGAGGTGGGGATGTAGCCTGTGGGGGAGGCCGCTGCTGCACCGAGCCCCTAAGGCTGTCCCAGAGGCCACGGTGCTTTCCTGAGGCCTGCACACACACACACACACACACACACACACACACACACACACACACACACAGAGAGCCACCCCCACATTTCCTCTTGGCTGGCTGCTTCTCATTGTTGGTGCACCTGAGCTTTCCCAAAGGGAAGGAAGTACAACCTTCAGCAATTTCTATTTCAGCTGGGCATTGTGGCAGGGGACACTGGAATGAAGAAGTGCCATGGCCCACCTTGGCTCTGCGTGGCCCAGTGTGGATACTTGGAGACCTGTTCTCCTAGAGTTCTTTCTTCTTCCTCCTTTTTCTTCTCTCCTGACCCACACCCCTGGGAAAATTCTGCCAAGTACTGGGTTGTGCACACTCACACTTAAGGATTGCCTCTTCCAAGCTTAAGTCTAGAATACTTGCTTAAAAAAACAAACCAAAATCCTCTCCCCCCGCCCCCGACTATGTTAAATATTGAGTGCGTATGACAAAGCACAAAGTAACCCTACACCTGTGATATCAGAGGCAGGGAGGGAGGACTCACTATTGTGGGTCCCCAGTTGTCCTCCCATAATTACCCACAATACCTTTCTCCTCCAATCTGCCCTGGCTGGTTTTTTTGTTTTTTTTTTTTTAATTTCAGATATGTTGAAAAACACAAAAATGTATACTTTTAGCCATTGACAGCCTCATGTCCTAGGATGTGTGTCATTAAGTCACCCATTGTTGGCTGAGCTTCTGCCATGCACGGAGGGTTCCAGATCCCTGAGCAGGTGCAGCAAGGATCTAAAGTGCTGTGTGTCAGGACGCTTTCACCTTGTGCTCTGCTGCCCCCCAGTGACAGCTGTGCAGTATACAAGGATTGAGTGAGAAAGCTTGGGGGCAGGGAGATCATCTCACCTACCCACTCCCAATGCCAGGTGGGGGCAGCAGTGTGGGCCTCTGTACAGAGTGAGGCAGGTGTGAGGAGGGGTCCGCTGTTTCCTACAGCAGGATTGAGCTGTTGACTCTGCGGTTTGCTTTAGATCTGCTGGTTCTTAGCCAGTTTGTAACAGGAGTCCCTAAAATAAAGGGTGTGTAGCACAGCTCTCGTTCTCCCAGGCAGCCTACAGCAGGGGCTGGCTGCGACAGGGAGGCCAAGGGACCAGAGGATGGACAATGACTCTGGGCCCCCGTGGGACAGGGGAGTGGTGCTAGATAGCCCCGCCCTGGCAGCACTTGTCTTGCTTCCTGCTGTCCTGCCTCTCACCACTCCACAGAGAAAAGGGTTCAGAGGAATGCCCCTTTTCTGAGAGGGTGTGTACCTGTGTCCTGGAGTGTGAGTTTCTTGTAGAGTTGGGGCCAGCGTCAGGGTAGATAGAGCCTGGCCGTGTCTCCTCCCTCAGGCACGGCGGCTTACAGAAGCGGAAGGCGGAGCTGGAAGAGTTGGAGAAGGCACTGAGCACGGAGCGGGAGGCGCTGCAGCGGGAACAGAGGACCAACGCTGTCGCCACAAGTGAGAACCAGAGGCTGCGAGGAGAGCTGGACAGGTGAGCACCTGGGCTCACCCAGCCTTGGGAGGAGTGCGAGTGACACCCAGAAATGGGCTCAGACCGGTCCTCTCGAACTCTTTGTCTTGTGTTTTCATGAACTGCATCTTTTTTGGCTAGGTAGGGGGCCAAGGGCTATGCTGCCGGGGGCTAGGTGGTCGTGCTCAGCCAGGACAGGGAAGGGTGGCTCTTGTGTTTGGGTAGGCAGTAGTCTCTGGTCCTCCTTACTCCACAGACTCACCTACTCACTGGTGCTTATTTGTTACCAGAATCTCACTTTTTCGTGGACCTGCACAGAGGCCACAAACTATTCGAGTCATTGGGTTCGCCCTGCTGTCTTGTTTCTTTCATCTCTCCCACTGTGAACAAGAATCTTCCCAGGACCTACTATGCGCCAGCCACGTCTTTAGTGTTTAACATTTCAAGTCCTTATCTCGCTGTGTGAAGAAGCCTCAGGCACGGTGCTTAAGTGCAGTTAGTGTCCCCGCGTGCAGGGCAGCCAAGGGCCTAGCAGAGAAAACACCTGTATCATATGAGCTTCGCCTGTGAGTCTGAGTGCTGGTGTGTGTGTGTGTGTGTGTGTGTGTGTGTGTGTGTGTGTGTGTGTGTGTGTGTGTGTGTGAGAGAGAGAGAGAGAGAGAGAGAGAGAGAGAGAGAGAGAGAGAGAGAGAGAGAGAGAGAGACGTAGGACGCCTTTGAGCAGGCAGCCACCTGCAACCGCGTCTGGATCTGTTGGAAACCAGGAGAGCCCGTGTTTTCCTTCCGAACGAGGTTCAGTGTCCACTGATTTCACGTTTGAGGTGATTTAATAGAACTGGACTCCTGGCCAGCACCCCTTCTTGTTTTACAGATGAGGAAGTCAGATGATTCAGAGATCAGGTACCACTGGAGGTTAAACCTTTAGTTAACGAGGGTTGAGCCCAGACCTTCTCTTGTTTCAAAGCCTGACTGGGGCACACTGCTTCCTTCTACATCCTTGAGTAACTATATCTTGGAGTTTAGAACCCAGGTGCCTGTGGTAAACAGCAGGTGTGACAAGTGTGTGTGGAAGCACTGCCCCAGTGGGCACAGACTGTGATACGGAGTACTTGAAAGGGTCCTGCAGTGGACTGGATGCAGCAGCCTTGGAGTCAGGCCATTCCTGTTTCTAGTCTCTATGAGGATGGATACCTGGATGCAACTGTGATGAAGCCTCTCAATTCCTAGACATTGACAGTGAACTTGGTTTTTGTGTTTGTTTCTAAGATTTATTTCTGTGTTTTAACTGTATCTATGTGTGTGTATTTGCACATGAGTGCAGGTACGCATCGAGACCAGGTATGTCAGGCCCTCCTCTAGCTGAAGTTTACAGTTGGTGTGAGCTGCCCTAACCAGGTCCTCTGTAAGAGCACAATGCTCTGCCTGCATGTGCACCTACACAACACAAGAGGGCATCAGATCACATTATAGATGGTTGTGAGCCACCATGTGGTTGCTGGGAATTGAACTCAGAAACTTTAGAAGAACAGACAGTGCTCTTAACCTCTGAGCCATCTCTGCAGCCCCCCAGTATGTGCTCTTAACTACTGAGCCATCTCTCCAGCCTGAGATCCAAGCTGACTTATGAGAGTTAGGATGGCAGTAATTGTAGTCGGTACAGGTAGGTACCTTACCTGCACATCCCATTTTGTCATATATCAGGAGTTAAAAATTCCACAGAGCTGGGCACAGCATTTTTTATTTTATTTTTACAATGACTGACTTTTCATGTATTTTCTTACAAAAATAGAATATAATTAAATATGATTTTACTAACTCTGATTAGCTAGGTCTCTAGTACTGGGCTGAGTGGCTCTTAAGTTCAATTAGAGAGTTGTTGGTTACTGCCAAGGTGTTTGTGCCACTCTTCCACCTGTAGGGTCACTGTGCCGTGCTGATGGTTGATGTGGTTTGTAGGTGTCATGGCTAGGTGGGACTATCGGCTGTCTCTCTGTTTTGTAAGCTTGTAGGCACAGCATTTTAGAGGGGGAAAAAATAATTCTCTAAAAAAAAAAAAAAAAAAGTTTAATAGCACAGCTCTTTTTTCCACTGACAGCAGAATGCCTAAATTGTAATGTCAAAGGCCACTGGCCGTGATGTCCCTTTGTGGCCAGTGTCATAGCCTGCACACATCTTGTTCCCCCTTACCCCAACCCAGACCAGAATAACATCAGGGATGTCCTCCTAGAGTCCTAGAGAACACATTTTGAAAAGCAACAATTGTGCTCGGTGTTCTTCCATGACTCCGTGTGGGCTTGCACAGTCTGCCCCGGTCAGAAGGGGTACAGACCCCGCAGCTGCAGGCCCTTCTGTCTTCGGGATGCTTTTTAGCCCCTGCTCCCCGTGTCCCTCCTGCCCTAGGGTCAGTTTCCTGCACCACCAGCTGAAAGGAGAGTATGAAGAGCTGCACGCCCACACCAAGGAGCTGAAGACCTCCCTGAACAACGCTCGGCTGGAGCTGAACCGCTGGCAGGCACGCTTCGACGAGCTGAAGGAGCAGCACCAAAGCATGGACATCTCCCTGACCAAGCTGGACAACCACTGTGAGGTGAGGCGTGGCTTCAGGCAGGTCTGCGAGGGGCCAGCCACCTTCCTGGGGGGCTTCTCCAAGACTGGAAATGTCCCTGAAGCCAGGGTGGGACGAGATTGCCACCTGTGATGGGGTCATCACAGAAGCCACCTTGCCTGACATTTGCTCCGTGAGGTCAGCAGCGGCTTCCATCAGACCTTCAGGCTATGGTAGCACCATCTTTGGTCCCTCTTCATTTCAGCAGAAAGAGGCATGAATGAAGTGGCCTGGGCGTGAGTGCGGCTGTGTAGCTTGGATCCTGGAGCTGGATGATCCAGCTGTTGGTGGCCCAGAGCTTATCAGAAATAGGCATTGTGGGAAGCAAAGCCCTCCTTTCAATAGAGTCTCAGATAGATATCACAGTACAGAGAGTTTGAGGAGAGCTAGGGGGTCCCTCCTGATCGCTGAGCCATCCACACCCTTAGAAACATGTAGGCAATGGGGAACCTCGGCCTCAGGTTCTGAGATACTTACCTCCTGGTCTTGCAGCCAGATCTGAGCAGTCCATGGAGGATAAGAGGCGTGGCCCCTGTGCCCTATTGGGGAGGGGTGGCACTGTCCAGGGAATCTGTGTCCACTGGGGACTGCCGTTGCAGGAGGCACACTAGAAGTCTTTGTGTGTGTTTATATGTCTGTGTATCTGTGTCCACGTCAATGTGCAGGTGTGTGCGTACGTACTTGTGTGTGTGTGCTGTTACATGCTGAGCCATTTCCTTGAACCTCAAGGAAGTGTTCCTATAAGGGAAAGGAATGGTCTAACCTTTGTCCTTCCATGTCTGCTCCTCACATACATGTAGGTTCTGCATAATAATTAAGACAAAAGGTAGATTGTGATCTTTCGATTAATGGTGAGGTTAATGTTGTAGTGTAAAGTGGGGTGAAGAGGAAGGTGGGAGGAGCTTGCTTCCCTCCTGTGGCTTTCCTGTCTGCCTTCAGAGCCTGGGTCTTGCCACTACACTACAGTACTGTCCTAAAGCAAAGATCTCTGAACTTCAGCCCCCAGGCCAGACCTTCCCTACCACCTGCATCCACACAGCCCGTGAACTAAGAGTGGCTCTTGACAGTTTTAGTGGTTGGGGTAAAGATCAGATGAATGATATTTTGTGGCCAGTGAAAATTATATGAATTTTTTGCGCGTGTGTGTGTGTGTGAAGTTCTGTTGCGACACAGCCACTCTTAGGTTAGCTGTGCTACAGCCTTTGTGCTGCAGGGGCATAAGACTACATGGCTTGGGAGGCCTAAGGTCTTTATAGTCTCTGGCTCCCTTTCACAGTGGAACTTGTTGAAATTTAGCGCTTCGTAGTAACTACCTTTGAAACAGTTTTTTTTTCAATGAGATTAATAAATTTCTCTTTTCCAGTCCTGGGGGTAGCAGTCCTCTACGACTAGCTAGGGCCACATCCTTGGCCCCAGTAGTAAAATTAGTTGTAGTGACATTTTTTACTCAACCCATAGAGCAAGAAGATTACTTCATGTATAATCTCCTATTCGCCCTTTTCATACTGAGCTTTCATCATCTGCTGTATGACTTGTTTTACCCTCAGTCCAAACATCTCGTCTGTGCTCTCCACAGCACAAGCTGCCAGTGGGCTGCTGGGTCAGGTGCTGTGGGTTGATCCTTCCCGGGTCTTCACTAGCGCAGACAGTGGCAGTTCGGGTTTGCGGCATAGCGTCACAGGGTCACATGGTGTCATCTGTGTTTCAGCTGCTCTCCCGTCTCAAGGGGAACCTGGAGGAGGAGAATCATCACCTGCTGAGCCAGATCCAGCTGCTGAGCCAGCAGAACCAGATGCTTCTAGAACAGAACATCGAGAGCAAGGAGCAGTACCACGAGGAACAGAAGCAGTACATGTAAGTGGGCCGTGGACGGTGGTGTGTCCGTACGTGGCCCCTGCACCACCGGCCCCAGCCCCCCACGGTGTGCAGTCTTCACCCGGCCTCCTGAGGTCCTGTCTTCTCCTCCCTCAGTAGGCCCATCACTCCTAGGACAGAACAGCCCTTAGCCATTGGGGTTTGGAGGGTTGGAGGTATAACTGTCCTGTTCTGTGAAATGCTCTAGGTTTCTGAAAGGCATGGCGGTTGGCCTGTGCCTTGTGTGAAGTTCCCTGTTCCTGTGCGTTCTCTCTGTATGCGCGTGCACACATGTAGAGAAGGTGTACGCATGCATATATGTGTACATGTGGAGGTCAGAGGTCAACCCTGAGTGTCGTTTGAGACGAGGTCTCTCATTGGCCTGTAACTTCCTGATTAGACTGGGCTGTCTGGCCAGTGAGCTCCCAGGTCTGCCTGCCTCTCTCCCATTGGGATTACAAAGGCACTCCACTGCGCTTGGCTTTTTACGTGGCTTCTGGGGCTCGGTCTCAGGCCCTCGCATGCTTCCATGGCAGTTACTTTACCAACTGAGCTGTGTCTCCTCTGCCCTCCTTTGCTTTTCCTAAAGCATTACTCAGCACTGGAAGGCCTCTCTCTGGTTCCAGGCTTGAGTTCATTTGCAGCGATACGCATCAGCACCCCTGTAGAAATAGGCAGCGGCCGTGTGTCTCTGGGAAGGAGTTCACACTGGAAGCTGACTGGCGAGTAAGTCCCCCAACTTGTGCAGGTCCCCAGAGCTTGGAACCATGGGGTGACAGGTATGAACTGGAATTAGAGAGGCCCAGAAAGGAGAGTGGAGGGAGTCAGCTTATGCTGCTAAGATGAGAGGGGGCCAGGTTGGGTGGTGGGAGTAGGGTGTGACAGATGATCTAGGTGCTGGGAATGTGGGGGAGAGAGGGGTGCCCACTTACAGACACTGGATCCACTGGGAAGGGTTAGAAGGGATTTGGGTCTAGGCCTGGGCACTTGTCAAAGGCAGTGATCAAGAGGAGGAAGTCTGATCCTGGAACCTACAACCAACGTGTGTCACTCTGTACTGTGCCTGTCTCTCCCCATGACCAGTATCTCGGGCAAGCCCTGTGCTGCTGACCTGAGTATGCTTAAGACAAGACATGTGGCACATGACTTTAATCCCAGCACTTAGGAGGTTGAGGTTGGTAGATGGTCTCCTGTAAGTTTGAGGCCAGCCTGGTCTACATATCAAGTTCCAAGACCGCTAGGGCTACACAAAGAGAGACCCTTTTCAAAACAAAATTAAAAGGCAGGAATTAGGGAAGGACGTGTCCCAGCTCTCTGATGTAGCTGTGCTGCCGCCTCTCTGCCCTACCACGTCTGCTCACCCACCTACTTCAGGATGGTTTCTGTGCAAGCCCGCGTTGTCATTTGGGATCTGTGTGGCAGTTGCTTAAAGCTGACCCCCTGTAATTTATGTAGAGGAATCAACAGCTGAGGCTGGGCAGGTGCTAGCAAGGAAGCGACAGGAGATTATTGGTGTTCTTTGCCTTAGAGTGTGTCTGTGGCAGGCTATGGCTTGGTATACCTCTCTACTTGTTCCAAGTAGTGGGCGCACCATTGTGGCCTTGTCCTAGAGTGCAGCCATCACAGTGGGGTCTTGGGAAAGCCTTTAGCAGGCACAAAGCCCTCTCCACTTCAACAGCGAAGTGACCTGAGCAGTTACTGCTGTGGGCCTCACTTTCCTGTGAGAAAGTTAATGGGGTCTGAGCTAGCTAACCATATGGAAGAAGCACCCCCCCCCAAGAGTCCAGCAAGCATAGCAGACACCCCAGGACACAGTTTGGGGCTGCCAGTAGCTTGCTGTGATATTAGAAGGGTGAGCCGGTTTCCGCCAATTAGAGACAGAATTGCTTCAGCCTCTGAGCTTCTGGCTTTTCAAATGGTCACTATACCCAGCTGCTTTATTCCTGCATGGCCGCTCTGCGGGGCTGGCTGCCCAAGGCCTGCTCAGACTCGTCACGGGCCTCATCCTTTGGCATTTAGCCTGTTGCCTTCTCTGCGTGTCCCCTAGAAGCAGTTTGCCTCACAAGCTGTTACCAGGCCCCAGGGTGCAGCCTCAGTGCTTGGGGGGGTTACTGTGCTTGGTGACACCGTTGTGTTAGGACAGTGTATGCTACCTGGTGTCCTGCATTGTTAGGTCTAACTGGGAAGTCATGGGAGTGTCCAGGCATGAGTTCTCAGGTGGTCCCAGGTTTGTTCTATTGAGCCCACTTAGCTGGATTTTTAAGATCAGATCTCACTTTGTAGCTTTGGCTAGACCTGAACTCATTATGTAGACCAGGCTGACCTCAAACTCAAAGAGATCCACCCGCCTCAGCCTCTTGAGTGCTGGGATTACAGGTATGTGCCACCAGAACCAGGAGAGTCATAGGTGCTCATACATTCCCAAGTCAGGGACCAGTGTGGGGATGAGCACCCTCCGGCCTCAATCCAGATGCTGATTTCTGCCCTAAGTAGGGCGAGTAAGTGCACTCACTCGTTAATTAAAACTGTCCCTTCTGTTTACAGAGACAAGTTAAACGCCTTACGGAGACACAAGGAAAAACTGGAAGAAAAAATTATGGATCAGTACAAGTTCTATGACCCTGCTCCAAAGAAGTGAGTGGATCCAAGACCGGTGGCGTACAGTGACTGATCATAGCTTAGCTGAGAGAGGGCAGCCTGGGAGCGGTAGGAGAGGACTCTGTGCCTCCTACTTACAGATGCCCCTACTGCAGTGGCTCTCAGCCTTCCTAGTCTGTGCCCCTTTAATACAGTTCGTGTTGTGGTGACTCCACCCACCCATAAAATTATTCCATTGCTGCTTCATAACTGTAATTTTGCTATTGTTACGAATCATAACATAAATATCTGAAATATCTGAGATGCAGCTATATGACCCCTTTGGGGTCCCATGTGACCCACAGGTTGAGAACCACCGTCCATGTGGCAAAGAAGTTGCAGCTTCTCTCAGCCCCACCCCGCATACCCCAGCTTGTCCTGTGAGGGGTGTTGAATGCCAGCCAGCCCCGACGGGACATGGGGGTGACTCACCCATGAGCCCTGATAAGAGACAGAAGCTGTGAGTCAGTGCCATTAAAGCTGAGTGGCATGGTTGCCTCATGGGAGTTTTAACACGATGTGGACAGCGCAGCCATGATTTATAAGGGGCAGGGATCTTGAGCAAGACCCCTGGCTGGGCTCCCCAGTTATCAGTCGTGGGGTGCACACACTGGCCTTAGTCCCTCTGTAAACACAGACCCTCTGGGTGTCTTCATTAAGTGGTGTTTTCCCCTGCGAGCAGTGGCCCCAGGTTGTGGGGCTAGCTCAGTGCCTGCAGTAGCCCAGCATCTCTTGTAGTGCTTCCCCTGGTCTGTGGCCTGAGCCTGGAGAGCGCTCCTTACCCACTTTCTCAGCCGCGGAGCTTGATGGAGGCTGCGATAAGAAGTGGAAGTGACAGGCGAACAAGGGCCGGTGCAGCTGTCCCTCCCCTCCCCTCCAGATACGGGCAGCACGCCTTTAGTGCCCTTTAACCCAGTCACCTTCTGTGCCCCCGGTACAGCCTGCGGAATGGCGGGAGCACAGCACAGTCGTTGGTTAACTTGATCAGGTACTATGCCTAAAAATGACATTCACAGGGGGAAAAAAAAGAAAAGAAAAGAAAGAACATGTAGTCAGTACGGCCCCGTTTGTGCACATCATAGATGAGTAAAGGTGCTGTTCAAGTGTTCTTCTGGAAGACCAGTGTGGGTTCTGATACCTCCTGCTTCTGCACAGCCTGCACCCAAGAATTAGGCTCCTCAGTTCAGGGCCTCAGCTGTACAAATAAGATCATGACACCGTGCTCTTTCCTTGAGGGTCCTGGGATGGAGCTTGGTGCCTTGTGAGTGCTAGGCAACGGCCCTGCCACTGAGCCGCACCTCCAACCCAGTGCAGTTGTTTGCCTGTGTGAGCATGGGTTGTGACTTCTAAACACTCTTCTAATTAGGAAGAACCACTGGATTGGAGCCAGAGCCCTAGTCAAACTGATCAAGCCAAAGAAAGAAGGTTCCAGAGAACGATTAAAATCCACTGCAGATAGCCCCCCCTGGCAGCTGGAGCCCTCAGACCCTGCCTCACCATCTGCATGTCAGCCGCTCAGATCACAGGCGGAGAACTCTGACAACCCCCAGTTGGGTTCCAGCTGTGCAGAAGAACGCAGCACCCACAACGGGCCTGTGGGGAAAGGTAGGCGCAACTGCCAGCTGTGGCAGGATGAGGATAGAGGCTCTGAAAGCTCCACTCAGTGATGGAGTGTGCCATGCCTCTGTGGGAATGTGACAGTGTTTGTGTCCATGGGAGTGCGGCTCCTACCTGAGCGTGTCACCAAGCCCCAGGCTGCTATGGCCGTGTGGCCCAGAGCACTTTGTTACTTTTGCATGGGGAACACCATTTGTTAGACGGGCTAGTTGGTTATTTGAGGATCCACTGTTGATGTTTGGTCAGGCACCCTGGGGAGACAACAGCAGCAGATGTGTTTGGGGGCCCCTGAGTTGCATCAAAGATGATGGTTAGCTCTTTTTAATACAGTAATCAGACATGTATTGACCACATTTTTTTCCCCACATGCCCAGTTTCAGAAAGTCCTGAGTGGCTGTTGCCTTTCATTGTTTGAGTGGTACCTTGGTTTATTCTCCACACAATTTGTACTTGAGTCCTATAGCTTTGGGATGTGGGGAGCCTCTTCCCTAAGGGCTGGCATTTGGAATTTGCCAGGGGCTCTGAAGTAAGAGCGGGGAACACTGGTCTTCGGTGCTGTGGTTCATCGGGTGTTACAGGCCACACGAGTTGCACATGATGATGCCTTGGTCTTTATAACACCTCTGAGATGTTTATCATATTCCTGTGCAGTGAAAAAATCTCATCTAAAAGATAATATTGTTGGGGCTGGAGAGATGGCTTAGCAAGTTAAGAGCATTGGCTCCTCTTGCAGAAGATAACGGGTTTGATTCCCAGCACCCACATGACAGCTCACAACCATCTGTAACTCCAGGAATCCGAGGCCCGAGGCCTCCACAGGCACTGCATACATACAGTGTACTTACATACATCCAGGCAAGCAGCCATACACAGCAAATAAAAACAAATATTTTATGTTTAAATTTGGCTTTTCCAAGATGGGGTTTTTCCTTTGTAGCGTTGGCTGTCCTGGAACTCATTCTGTAGATCAGGCCTTGAACTCAGAGATCCACCTGCCTCTGCCTCCCAAGTGCTGGGACTAAAGGTGTGTGTCACTGTGCCTGGCTCCCTTCTTTTTTTAACAAGTCATATTGCTGTGCACACATACAAAAGGAAGAGGCTGGCGAGGTGGGTTGGATATGGCGTAGACATTTTTCTCACCATCACTGCCAGGCCTATACCGGCTGAATATTTTTGAAGCTGGGTTCAAAATTAACATCTGTTATGGTATCAAAATGACCGTTATAGAATCTGAATTACAAGTTGCCTTAAACGTTGTGAAAAGTCCAAGTTTATTTTTTACTATTGGGGGGTGGGGGGGGCGGCGCAGTTTTTATTTATTCTAGACCTTCACCCTGAGCAACTTAAATTTTTATCAAAAGACACCGGAACTTTCTGAATGTATGTCAGGGAGTTCATGCTCTTGGGCTGACACTGAGAGTGAGTAACAGGTGTCCTCTGGGTGTGGGTTATGCCACTGGTGTCTTCTTCAGCTGTGAGGATGCTCACGCCTGTCAGTCACATCTCCGTCCTTGGAGTAGGTGAAAGGTGTGTCAGCCCTGAAGCAACAGCGAACGCGCTTGACATTCGAGACAGGGTCTCTTACTGCAGCTCAGTCTTGTCTGAACTCATTACATAACCCAGACAGGCCGTGAACTCATGGCAATCCTCCTGCCTCAGCTACTTGAGTCCTGGGAGTACAGCTGAGAGTAGCTACACCCAGCTCTTAACTAATTCTAAACATTAGCCTAACATTTCTGGCAACCCCGAGAGGGCATGTTACTTCCGGTTTCAATACTGGCGATTTCTTGACGTTCCTCATCTCAGTCTGTGCTGTTCTTCATGTTGGATGAATTGGCCATGCTCAGTTTAATCAAGAAAACTTTCAGAAGCCGTGTCCTGGTAGCACACTCCTTTAGTCCCAGCACTAGTGAGGCAGAGGCAGGCAGAGCTCTTGGGCTAGAGGCCAGCCTGGTCTACAGAATGAGTTCTAGGACCACCAGGGCTACACGGAGAAACCCTGTCTTGGGTAGGGGGAAGCAAGAAAGAACATTCAGATAAAAGAATGTCCCCCTGGTCCAGACTGCCACAGGGAGCTGAGAGACCTTTGAACTACTTTGCATGTTTCTGTCTCCTCTAATCCCTCACAACCTGTGAGGTGGACATCTTTTTATGTTATATATTTAGTTTTTAGTCTTGTGATGGTAACCCGAGTAGCTCGGGTCCCTGCATATTCCAGTCTGGCTGTGTTCTGTTTACTGCCTCCCTCAGGTGCGGCCACTAACCTAGCACTCAATCTGCAATGTGGGATTTGACCTCTAGGTGGCGGTATAGCAAAAGAAACAGATTCTGGTCTATGCTTTACTCCTAAACCAGCAATCTGTTGGATCAGTTAATTCCGCTGAAAGGTATGTTCAGGAGCCTAGATCAGCCTTCCGGCTTTGTGCTGGCTCCACATTGAAGGCCAAGAAGAGGAGGATGTGGGGGGAGTCTGAAAGGAAATCATTCTTCTGGGTCTTAGGGGGTTGGGGTGTGAAAAAAGACATTTTAGTGTTTTTGAACTCATCTTGCCTCAAGAGGTGGTTTTTGTGGGTGCCTCAGGTAGGCGGTACCCTGACAGCAGGCCAGCGTGTTGTTAGGTGTGTCCAGTGTCCTGGAGTGGGAACAGGAGCTAAGTCGTTGGGGAGCCTGTCATTAAAGTGAATGAGTAAGCGAGCCTGGCTACCTGTTAATAAGCGTTCTTACTCGGTAACCTAACACACTGAAGCCGAACCGCCATCCAGACCAGCGCCTCCCGGGCTAGTGCGCCATTCTCCCGGTGTGCTGCTCTGTGAGTAATGTTGGCACCAGGGTGCCACTACCTCCAATTGAGTCAGAGCATGAACATCTCCGGCCTGGGTGTTGGGCATTGGCTGGACAGGATTTTGCCGTCCTAAGTAGTACATGTTGCTTAACTTAGACTCATGTGTGATTGCTGTTCATTTCATTTGTTTCCCTTTTTTTTTTTCCTTCCTATCATAATGATAACAATGTAGCAGCCCAGCGCAAAAAGAGTCCCTTTTTGAGAAGCAAAAGCAAGGACAAAGACAAGTCCCCATCGGGCCACCCAGCTCTCTCTAAGCGCCTGCGGTTCTGGTCGTCCTCTGACATCCCATCCTCCCCTAACGAGTCTGTCTCTCCCTTGGACATTGGGGATTTCTGATCCCTTCCTTTACCATGTGTCTGCATCATGTGTCCCTCCTTCATTTCTGAAAGTCACCAACCAACCAAAGGACATTAGTCCCTAAAGGCCGCTGGGCCCCTAGTGGACCCCTGTTCCTCATCCCAGTTCCAAAGTAGCCATCGTGGATTCTGATTGCAAAGTAGAAGATGAGTTGCCGTGCTCCCTGGACCATTTCTTCAGCACAGCACAGTGTTAGGGGACCCTCGGGATGTACGTGCACTTACTTGTCCTTGGGCCAGGAGTTCCGTGCTCAGTAAGTGACAAGGCCTCGTGTCCCTCCCCGTCCCGCAAGCTTCTGTCCTGCCCGTGTGCCAAGCGGAAGTGGCCAGTTGTTGCTGTGCTTCCTAAAATACCCACCGGCGAGTGAGCTGCCTTTTTAAAGATTTGTTTCTGAGCAGCCAAAACTTTGTCCCCACTCTTTGTCAGGACACAGAGTTACTGGCATCTGCTCGTGAGCCCCCGCCCAGTTCTGTGTTTTGAAGGACTGGCTGCTCTGTTGAAGCAGTTAGACTCACTGAGCTGAGTTGGCCCATCCAGACGGAAGTATTGTGACTGTTGTGATTCTCTGATGTCCTAGATGGTGAAATCAAAAACGTAGCGGACAGAAAGTCTATGAGCACATAAGTCACACCCAGGGCAGGGAAGATGGTGACCAGAGAGGTCACCTCCATGTCATCTTTCCACCGTTCATGTACCTCAGTTCGGTGATTTGGGCCATGGCCCTGTCTCCTATATGTTTTATATGGTCTCCCTTAAAGTAACTCACTATTTGCAGGTCACTTTATCTTAAAAGGGACGGTTAAGCCGTGCGTGGTGGCACACGCCTTTAATGCCAGCACTCAGGAGGCAGAGGCAAACAGATCGCTGAGAGTTCGAGGCCAGCTTGGTCTACAAAGCGAGTCTAGGATGGCGAAGGCTACACAGAGAAACCCTGTTTCAAAAAAACAAACAAAAAACAAAGGAAAAGTTATATTGCCAGTACTGTGCTGCACATGGAAAACAAGAGTCACCCTAGAAATCAGGTGACCATAACAGACCTGTAACTATGGCATAATAAGGTTGAGTACCGTTGCCACCAACCTCAACTTCTGACCCTATCTTTAAGAACTCCAAGCCATCAAGGCACCAGGTCCCAGAGTCTGTCTGCCTCATATGCTGTTGGAATTGTGCTGGTCTCTGTCTGGTGCTCACGCTAACTGTTCGCTCATCTCCACCCCACTTCCGGACCTTTGTGTCCACCTAACACACAGGAAGGCCTCCTCACTGCTCGTTATGCCAGACTCGTGTCTTGCTTCCTGTCAGGGTTATCCTCCAGAATCCAAATCCCCCCCTTTTGGTTGTTTCGCTTGAAACAACACCGAGAAGAACCCTGAAGTTGGAGGGCTGCGGAGTCCACTTTATGCAGGAGTGACGACCTCTGCCTGCAGCCTGGCCCTTCGCTGTAGGGTGCAGGCATTGCACAGAGGCCTAGCCAGCTGTTAGGCATGCTCCCACATTTTTCTTTTGTTTTGCTTTTGTTTGTTTTGGGGTACTGGGGATCAGACTCGGGGTCTTCCACATGTGATGCAAGCACCCTCCCACCTCTGCTGTGTCCTCAGCCCCCTGTTGTATCCAGAGATCCCAGACTTACTCCTATTTAATTTTCTGTGCATTTGGGTAGGTTGGTTTTTAGTTTTGTTTTGTTTTGTTTTTAAGGGGTGGCACTTTTCAAAAATATTACTTAATTTCAACAGGTATATATGCTTCATAGCAGAAAACTAACACTGCTTAAAAGCATAAGATGCAAGGTAAAAACTGCCTTGTGGAAAGTTGCTTTTGTTTTTGTTCTGTTTTGTTTTGCTTTTCTGAAAACAAACTGCTGTGAATTTGGCAATGGACTTGTTTTGACACAGCATGGTATCCAGTTGCCAGGGTCCTCAGCACCTCAGTCAGTGGTCAGTGTGGAGAAGACACCTGCCAATTCTTGTGTGGGCTGTTGAGACAGGCTTGGGGTTCTGTACAGAGTCACAGAGAGTGTGCCGTATAGATGGCTTTTATTCATCCTCTTGAGTTTGTTTCTTCCCTGCCAGTCCCACTAACGCTGACCGTGTGGCCCACACTGGAGTTTGAGCTAGCCTTGTGGTGCCCTCCTGGTGCCTTCCTACTCTCAGCTGCAGCTGGGAGGCAACCCAGCTTGTGTCTCTGTGGTCTGTGTGCCCTGCTGCAGCTGCTTCCGGCCTCGGTGTGCTTTCCCAGCCTTGCCACAGCCTTACAGCCTCATTTCTCAATGTCTTCTGCCCCAGGCCCCGGGGATCTCAAATCAAAGCGAGGGTCCCCACGAGGAGGCAGTGTTGACCACACAGACACTTCCACTGACCCACCTGTGAAGTCCTGGCCCTTGGAGCCTGGCTCCCAGACTTTTCCAACCTCAGCCAGCATGGCAGCCCCTTCCAGCTCCACTCCTGTCCCCAAGCACCTAGGCCGCACCAAAGGTGAGTATGACCCCTCTAAAGAATAAGCTCTGGGCCTGGGGCCCTCCTAAAGATGTATTAACCGAAGAGAGAAGCTGATGAAGAATTCTGGTGCAAGCGTTGTCTCTGCCTGTCGGCCAAATGGCTTTGGATAAGTAATCTCACCATTGGTGGGCCTAAGTACCAGGAAAACAGCCTCAGAATCCAGCAGCAGCAGCATTCAAGTGTTGGTGGCACCAGAGCTGGGCCAGTACCAGGTAACTCCCTGGAGTCTGGAGGTATATTCTCTAGAAAAGATGAGTGAGAGGGTCACTAACCCAGAAGTCTATTTGACAGAGCCGAGGGCAAATGTTGAAATACATTGAGAACAGCAGCACCATGAAGGATTTGCAGATGCACTGTATCCTAAAACTCCAGTGGCTGTATGTGTTCATACCTCAGGCACAAAACTAATAGTCTCTGAGTCTCATTACATGAAGAAATTCCAAGTCAAAGGGCTTGGTCAGATGTTGTCATATAAATCCACAGAAGCTCAAGGAATCTGTGGACACCCAAGAAGAGCCTGCAGCCCCAAAACAGAGGGGAAAAAGACCAATGCAGAAGTCACTGGCATAAACTGGGGTGTTAGGGAGGATTGATAAGAAAATGCTAAAATTGACTAACAGTGATTAAAAAAAAAAGATACTGTGTTCATGAAACAAGAACAGAATGCAGTGAAAGACGTGATGGCAAGAGGGAAGCATTTGAAAATCTGAAATAGGTAAACAAAAGGAAAGGAATGCCTAAACTGCCATCCCTATAATTGAATAAAGAGAGAAAGAAACAAACAGACAAACACAAGACCAGACCAGCTGAATATGATCGCTTCTGCAAGGCTAGACCTATACACTTGGCCCTGGAAGGCTTAGACATGCGCAGCCTTGATGCCATAAGTGGAACACACGCAACACACATGGGGTTCCTAAACTTAGGAGCCCTCATGGTCTGGACACTTGCTGCCAGTGGGTAGGTAACTGATTTAATTATGGAGACCTTGTCTTTTCAGAGGGAACCGCACATTCAGAGCTCAGATAGAAACTAGCAAGCTTAGAGGGGTCCCTGACTAATGTCTTGTTGGGAGCGGCGAGTGCGACACTTGCTCGCCCTTTCACCTTGGGCAGGTCCCACTTTGTCTCCTTTTTCTCTCTTCCTGTTCCCTGATGGCATTGTGGTCCCTAAAGATTCCACCCCTCTGCCTTCGGCCTGCTGGCCTTTGGGGTTGGAAGGGTTTCCTGGGGCACTAGACCCTCAGCTCCTTTACCTGGTTCCGAGCCAGAGCTCACGTACCCCTTATAACCCTTCACGCACGGACACAAAGTGCGACTTGGAGTTAAATGCAATCAGCCCAGTGTGTTAGCCCACTCCTCTTTGCAGCTAGACAGATGAGAAAGGAGGTATCATTCACCCCCCCACACCCCAGCGGTTGGACCTTGCCATGCTTTGGGGACTAAAGGCACAAGCTGGTCACACAGCCAGGAACCTGGGTTCTCCCTGTGGGTGTGTAAGGCGTTCTAGAACCCCAGCACACTAACTTTATTCTCCCCTTAGGTTGTAATTCAGAGGACAATCTCTGCGAGCTACCCACGGAGCCTGAGGGTCCCCACCACAGGCAGCAGGGTGAGTAGCCAGGTTGCATGTGTTGGGTTTGTGTCAGTAGCACTTTGAGTTTAAGCTAAGCGTGGAAGTTGTGGAAATTTAACATACACAAGAGGCGAGGGTGGAATTTCAGGGGGGAGGGGGATGCTGGAGCCATCTCTGCCTCGCCACACAGCTCTCACTTGGCATCCTCTACAGGTAGGAGACTCACTGGCCTTTAAGAGCCCCAGGTTCTGGAAACTCTGAACATGCCTTGCCCTACAACACCCTCCAGGTGTGCCAGGGAGTCCCGGTGACGAGTGCAAGGAACGTGTTTTAGGAAGGCCTGAGCTTTGTTCTTGCTTGGGTCCTAGGGGGTCCATGGTAACACTGAGTTGTGTGAAATCCCAACAGTGTTAGAAACGCTTTTCGCCTGGTTATGGAAATATTTTAAGTTCCTGCAGAAGAGAAAACAGGCAATATCCTCCCAGGATTCTCAAAACCTTCCCATGTGCCCTTTCTTTCTTGAGCCCAGCTCTCACACAAGCAAGACAAGCGCTGTACCCAGTGAGCTACGACCCCTGTTCCCTTTTTAAAAATGTATTCTTATTTTATGTATATGCACGTTTTCCCTGTGTATATGTCTGTACACCACTTGAATGTCTGGTGCTAGAGGAGGGTGTCGATCCGCTGGAACTGGAGTCCCAGGTAGTTGTAAGCCACTGTGTGGCTGCTGGAAATTGAACCTGGGCCCTGGAAGAGCCTCTTAACTGCTGAGCCATCTCTCTAGCCTCCAGTTCTGTTTTTAAAAAAATAATTCTGGGGGGCTGACGAAATGGTCCAAGTATGTAAGGGCCACGTGCAGGCCTGTCAACCTGGTTTTGATCCCATAACCCATAAGATTGAAGGAGAGAACCAGCTACTGCGTTTGCACTCTGACCTCTATATGCATGCTGGCACATTGTGCGCGCGCACACACACACACACACACACACGCGCGCGCGTGCGGGCAAGTAAATGTTCAAAATGCTTAAAAACAATGAATGTTTTAAAAATAGAAAGTAATAGCTAGTGGGATGGCTCAGTGGGTAAAGGCATTTGCCACCAGGCTTGATGGTCTGAGTTCAATCCCAGAACCCACATGATAAGAGAGAACAAGTTCTGCAAGTTGTCCTCTGACCTCTGTGCGTGCAGGCCTGCAAACGTACGCATCACCCTAAATAAGCAAATGGTTTTGTTTTGTTTTGTTTTGTTTTAATAAACTCTAGACGTGCAGGAAGAAATTCCTTAAAAGGGAAACCGAGGCAGGTTTCCATGGGTTCAGTTTATGTCTGATGTGCTCAGTAGTTGAGGAGCCAGCGTTATCTCCTGCCCACTGTTGAGAGAGAGTGATGGTGTTGACATTAGTTAGTTATGATTCTGTAAGGAAAGACCGACTCTTTAATGAGGCCTCTTGGCCCAAGAGCCCTTCTGTCTTTACCCAGAGTTGGGGGCCCTGTGGTGGGAAGTGAGGTCCTTCCAAGTGTACCCCCTCACTGAGTAGCCAATTTGATGCCTGAGTACAGGGTTCTCCATACGCCTCCCAACTTCTCCAGCTTCTCTGGTTGGCATATGGAATGAAAAGAATTATTTAATGAACACGGGTGAGCGGGCCTCGTGGGTCAGGCCTGAAATCCCAACTTTCAGGCGGCTGAGGATTGTGAGTTCAAGGCTGCCCTAAGCTGCCTAGTCAGGCATTAACTGAAAACAAAAGCAAAAATAAATAGTGCACAGAGGTGCTTGGGCGGTTAGTATTGCAGCTTCCCTTGAGTGCCTGGTACAGAGCAGCTGGCGTGGCGTGTGTCTCCGACTGTCCCTCCACCAAGGGGCTTGGTCCACTACTGCTCCCAAGCCCCAAGTCTTTTCTTGGCTCATCCCTAAACACTGTTTGCCAACAATTGTCTTTTTTTTTTTTTTTGTTTTTTTGAGACAGGGTTTCTCTGTGTAGCCTTGGCCATCCTGGACTCACTTTGTAGACCAGGCTGGCCTCGAACTCACAGCAATCCACCTGCCTCTGCCTCCTGAGTGCTGAGATTAAAGGCATGCGCCACCACGCCCGGCTTGTTGGTGCCTGCTCTGACAGAGCTTACCATGCCTGGTACTTAGGCCCATGTAGATCCCTGAGTTGACGCTCCTTAGGGACAAGCCAGGGGCCTTCTAGTGTTTCTGAAGGCTTTCCTGTTCCTGTTCCACACTTGCAGCTGGCTTCAGAGCTACAGACGTGTTGGAACACTGCCCCTGTCCCTGGTACAGCAGCAGAGGCATTGTGTCACCTGACACCTGTGTGGGCGGCTGTAGACAGACCAGGAGAGGTCTGCGGACCCTAGAAGGGGCAGCCCACCCGTGGCAAGGACTAATGCCATCCTTCTGCGTCTAAAGCAGGGTGGTGACATGCAGACTGGATTCCCCCAGCCCATGTCACCAGGAGCCTTGAGCTCTGGGTTTAGAGCAAATAGGCATATGAGGCAAGTGATGGAGAGGAGCCAAAGAAAAGCAGACAGCAGAGCAGAACGGTCCCTCTGCCCTGACATCCTGGCGTCCCCTCCTGTGCTTACCTGCAGGGGGACGCTCAGGCACATGCCGCTGCGTGTACCCACACGTGCGTGCATCTGCTGCCTTGAACAACACCTCATCCCTGTTTTGGAAAGGACTGTTTGCTTGTGTTTGCCCAGAGGAGCCCTTAGGTACTCTTTGTGGCCCTGTTTTGTTATTGTTTTAAACTAGATACCTAGAACCTGGTGACAGAGACCCGTCGCTGCCAGTGATGGCGAGCCTGCTGAGTGCTGGGTCTCATTCTCTGTTGCTGGAGCCAGTTGCCTCAGAAGATTGCACTCAGCATCCTACAGACCTTCCTGGCTGAGAACACTGGCCTGAACTGGTGTAGAAGCGCTTTGAATGTGTTTTTTTCCTCAGGTTGCATGTTAACCCAGGATGTTACCTGGTCATTGGCCCTTTGTGTTAAACACAGTTGTTTCCCCTCAGTGTCGCGGCCGAACAGCTTGGAGAGCAGTAGGAATACATCCAGCAACAGCTCACCCCTGAGCCTCAAAGGTAAGGCTGCCTGCTTGGAGCACTTGCAGCTCAGCATCTGCGTAGCAGGGCTTGAGACTCATTCTGGTCCTGGGCCACGCACCAAGGTTTCCAGTACAGGCCAGGGAGTTTTGAACAAATTGGAGCTCAGGCCGAGCGTGGTGGCGCACGCCTTTAATCCCAACACTTGGGAGGCAGCGGCAGGAGAATTGTTATGTGAGTTCAGGGCCAGCCTGGTCTACAAAGTGTGTTCAGGACAGCCAAGGCTACACAGAGAAACCCTGTCTCAAAAAAAAAAAAAAAACCAAAAACAAACAAATTAGAGCTCAGATCCTTTTTTCCCCTGCCTGCCCCGAGGACGTGGGTGAGTCACGGATCCTCTAGGTCCGAGCCTCGTGGAATAGGGACATGGACCGACGTGATTCTTTATTGAAGATGAGTTTCGTGCCCCAGGCTGGTCTTCAGTTCACTGCATAGCCAAAACCAGAGTGCTGTTCTGGGTGTGGTGATGGGACTCCAACCCAGACTCTATGCACATTAGCCAAGCGCTCTGCCAACTGAGGTAACATCCCTAGGCCAAATTAAGGGAAATTTTTTCAAATCTTAAGGATTTTGTTTCATGGTCTGTTTTCATGTTTGGCCTGCCTTACCAGTTCCCCTGCATTTGAAGAGGATATAGGCTACCATGTGACCTTACTGCTTGAGACTAAACTTAGCAAGGTTCTTCTCCTTCCTTTTTTTTCTTTTAAGATTTATTATTATATATACAGTGTTCTGTCCACAGCCTAGAAGAGGGCATCAAATCACATTATAGATGGCTGTGAGCCACTATGTGGTTTCTGGGAATTGAACTCAGGACCTTTGGAAGAGCAAGCAGTGCTCTTAACCACTGAGCCATCTCTCTAGCCCCTCCTTCTCCTTAACTTCTACATGATACCCCTGCAGGCGTGTCTCACACGGACTCGCTGCTCAGTCAGCTTCTGTTGTGTGAGTGAGTGAGAGCTAATGGCCCTGTCAGGGTTAGTCATTTCAGCTTCACTGCTCACTTCAGCGGCACCTGTGCTGATACTGGAACACTGCTTAAAAGCATAAGAGACAGCCATGATTCCTGAGCAGGGATGACATGCAAAATGATGGAGCCCGGCGGTGCTCCGTATTTCTGCACTGGGCTTATTGCTCAGTTGTAAACCTTATACCTCAACACAAATGCTTTTCACCCAGAATTTGTCTTTTGTGGCACAAAGAAAATTGTTGTTAGTCCTAGCAGCAGAAAAATAATACACACTCACGCGCACACACACCCACCCACCCACACACACACACTTTAAGAGCGGTGAAATAGGGCTGGGGATCTAGCTCAATTGATAGAGGGTGGGCTTAGCATTCATGAAGCTCTGAATTCAGTCCCCAGTACTTCGTAAACTGGATGTCTGCCTGTAATCCCAGACCTGGGTTGTAAAGGCAGGAGGATCGTAAGTTCAAGGTAACAAGCAAGTTTTAATTCAGCCTGGGCAACATGAGGTGTAGAGTTTGGTTTTAATAATAATAATAATAATAATAATAATAATAATAATAATAATACATATGTACGTACATATATACTAAAACATGGAAAAATATTGCCTGCTGCCTAGAAGATGGGAAATTTTTAAATATATTTTTAAATTTTAGTGAAAAAATTTCTACTTTTATTAGAGCCAAATAAATTAATGGTTGCAGAAGGAATCACAGCTACATAGGAGTGATGCCCAGGGCTTGGGGCACTTTTATTCAATTGGGATGGTTTTAGGTGAGCTGCAGAGAGCAGGAGAGAACTGACATTGACGTGTGCCCCTGTGTTCTGTCCCTGCCCCACCCCGCCCCCCAGGTTCCTCTGACTATCTGCATAGCCGGTGTGAGAGCTTCAGCAGCACAGACCTGGTCCCCAGCAGGGACCCTACTACACTGTCTAGGGATCCCAGCACCCCAGGACGTGGTATTCCCAGCCACCATGAGTACCCTCCACCCCGGAATGGACCTGTCCCCCAGGAGAGTATCCAGAAGAGGGGTGCAGCTCCAGCCCGCACTGGGGTGCGGCCCCGGTCAGCCTCTCCCAGCAGTGAGATGGTCACCTTGGAGGAGTTTTTAGAGGAGAGTAACCGCGGCTCTCCTACCCATGTGAGTGCTCTGATCCTGAGGAGCCAGCGGTACAGGGCGGGGCAGCAGGACTGGCCTGGCTGGGGCAAGATACTGAGTGCCACTAGCCAAAGGGTCACTGTGAGTTGGCCCTCAGGCCCCAGGCAACAGGTGTTGCTTTCCCCTTAGAAGCCAAGCTGGTAGAGCCTGTGGCTAGCACCCACTGGCAGGGTTGGATGTCACATTGGACTTGTAGCAGGGCTCTGAGAGCTGCTTAGCCTGTGTCACCTCCAATAGCCATGGGCAAATGTGGAAGAGTCTTCAAAGGGCCACAGAGTAAATATTTTAGATCCTTGGGCCTGTGGTAGTTTTGTGACAACTGTCTTGCTCTCTGACACTGTAAAGAATGAAAACTTCAGCCATGCCTGACATAGCTGTGCTTAGATGCAGTGACACTTTAATTCCATATGACCTTCACATGCCATGATGTGACTAAGAAGGGTGTGTGTGTGTGTGTGTGTGTTTTGTTTTGCTGGGGATTGAACCTAGGGCTTTGTGCCATTCTTAGCCCTGCCTGTTTAGAAACATAAAAACTTGCTTGGACCCAGGCATGGTAGTCATCCCCTTCCTTATAGCCCCAACACTGGGAAGGCAGAGGCATGCAGGTCCCTGAGGCTCACTGGCCAGCCTGCCTAGGCTAATTGGTAAGCCCCAGGCCAGAAAAAGACCCCGTGTCCAAAACAACCCAAACAAACAAAACCCGAGCTGGCCAGCACTGGAGGAGGTTTTCCTTTGGCCTCCACACAAGCCTCCACATTGCATACGAACAGACACACCATGCATACACGCATTACCCATCACCCACCAAAGAACTGTTTGCTCACACACTCAGAATAGATTGCAAGGGGTTGGGGACATAGATCAGTAGTAGAATTCTTGCCTGGCCTGGGCAAGGCCCTGGGTCCAGTTTCCAGGACAGCACACGCACACACCTACCTTTGAGAGAGTGCCAGAGAAACCCTGTCTCAAGATACTGAAAAAAGAGGGGTGGGGGCTGGAGAGATGGCTCAGAGGTTAAGAGCACTTGGCTGTTCTTCCGAAGGTCCTGAGTTCAATTCCCAACAACCATGTGGCGGCTCAAAACCATCTATAATGAGATCTGGTGCCCTCTTCTGTCGTGCAGGTGGAACATTGTATAAATAATAAATAAATCTTTAAGACAAAACAAAAAGCTAGCTGGACTGCATCTGTGGCCCTAGCATGATGACCTACTTGCTCAGTAGCTTCTCACCCCCAATAGCCACCTGCTGGCAGACCCGCCTCTGTACTCGGTTAGGGTTAGGGTTAGGCGCCTTAGCACAGCTGTGCTGTGCTGTCAGAATTTAGTAATTCTAGTGATTAGAATTCAGGGTTTTTGAGTGAAATATACCATCTCAGCCTTGAGGACTGTTGAGTTAATGCTTCAAGTCTTCCTCTCTTAACCAAGCAGTTAGACTTCATCCTTGTAATAAAGCCTATGACCTCTACCAAGAGAGCACAAAGGCATAGGAAGTAGCAGATACTTGCTCCTGAGTGTTCACTGAGTACCTGGTATCTATCGGGCAGTGGGCACGGTGCCTACTCCCCACACGTGCCTGGCCTCATGGTCAGCACGGCAGAGAAACATGAAACGCTGTCCTTGTCCCCCTGCTCAAATGCTGGCTTTATGCCAGGCACTAGAGGTCCCCAGCTCAGAAGGATAAGGTGCCCTGGGAAGCTGCTGTCTCCTGTTAGGGTTCCTGGGCCCTCCTCTAGATCCATACCACCCAGCAGGCTTGCCCAGAGCACAGGTGTCACTAGGGTTTCTGGCTGGGGCTGAGGCAGTGCTCACAGTATTGACATCATATGAACTGCTGATGCACTGAACCCAGCTGAGAGTCAGGGAGAGCCTGCCTCGGGAGCTCTCCTTGGTCCTGGCCTGGTGTCCACTGTACTCAGTGTCCTTCCCCCCTGCAGGTTCTGAGAAAGGGTCCTCCAGCTCTCTGGCTTCCACCCTCTCCCTCCCTGCCTCTTTTCCCTGTCTCAGGAGAAGTGTATGGGTGGCAGTGCCAGTTCTCCTGTGTGTCTCGTTTCTTTCCTGTTCTCATGAGTGCAGAGGCCTACAGGATGGATACAGCTGATTCAGGCCCACCTTCCCCCCCCTCCCAAAAGCTTTCTCACTCCTGCCCCATACTGCAGGGCATGGAGACAGTCTGAAGCAGCCAGCTGTGGGCTGGGTCTCATTACAGCAGGAAAGTTGGAGGCTCTGGGAAATCACTTCCCTGTCCGTGAGCTTGAGCACTTGGGGGCTGCCTGGGTACTGTCTGGGGTTCTTTGCCAAAGGACCCCTGCACTCCTGGCCCCTCATCACCCCAACTGTTTCTGAGGCATGCCTAGAAGCTCATCAGGGACAGAAAGTTCAGTTCAGAATGCAGAAGACCCTCAGGCCCAGTTTCCACCTCTGTTCTCTCCTCCTCCCAGGACACCCCTAGCTGCCGTGATGACCTGCTTAGTGACTACTTCCGAAAGGCCCATGATGCCCCAGCCATGGGAAGCCAGCCGGGGCCACCGACGAGGAAAGATGGAGCCAAGATGCCCACCAACTTTGTGGCTCCCACCCTCAAGATGTCAGTTGCCACTTCGGAGGGGCAGCAGCTGAAGCCAGGGCACTACGTAAAGCCTAACTTGAGACCATCTGAGGCTGAGGCCCTGCCTGGAGTCCCTTCGAGACAGGTCCAGCCTCCCCAGAGCCTGTCCCTGGGCAGACCCAGGCAAGCCACGATGCCCCCGACTTGTCACGTGCCTGTCAGCCGAAGTGCATCTCTGAGCAGAACCTTCAGCCTGGCTTCAGCTGACCTCCTCCGGGCCAGTGGGCCAGAAGCCTGCAGGCCAGAGTCGCCTCAGAAGCCACGATGTCCTGAGGCTGCAGGAACCAGGGAGACCAGCAGCCATAGCCTACAAGGCTCCCACAGCCTCTCCCGGGAGCGGACGCCACTGGTAGGAAAAGCTGACAGCTCCTCTCCAGGCCCAAGTACCCGAGGCCGGCCACTGGACATAAGGCGCTTCTCCCTGGCCCCACCAAAGGAAGAGAAGTTGGCCCCACTGCAGCAGTCTGCCACAGCCCCGGTGCTCGCCACTGCATGCAGCGTTGGTACCAACCCCCAGATCCAGCACTTCTCTCCCACTGTGGCTCCTGCGGTCAGAACAAAACCTAAAGTGGCACCACACTCAGGGGAGGTAGCCACTGTTGCTCCTGTGAGACCAGGGCTCAGCACCTCTGAGGGAGATGGCCCAGGGCATGGCTGCAGCGAGGGCCTTCTGACCAAAAGCCCTGGTAGGTCTTCTGACTTGGCTCCCCATGTCAACAGGGGCCCTGATGACTTCAGTCGAGGGAGCAGCTCAAAGAGCACACCAGCGTCCCCAGAGCCAGGCGGGGACCCACAGACAGTGTGGTATGAATACGGTTGTGTGTGACTCGTGTCATGGGCCTGCAGCTTGCAAGCTCTAAACTGCTGGTGCGCCTTCTGGATTACACTAGCCTTTTCTCCTGTCTGCCCATGGTGCCGGGAACGGGTGTAGAATGAGAAATGGGGTCCCCACACAGTCACCTTATTGGTTGATGAAAACACTGTGCCAAGCCCTAAGAGAACTGCTCTCCAGGGTCTTTAACTTACCCCTCTGCTGCAGCTTCCGGCTGCTGGTGTCTTGTGGACAGATGTGTTTAGCAGGGGCACTGCTTAGGATTCAGTGGCAAAACAAATGTACCCAGAACCAGACACTACTTGAGTAGGAATACTCACCTGCAACGTGCTGACCTCCCTTAAAGAGTGCGTGTGCGTGCGCCAGTCTCAAAAAGCTAAGCCCTGATATGGGTCTGGAAGCTGCACTCGCGCCTAAAAGCCATTGGTCCTAGGCAAAGCTTAGATTGAGAAAACTGCAAAGCTTTGCAGGTCTTTGGGTAAAGCCTAGAGCAGGGCTGGCTGTAAAACCCATTGCTGACCTGTTCCTGGGGTCCTATCCTGCTCTTGGGGTCCGTCATGTTCGTGAGGTCCCAGCACTTTGCTTCCCAACAGGACCAAGTTTCAGGGTCAGCCGCAGGGTCTCGGCTCCTTGTAGCTCACTCCTGGGCTCTGCTTCCCAGGCTCACTTTACTACAAACACTGGATCTTCCAGGCCTAGGGTGTGTGGCAGAGAGATGCCCTACATGTGTACCAGTGCAGGGCTCTCTGGCAGGCGTGGTCAGTACTCGGAAGGAAAGCCAAAGGCACGCTTGCTCTGTAGTGTGGCTGTTGCATCCAGCCTTCCTTGGCTCAGATGGAATGTTACTGTTTCTGAATAACTTTTTGGGGGTAGAAACCAAATTTCTTTAATATATATGTGCACACATGGATATATATATATGTATACTTTGGGGGGTCTATTTATGTTCCTTTGGAAGTCATTCTTTCAGGGGTCTGGCCTGCTGTTTGTGGATTTGGTCCAGTTCCTGGCGTGTTTCATTTCTCATTGTAATGGTGCTTTTCCTGGGATGGACTACACAACATGTTTTCTGTTTTGATGCAATGCGCTGAAGAAGAACCAGGGGAGACCTCAGAATGTTAACAAGACCCATGGTAAGGGTGTTCGGGCTGTGTGTTTATAGCCATTCGTTCTGGAAGACAAGGACAGGGCCGAAATAAAATGGCAAAGGAACCTGAGTGAGTTGTGGTTTTCTTCAGTGAACATGGTGGCTGCGTGTAGCAGGCTACCTCAGACTAGGGCTTCCAGCTCCCACGCCCTAGGCTCCTCCCCACCCAGCTGTGGGAGTCAGTGCTTGTGGGAGTCATTAGGTATCTGAAGCTGCAGAGCCAGCAAGAGGAATGTAAGGAACAGAACTGTCCTGTAAGCGACAGCAGCCCCATGGGTCACACCATGTTACGTCAGCCTCAGGCGAGTTCCACTTGGGCATGGGACTCTGCCCCTTTTGACTCCCAAGTGCTAGGCCTTGATTTGGACCTTAGGGCCTCATGTTTAAATCAGTGAGGTAAATGGATGGGACGAGAAAAGGTGTATAACCCCCTGCCCTCCCCACCAGGTGACCAAACCTTGTCTGCCTTCCATCTACCTGATGTCTTAGGTTTCCTTCCTCCCTCACCAGACTTCCGGTGCAAGCCACTCTTGCCTCCTGGCCCTGCCCTTCCTTCCTGAGGCTCCGCAATCTGTTAGATCTGGCTGCTTGGTGCCAACTGCTGTGTGGGGTAGTCACTTGGCAGGCTTCACTCGGTGTGGCCTTTGCAGGATTTGACACCTGGCTAGTCATGCCTTGTTGGCAGGCTCCGTCTCACGATTCCATCCCTGCTGGGACAGCCCTCCCACACTCACACTTGTGGGTCTCAGCCATCCAGAGAGCCTGTGGGCTGCCGTGAGTTCCCTCACCCACTCCTCTCCCCTCCACCCACCTCCCCTGTGCTCGGTAGACCTCCCGGAAGCTTCAGGCATGAAGCCGACCTTCCTGCACCCCAACTTCTCAGCTTATCTCCCCAAGCTCTTCATCCATTTCTCAACCATGTGTTGCAGCGTCAAAGAAGCCTGAGTTTCATCTTGACGCTCCTCTCAACTGTGTTCAGAGATCTTACTAGATCTTTGACCTTTGGCTAGCTCTTTGATCCCAGGCCTCATCCTCCAGCCCTGGGGCCCTAGTTCTGTTCTGTCTCTCTCTACTTCACCATCTCTTCAGGCCACTCTAGCTCTGTCTAATACAAACACTGGTGTTAAGGTCACCAATGGCATGAATTCCGAAGGCAGTCTGGTCACTCTGGTACATTCACCCCAGGTGACTTTTCCTTTGAAATACCCCCCTCTCTGGGTTTCTACAGTAGCCACACCCTGCACTCCGCACACCCAGGGCACACCTAGGCTTCTCATCACCCCTCACGCCCTGACAAGCTCCTACACATCCACAATTCTAATTACAGGCTGTCCCCAGGAGGCCCCTACCTCCTTTGGAATTCTAGACCTACGCACACTTGACTGAGATGTCCCTAAGGTGTCTAGAACCTAACTCATCTGCTGAAAGCTGGGCTTCTGTCCCCTGTTTCCACTAAGCCCGGGTGTTTGTATCCTCTTGCCCTCCCCCATGTCCCTTCCCTCAGATGGTTTCAACCCTGAGACCTGGAATCCAGTCCCAAGTAATGATGGTCCTATAGCAAAACTATGGGTCCCAAGCCCCGCCCTCTACTCTGGAAAGTGCCCAAGTGAGAGATGGTTCTTCATGTTCACAAAATGAGGTGAGATATTTGGGACAGGGGGCTCTAGAGAGAGCGTTAGGGACAGAACAAACATTGGGGATCGGGGAGTCATCCTGCTAATATCTGCGTGGAGGATGGATAAATGCGTACATCTAGATCTTAGCAGTGTAAAGGATTGTGATATTTACAAGTAATAAGCTTTTATATTAAAGTCCACGCAGCCAACTGATTGTCACAGAATGCACTCATTCATTTTTGCCATGCTTAATGTATTGGTGTCAACCTGTGCATGACTGGCAGGCGATGGTCATTCCAAAGTGAATGTGTGCCGGCATTTGGTCGGCAAGCTCATGAACGGTGTGAGTGACTGCTAAGCCAGATAGTGCTTTCTGGGTGCTGCATGTTGCTGCGATTCACAAGGTCCAGAATGGCTGTTCTTTATTAAAGTGGAGGTAGGACCACAGTATTCACCCAAGCCATGATTTTCTAATACTGGCATTGTCTTTATGATTTCCTTAAGCCAGAGACTCCAAAACAAGTATTGAACTGGCATAGCAGCACAGACCTTTAATCCCAGCGTTCAAGAGGCTGAGATGAGCAACTCCTAAATTCTGAGCCTCCCTGAACGATGTAGCGAAACCTTGTCTCAAAAAACAAAAACTCGGGCCAGGCGTGGTGGCACACGCCTTTAATCCCAGCACTCGGGTGGCAGAGGCAGGGAGATCGCTGTGAGTTCGAGGCCAGCTTGGTCTACAATATGACTCCAGGACAGCCAAGGATACACAGAAAAATCCTGTCTCAAAAAACAAAACAAAACAAAACCAAAGCAAATAAACCACCCTCCCCCACCCCAAACAGAAGCCAGCTACAAACCCAGCTTTGAATGCAGCATGCCCATTTCTCTGGTGTAAATACTTGGCTGGTGTCAAGCTGCCTGCATGGTATAATTGAACATGAGTCAGGATGGAAGAGATGCAGTAAGCCCCAACACTGTAAAATACGCCCACTATACCAATAAGGCATAGAACTAGTAAATGGCCATAAACCAGAAGAGCAGGGAAGGGAAGTGAGGCTGGCAGTCCTGAGATGGGTGTATGCACCAGCAGCTCTTTCTTTAGTGACTTCCCTGTCTTTCCAGCCTAAGACTGGCCTGGAAGTGGGGGTGGAGGGCCAGAAGAAAGGGGAAAGTGACTCATCTTGTGGTACAGGTGACACTGTGGACCTGGCAGGTCATTCCAAACTCAGCTGCTCTGAAACTCAGCCATGGGGAGCCTGGTCTGAGGACTTGAAGTCCGGATGACCCAGGGCCCATCCCTTCTCCAGGGAACACAGGGGGAAACCAGCTTCGCACTGACAGGAGACAGCCTGAAGTCAGCCAGAGCAGGGGGACATGGCTCTTCACTGTCATCACCTAGTCCCTGCCGAGGGAGGGAAAGGAAGATGGCCGGCCTTAGTCTGGTGACCCACTCCACCTACTAAAGACCACCCCATCCAATGTGTCTTGCTTGACGAAATAAGACACCTGTTCTTCATTCCCCCCCCCCCCCCCCCCCCCCCCCCGCCCAAGTACCTCAAAGGGGCAGGGGAAGGGATTTTGGGTCCCTCCCTCGCCAGCCAGCCGCTGTGACTGCACTCTCCCCAGGCCATTGCGGGGGCGCAGGGGTGGGGAGTAGGCTGGCCAGCGCCACCCAGTGTTGGACGCTCACTCGGTCGGGTCTGTAGGTGCAAGTGGGTACTAAGCCTCCAGCGAGCTCGCACCACGCCCCTTGCCCTGCGTGCAGTCCGCGCCCACCAAAGAAAGGTGAGTGGGTGGGTACAGCCTGGAGATAAGACAGCGGGATGGGGGCGGAGCGGGGCGGGGCGCGCGGTAAGGGCGGGAAGCACGGCCGACCTTCAGCCATGCTGCTCCTTGACCCCTCCCGCAGTGGCGGAAAATTCAAAACCCAGGCCCAGGATAAAGGCCTAGGGGCGGGGACAGAGTGGGTCAGCGATCAGAGAGACACCCTGGCCTAGGCTTCCTGAGTGAGCAGGACTCAGAAGTCCAGACCCGCCCAGGCTAACTGGGACGTGTCCTGACCCTCCTAGTTGCATTGTGTGAGGCAGGAGACCAGGGACCACCAGTGACATGGCAGATGGAGGGCAATGCAAGCCCACCCTGGCCCAGGGAGAAGGAGAGCAAAGGCCACAGGAGGTGTCAGTTTACCCTTCATTTCTTCATTCTCATTCATTCATTCATTCGCGTGGACTGTCCCACTGCTGAGCTGAGCATTAGCCCGAGGTGGCAAGAGCTCATTCCTAATAACTAACCCTGCAGGGAACCACAATTCAGAGGAATCAAGAGAGATCCGAGGTCCATAAGGGAAAGCCGAGCAGCTCCCTTAAGCCTCTGCCCATGCTGCCTGCAGACCAGGCCTGGGGCTGGCTCCTATATTGCGACAGAGCTGCAGCCACTGCACAGCGAAAAACAACAAAAATCACTAACCGCTTCCGGTGAGACCTGCACCTCACAGGGCTGAGAGTGGTGGAAGGCACCTTCACCTCATCCTGTCAGTAGCAGCTGAAGCACGCTTCTTCCAGGAAGCCCCCTGGCATGCACCCATTAAGAGGCCCTACATCCCCCACTATAACCCCTGCCATGCTTTCTTGAGGTGATGTATTCTTTTCTACCCCATGTATCATGAAAAGTAGCTTGCTGTCTCATCACTGTCAGGGCGCTTGGTCCCGTTCTCATGTCCTTCTGTCTCTCTTTCTGCCTTCCTCTTCCTCCTGCTCCTCCTCCTCCTCCAAACCCACAATTCCACGTTCTAGAAGCCCTACAGAAAAACCTAATGAGAGCCCCGTTTCTCTAGGAGCCCACCCTGAGCTCTCCCACCCTGGAACTTTCCATCTCTGGTAGTGCCCAAGCATAGACATTTGCTTCCGTGGCGTGGGTTGTAGAACTGGACAGTGGAGACAATGGGTGGTGTCAGTGCCACACGTGTTCAGCAAATGCTGTGGAGTCTCCTTCGATCGGCCCATCCTTCAAGGAGGCTGCTGTAAGGGGACTCAGTCCTGTCACTGTAACAACAAATGACCACCAACGCAGTGTCTCAGACAGCGCGGATTTATAGGCTCAGAATTTTGAAGGTCAGATTTAATAGCTATCCGGGAGTGATGGTTCCAGGAAAGCCTCTGCTTAGTAGCCTCGCAGCAGTATCTATAAGCGGCCCGTGTGTTTTGCCTCACTCCCCTTCCATCCTTCCAAATGGGCACTGCCTGGAAGGTCTTCTGCATCCCTATTTCCCTCTTGCTGTTTCACGGGATCCATTAAGATGGCTGAGATAGCCACCCTATCTCAAGGTCTCAAGTTTAATCACACTTACCATGTCCCTTCTGCCACTACCATGATGTTCACAGGCTTCAGGGACTGGGACATAGACATCTTTGGAGGCTGTGTTAAGTGTAACTGACACTGGACGGTACAGCACAGCACCCTGGGAAGATAGCACCATCACACGCCTTAATTGTATGTATGATGCACTAAGGACTTTCAGATCTCTGCTGGTAGCAGAGTTGAGCTCTGAGGTACCCCTTTCTGATTTTGAGGTGATCCCCATCTCTCTGGCACTGTCGTTGCTCCCAAGATACCAGCCTACACCTTGGGCACAGGCCAAGCATGGACCAAAGCTGACTAAATTTAGGTGGAGAGTTCTCACTGAGATTTCTCTGGTCAGGCCCTGGTCCTCGTTACAAATTTGTTGTTAGTCCTCCTCCTGTCTTCTCTTTCCCACAATATCCACACCCCATAGTAGACACCTAAGCCATGGTCCTAGAAGACTTGAAGGGGGATTCTAGTAGAAGCTTTTATTGTTTGACTGATAGTTGGTTGTTTGATTTTCTTGTGGTGCTTTGGATTGAACCCAGGACCTGGTGTAAACTCGGTCAGTACTTAACTACTGAGTTGTAGCTCCAGCCCTCCCATCCAACCATCCATTCATCCATCCATCCACCCATCCATCCATCCATCCATCCATCCACCCATCCATCCATCCACCCATCCATCCATCCATCCACTCATCCATCCATCCATCCACCCATCCATCTATCCACCCATATATATATACATGTATATATATATATGCATTTACACACATACACATATATACACATACATACATATGTGTGTGTGTGTATATGGGGGGCAAGACCTCACTATGCAACTTGACCTTCAACTCTTGGTTTTCTTGCCTCAGGCTTTGAGTGTTTTGATTACATATGTGTGTAACACCATGCCAAGTCCCAGTGGTTCTCTCTCAGGGCTCTTTGTCATCCCCCTTCCTCCACATACTCCAAAATGATCAGACCTCAGAGGAGGCAACTCTTCCAGAAAGAAAGCAAAAATCAGTCTTCAGCTCCCCAGCTCCTTGCCACAAAGAAGCTTTGCACACTTGAGTTAGAAAACATAACAGGCTTCCATAGGTGCAGGGCTAAGGGAGTGTGGCTTAACATTCTCAGAGCACTTGCTAGAGCCAAGCATAGCTCTAAGGCATTTAGACTTATGAACTCATTTGTTGCCACCGTGTGAGGTATTGTTCGTCATGCTATCTTACAAATAAGAAAATGGAGACTCGGGGATGCTGAAGATCACAGTGTATCAGTGAAGAAGTCAGGGTTTGGTGCCCGGCCCAGAAGCAAGGCTGCTGCTGCTACGGCTGGCTGAGCAGCCCCATCCTGCCTCACAAAACTGCACCCAGCAAAGCCCCCTTTCTGTGCCTTCTCTGCCTAACTGTCTTCTCACCCCTAGTAAACTCAGATCCTTCCTTCCTTGCTTCTGTTCTTCCTGGACTGTGACTAGAACCCAGGGCTTTGTGCATACTAGTCAAATACTCTACCATTGAACTACACCACCCCCAACCCTTTTTGTTGTTGTTGTTAGATTTATTTATTTATTATATATAAAATGTTCTACCTGTATGTGTGCCTGCAGGCCAGAAGAGGGCACCTGATCTCATTATAGATGATTGTGAGCCACCATGTGGTTGCTGGGAATTGAACTCAGGACCTCTGGAAGAGCAGACAGTGCCCTTAACTGATGATCCATCTCTCCAGCCCCTAGCCCCAACTCTTATTTTGTTATGAGACAGAGTTGTCTCACCAAGTTACTTCAGCTGGCTTTGGAATTGCTAGCAGGGCCTCAGACGGGTACCCATCTCACCTCATCCCCTAGACTAGCTGGGACCACAGGCTGCACCAGCACACTCAGCTTCTATGTCAGCCAAAAGTGAAGCTTCCTCTGGGTACAGTGGCATATGCCTGTAATCCTAGCTCTTGGGGAGACAGAGGCAGGTGGATCTCTGTGAGTTTGAGGCCAGCCTGGTCTACAAAGCAAGTCCAGGAGGCCGGGCGTGATGGTGCATGCCTTTCATCTCAGCACTTGGAGAAGCAGAGGCAAGCAAATTGATGTGAGTTCGAGGCCAGCCTGGCCTACAAAGTGAGTCCAGGACAGCCAAGGCTACACAGAGAAACCCTGTCTCAAAACAAACAAACAAACAAACAAAAGAAAAAAAAGAAAAAAGAAAAAAGAAAAAGAAAAAAAGAAAGAAAAGAATAAAGAAAAAGAAAAGCAGGTCTAGGACAGCCAAGGCTACACACACACACACACACACACACACACACACACATGCATGCACGCGCGCGCGCACACTCACACACCTGTCTCAAAAACAAACAAAAAAGAAGTAAAGGTTTGATTCATAGATTGATCTTTATAGTAAGCCCATTTTACAGAAGAAACTGACCCAGGGAAGCTGCCTAATTGTCACAGCAACACAGCAACAGACCTGCAAAAGTCCCCTGCACTTCCCTCTTCCAAGGCCAGCCCTCTACATCAGTGCTTCTCAACCTTGCTGGTGCTGCAACTCCTTTACTGTACAGTTCCTCATGTGGTGCTGACCCCCAACCATAAAATTATTTTTGTTGCTATTTCCTTTTTTAAAATATTTAGTTATTTATTTATGTATACAGTGCTCTGCCTGCTTATACCCCTGCAGGACAGAAGAAGGCATCAGATCTCATTACAGATGGTTGTGAGCCACCATGTGGGTGCTGAGAATTGAACTCAGGACCTCTTGGAAGAGCAGTTAGTGCTCTTAACCACTGAGCCATCTCATCCAGCCCTTTGTTGCTATTTCCTAACTGTAATTTTGCTACTGTTATGAATTGTAACATAAACATCTGATATTGGGACCCCAAAGGGGTCACCACCTCACAGGGTGAAAACCACTGCATTAGATGCCTGTGCTCATACTCCACCTGGGTTTAAGCTGGCCAACCCTCTAACACACACACACACACACACACACACACACACACACACACACACACACACACTCAGCATCTCCTCTCTGCAGATGTCCCCATTAGTCACAGCCTTCAGATTATCTAGGGAGGAGCAGAAACAGCCATGTGGTACTCTGCTTCTCCAGGTCACCTGATGAGTCAGCTCAGGCCCCAGCCTGCTGGTGTGTGGTTGATGCCAGAAATGATCATTCACAGAGCAACCGGCCTCCTGCCGCCCAGGCTATTCTAGAAGTTGCTTGACTCAGCAAGGGTGGGTATTTCTGAGGAGCGAAGCTGTCTACCTGCATCCACTTGCGTGATCAGCTCTAGGACATGTTCCGTGGTGACAGGGCAGGGCAGGCAGTGATGGGAGCCATGGGGTTGGGCAGGCACAGAAGTGAGCTGCTGCTGGAGACTAGGGAGGAAGTACCTGCCTGCTGGAGAAGGAAGAGAGATTGGCTCTGAGGCTGGCCAGCTGTGGGCATTGAAGGAGTAAGCTGGGGAAACAATAATTTTTAAAAAGTAGATAATCTATGTTCATTCTTTTTATTTTATTCTATATTTGGCTTTTGGTTTTGTGAGACAGGGTTTCTCTGTGTATGTAGCCTTGGCTGTCCTGGACTTGCTTTATAGATCAGGCTGGCCTCAAACTCACAGACATCCACCTGCCTCTGACTCCCGAGTGCTGGGATTAGAGGCCTGCGCCCCTGTGTCCGGCTTCTTTGCTCATTCTTAACTCCGCATTCTGCCTTCTGTGTGTGTCCGCTCCTTCTGTCTTAGTCACAGTCCCAATTGGAAGCAGGGACCTGAGGGACAGGGCTCAGAAGACTGACCCAAGGGGTGGTCACATGTAATTAACCTGTCTGGGGATCTGGGGCTCCCTCAAGGCCTACAGGAGGATGTTGTGGGGAGGAGGGCAGGAAAAAGAGGCTACTAAGAGCTGACATCTTCAGTGAGATGAGGCAGCTGACCTAAAGTCACCACAGAGGCACTGAGTCCTGTAAGTCCCCATTCTCCTCCTTGCCAGACACAGGAACCACAGCGAGGAGCCAGGACTCAGTCCTCTGAGAAATGGGGGTTGAGGGAGTGTGTACCGGCAAAGGAGAGCACTCAGGAAACTCCTGTCTGGCCAAAAAGTCAGGTGCACGTCTGATGTCTGCCATTTTTCTGTATATCTGCAAGAGTATCACCCCAAGTGATACAGAAAAATATAATCAATCCATTGTCCTTGAGCTCAGCATAAAGACTGTATTTAGACAAAATGCCAAAAACAAACAAGAAAAGCCAAAACCATAGGAGACTAGAAAAGAAGAAAAAAGAGCAAGAAAGTGCCTGCTGGGGACAGAGAACTTCTGGCCTGTCTCTGGAACCCAGCCCATGTGGGAGGGGATTTCTGTGGGCATGAAAGATGGTCATTAGTAGAATATTCCAAATCAGCATTGCAGGAGCATTGACCACTGTGGGCCCAGGAAGCTTCTGGAAGATGATGTACACTTCCTTTTCACTCAGGGAGCTGTGTATGGTTTGTAAGGCTGTTGCCAGGTTTCATCTGCGGCACAGCACATCCACTGCCCCTGGACTCACTTAATAGACCAGGCTGACCTCGAACTCACAACACATTCAAGTGTCTCTGTTTGGTTTTCAAGACAGGGTTTCTCTGTGTGACTTTGGCTGTGCGGGACTCCCTTTGTAGGCCAGGCTGGCCTCGAACTCACAGCGATCCGATCTGCCTGTCTCTGCCTCCCAAGTGCTGGGATTAAAGGCATGCGCCGCCACACCCAGGTTGCCTTTTCAAATCTAGAATTTTCTTACGGAAGGCAAGGCCAGAATTGCCTCATCTGTAACTCTACCATCAGTTCTGCTGCTCTGAGAAGCTGGGGCTAAGAGCCTTGCTCCTGCCTCCACAAGGTGAGGTACAAATCCTCCATTGGAAGCTTAATCCAAGGGCATTTAGGAGCTAGGGAGCTGCTGAGGGATAGAGGGCTTGCCTAGCATGTATGAGGCTCTGCTTTTGGTTCTTAGCACTATAGAACATTTAGGTAGCAAGATGCACAAGATTTTGTTTGGGCATCTGCAAACAGAGGTTATGGGATAGAAACGAGGAGACAGGACCACTAAGTAGAGTTATCCTTAGCCAGTTAGCCTCCAACCAGAGAGTATGACATAGGTTATTCATAGCGCCATAGGAACTGTGGGGGCATGAGAGCAATATGGGGTTCACTTTGTAGTAAACTGTCACCACAGCCTGGCTGGACTCCAGAAAGTCAGAGGCACAGGTAGCCAGCTGACAGGGCCTTTAGAGACGCCCTCTTCTTTCCTGGAGGGAGAGGCAGAGGTGGAGCATCACTGAGTCAGACAGTTTAAGGGTCTGAGCTTGCATAGAGTCCTGGCTGGAAATGTAAGCAGTTTCCAACACCCCGACTTTTTTGGTCTGTGAGATGGAGTGAGTAAAACTAGCTGCAATGAAAACTCAGGCATAAGCTCTAAGGATACAGTAGACATCAAAACCACAGCAGGAAGCTGTGCAGGGGTGGCACATGCCTTTAATCCCAGGCAGAGGCCAGAGGGTCATGAATTCCTGTGAAAGGAATATTTTTACTCCCATGTTTCAGTTGTTGTCTGGGAGGCTTATTGCCTCCTTCTGCTAACCTAGGCCTAGTCCTGGAAGCTTCTAGGTGCCATACAACCTAATGTAGGCCTAGAATGTTTTCAGCCTCTGAGACTGCTTTAACTTATTCTTAACTCCGCATTCTGCCTTCTGTGTGTGTCCGCTCCTTCTGTGTTCGTCACAATCCCAATGCGAAGCAGGGACCTGAGGGACAGGGCTCAGAAGACTGACCCAAGGGGTGGTCACATGCAACTAACCTGTCTGGGGACCTGGGGCTTCCCTAAAGCCGACAGGAGGAAGCTGGGGGGAGGAGGGCAGGAAAAAGAGGCTAATAAGAGCTGACATCGGGCTGGAGAGATGGCTCAGTGGTTAAGGGCACCACCTGCTCTTCCAGAGGTCCTGAGTTCAATTCCCAGCAACCACATGGTGGCTCACAACCATCTATAATGTTATTTGATGCCTTCTTCTACAGAAAAAACACTCATATACAATAAATAAAATATATTAAAAATAAAGAGCTGACATCATTCTTGTTCTTTCTGAGGTCTGGGCTGGCTGGCTCTACTCAGCTGTTGTGGCTCAAACTCCTCTCCCAGCTGACTTATTCAATCTGGCTTCTCTCTTGGCCCCTGAATTGCTCTACATGGTCTCAAAGTAACTCTGGCAATCTTTTCTAATCTTCTGGCTCTTTCTCATTTTCTGGCTCATTCTCTTTTCACCTGTGTCTAGCTCAATCTCTCTCTCCGTAAAGCTCTCAGGGTAAATCTGCCTCCTTGTGCTCCCTTAAGTAGTTTCCCTTTCCTCTCCTCGCGAGAGTTGGGTGTATCCTATTCTGTCGAATCTTTCTCTGATAGGTCAATTTTTCTCCCACCTAATAGACATCGCTTTCACACAAGGGCGCTTCCTTCTACAAACTAACTTTACCTCCATTGTTTGGGATTAAAGGCATGTGCCACCATGCCTGGACCTGAGCTTTTCTATTACCTGATACTTGAAACTGGCCTTGAACTCAGATCACTTGCCTCTGGATCCTGGTTTACAAGCGTCTTGTATTCCAGCCAGATCATACAGACCTAGAAGGAAGGCCTTTGGATGTGATCTCTTGCCAGAGCAGCCATGTTCTGAATTAAAATCCCTCTACAAATTCCTGTCTCACTTGGACTACTTAGGAGACCCAGTTTCAGAAACAAAGGAAGTGAAAGGGTGTCTGGGCTGTTGACTAGTAACAGCCACTGACATCTGTTGAACGTTCATTACCTTGTGCCGAGCCTTGAGCTGAGAAGGCGTCCCCTGGTTTAACTCCTGCTCCACTCTTAGTGTCCTCATTTTCAAGTAGCTAAAAGACTGATTGAAGGTCACCCTACCAGTGAAAAGAAGGGCTGGAGTTTAAACTGGGGCGCTCTGTCTTTCAAACCCAAACTCGTAACTGCGGTTAGAGTGGCAATTTAAAACAAAGCAAACAAAGAGCAAAGCAGGGGCTGGGGAGATGGCTTAGTTGGTAAGGTCCTGGCCTTGTAAGCAGGTGGACCTGGGCACTCATGAAAACATGCCAGGCATACATCTGTGACCTAGTGCTGAGCGGGGAGGGGCAGCGGGCAACAGACAGGCCTCTGATCTCAGGGCTCTCCAGCCAGCCAGGCTAGAAGTTGATGTGAGCTTTGAACTCAGGGAAAGATCTTGTCTCAAAAAAGACAAGGTGGAGAGAATAGGGGAAGACACTTACATCACCTCTGAGCTCCTCCACACACAGAGCCACACTCAAGCATGCAAGCCACACATTCGGATTTACACCATTTGCTCCGATCCCACACATAAATAAAAATTAAGGAAAAAAAAATCAGATGAACGTTTTCAGGCCCAGATAGTTTATCTGAAATTTTCCATTAGAGAAGATTTTACAGAAAGGAGGGATTTCACAGTGGGGGAACAGAGAGCAGGCTGACCCAGCCTCTAGCACCACCAGAGGAGGAACAAAACCCCATCCTCCCCTGCCACCCTGGCTGCTCTTGAACCTTCTGCCTCACCCATGAACTCCACTCCCTCCATCTCCACCTACAACTCTGGTTCTCAACCTGTAGGTCCCCACCCCCTTAGGGGGTCACCTGAGACCATCGGAAAACACAGATATTCACACTGTGATTCATAACAGTAGCAAATTTACAGTTATGAAGCAGCAATGGAAATAATTCTATGGTTGGAGGTCACCACAACATGAAGGACTCTACTAAAGGGCCGCAGCATTAGGAAGGTTGAGTACCGCTGGCCTAGAGGCTGCGTCCAGACACTCTGGGCTACTCAGAGGGCCTGGCAGCCACTGAACTGGCTCTACTCTGTCCCTCCCTAGTCTGCACCTCGGTTTGTACCCCATCTCTACGCTAATTGTCTGTCTCTGACAAGAACTCTGTAGACTCCCCACCAACCAGTTCCAGACATTGAGTCCGTAGATGGGAGTGTGAGTCCAGAGCATGGGTCACGCAGGCAGGCAGGCAGGCAGGCAGACAGGCAGGCAGGCAGGCAGGGAGCCATCAGGCAATGCAGAGTCCTTTGAGGATGGTATCAAGGGACAGGGTGAAGACTCCAGCCTAACTCGGAAGGCCCTGAAAATGAGAGGCAGAAGGTCCTGCGGGGGGTGGGGGGCGCGGCGGGGGCGGGGGGCGGGGTGTGTTCACAGGAGCCCACCAAGTATGCAGATGAGAGCCAGGGAGCTGGGAAACCTGTATGTAAGGTGGCATGGGGTGGGATACGGATTTGAATCTCAAAGGCTTCATTAAAGAGGTAGGTGGCCTAAGCTACTTGACCTCTCAGTGCCTCGGGTTCTCCCTTTATAAATGGTGCTTATAACAGTGCAAGCTGTGACTATTGCTATTAGTGTTTTGGGGAGCATATAGGACAGAAGACATTAATTTTCCTTGATGTCGCCATAAAACCAAAGGAGTCATTCATGAGGTCCCTGGCCACCTCTGCTAGCTCTGGAAGTACTGGGTCTGGGATCCAGGAGGGTTAGGGCAGGTAAAAAAAAAAAAAAAGAAAAGAAGGAAGGAAGGAAGGAAGGAAGGAAGGAAGGAAAAAGACCCAGAACTGTGACACCCACCACATTTACTAAGTGGCCACTGATGTTGGAGACTGAAGATGCACGCAGAAAGTCTACCCTGCCCTCCTTTCTCTTCTTCCCGCATCCCTGGGAGTGCCTGTGGCTGAGGAAGTCCCCCAGTGCTTCTGTAGCTAGGCTACTTCCGCAGAGCCAGTCGCTAGGTTAGGATGCTAGCGGGAGGGGGGAGGGAAGGATGCTGCACCTCCCGGACGGCGCGCGCACTGGCCACCTCGGCCCTTCTAGCAGGCGCCTCGCCTGTGGCCTGCGGTCAGTGTGAACTGCAGGGCGTGGGCCGGCAGGTCTGGCTGTGCCTGACGGGGGTTGGGAGCGGAAGGAATCTCGCACAGCGTGGCCCAGAGTGGCTAGGAGGTAGGAACCTTCCTCACTGCCGGAGTCGCTAGCCTCTCCTGGCGCCGCGTGCACCGCGCCGGAGGACATCAGGCCCGCGTCCCAGACTGTCGCCGCCCAGGTACGTGTTCTCCTTTTGCTACGGTGACGGGTCGCTGGCTTGCCAGGACCGGGAGAAGCGCGTTGGGGGTCCGCGGCTGGCTTCTGAGTCCTGCTCCGGATCGCAGGGTCCAGCGTGCAACCGCAGCCTTTTCGCATCAGGCCGGCGGCAGACGCAGAAGCGGCCGTGCGCAGCCGCTTGTGCATGGCAGAGGCGGGCACACCCCCAAACCGCACGGTGAGCGTGCGGTGGACCCGCAGAAACGACTGGGACCGAAGCCACCAGGAGACGTCTGCCCCGGAGTGCCGGCGCCTCCTGGTCCCTCTCTTGGGTCCGGTGTCTTCTTATGCTGTCGCCAAAAGGTTTAGCAGCCGCCCCCGCGGCTGGCTCCGTGGCCACCTAGTAATTTCTTCACCTTCAAAAAAGTATGAGACCTCTAACCCTTCATTTCCCCAGCTCTGGTGATCTAAAGATTGCACTGGGGTCTTTTCTATTCTTTCCTGGAGTATTTGTGGCCCTTCTTCCTGCAGGCTCTGGTCCGACCTCAGACACGGAGACCCAAACAGTTCTCTTGTCCTCCCCTTCCACTCAGGGAGGGGGAAAGCTGGCCCACCGTCAGCCAGCAGGAACAGTACCAACATTGCTGGTCTGAACCCCTAAATGCCCTCTGAGAATCAAATGGCCCAGAGGGAAAGCTATGTCCCATGTCTGGGTGAAGGGACAGGTGGACAAAAATGCAGCAAGAGCTAAGGGAAGCTAGCTTTCTGGGGCTCAGCACTGGGTAAAATGGGCAGTGTCTGGGTGCCAACGTTCCAGAATGGCTTTGGGGATGTCTGGCTGTAAGAGGAGAGGGACACTTGTGGGTAGAGTTTAATGAGGTGACATGTGGCAGTCAGTTGCCCTCCCATGTGAAATGACACAAATCTGAGACAGTAGGCAAGGCTATGACTTGCTTCATCCCTCCTGCCGCTGCTGCTGCCTCTCAACCCAGAGGTGAGCATCTGTCTCGGAGGGAGAAAGGGGCAGGCTACACAGGGACTCCTTTGAGATGCCTGCCCAGTTCCAGAACTTTACCGGTCATTCAGAGCCACTTCTGTTCATTAGCGTTTTAGGTTCCTCCTCCTCTTTAAAATTTTTTCTTCTTCTTCTTCATCTTTTCTCCTCTACCTGCTCGCCAGAGGCTGTGTGCATGCAACGCACAGCCCCAGTCCGAATGCCCTCATTTCAAGCCTCAGTGGGCCCTCTGAGAGAGAGAAAGGGACCTGCCACTGGAGTTCACTTTCCAGTGTGGCGAGGAGACCACACCGCCAAAGCGCTCACCTCCTAAGCCTAGATGCTGGCTCTGAGAATCCCCCTCCCCCAACCCTCCCTCTGCTGCACTTTCTGGTTGAAATGTGCACTGTAGGAAGAGATGTATCTCATCCAAATTTTTGTTTCAGCTGGCTGACCAATTGCAATTGATCTACTTCCCCTTACTGAACCCTTGTATCTTGCGGGGGAAATAAAGATGATGCTACCCACCTGACAGAGTCAATACAAAAACTAGAATTAAATAAGCACACAGATGAACCCAGTACACTAAAGAGATGTGAGAGGCCGGTATACTAATGGTCCTGTTAGCCGCTGCAGCAGTGCAAACCACTCTAAATGTTATGAGCTCTGCTAGGAACCATTGATGGTTTCCAAGGGCAGAAGAGTCAGTCTTCTTTAAGGGTGTGACCCACGGTAGGTTAACTACACTCCAGCGGGTGGCCCCGTGCCTAGGAGCATATGGACAGCACAAAGTAGATCCGATGGGTTATAAAAAAAAAAAATAATGACAGGAAGTTGGGGGAGAGCGAGATAGGTGGGGGTTGGTGGGGGGGCGGAGCTAGGGGGGAAGGGTGGAAGTGAATGTGATCAAAATACATTGTATGAAATTCTCAAAGAATTGACAAAAAGAATGATAAGGTTTTAAAAATCAAGACAAGCAAGCAAACAAACAAACAAGGTATGTGCTCAGAACACTTGTTTATGTTGCTCAAAAGACTGATTTCGGAAGGGCTTAGAGGCTTGGGGGTCAATCCTCTGGATGGCCCAGCTGCAGTTGGATCACACACTTGTATAGGAGGAGTCTGGCCCCAGCGGACTGACCAACAGCCGGGAGGTCACCTGGGGCTGTCAGCCTTTGTTTTGGTTGGTGGGCACACTCCACGTTAGCACTTTCAACGGCGGCTATTGGCTGCGATAAGGAGTGAGAGCTGTCCATTCCTTTAGCTGGTCTCAGCTGGAACAGTATTGCTTCCACATGCTGGTCAGGCTCTCTCAGAGCACACTGGGATGCAGAGAGCCCCCCACTCCCTGCAGGATGGGTAACAAATAGATTGAAGACATCGTAGGGTTACCACAGGGCAGATGCCTTCGCCTCCTTCTTCCCCACCCCTCCTTCATGGTCTGATGTAGCCCAGGCTGATCTCAAACTAGCTGTGGAATTGAAGATGACCTTGGGCTCCTTGTCTTTGTCAGCCCAGCACTGGGATTACTGGTATATGCCACCACACTTGGCTTCATGCAGTGCCGAGGATGGAACCCAGGGCTTGTACATGCTAGGCAAGCTTTCTATCAACCGAGTCAGGTTTCCAGCCTCCTCCCCTCCCTCCCTCCTTCCTTCCTCCGTCCCTTTTGGTGCCATGACTTAATTCATCTTGGGCAAAGATGAAGGATTTCTTCCGGGTGAGGACTAGCAGTGACAAACAAGTCCATGTCAAAGACATCATTAGAGTTAGTATCTCTGGTCCTGAGTCAGGGCTGGGGGTATAGGCATCCTGCTTGGTAGTTTCCCAGCATCCATTTCCCAGGAAATCAGTCCCCTATCTCTGGCATCCTCATGCCCTCAAAACCAATAGGGAGAAGCTAGAGAAAGAGTAATTTGGATTTGGGAAAAGAAAATTTAGCAAGTGGCCCTAGGTCAAGTGTAATGAGCGTCTTTGCAGCTCCCAGGTCCCGGGAGAGGTCTGTTTGCTTTCAGGAGGCCTGCTGCCTGTGCTTGGAAGACTTGTCGGTTGTCATACATTATTGGATCTTTAATTGATGGGATAGAGCTCTCAGGGTGGGTAGGCAGGAAGTGGAAGAGGAGAGTGCAGCAGACTTGGGTTGCTATGGCAACCTAAAGGCCTGGGGTTACTCTGGCCCAAAGCAAGAAGGATGCTCAGATAGCTTCCACCTCTGGAGACCACAGACCCCCCCTGGCTTGATGCCTCTGGCTGGGCTGCAGGCTTCCGTTGTGTTCACCCAGAGCCAACTACCCACACCTTTAGAATAAAAATTCACCCTCTTCCCGTTTTCTCCACCACAGACTGTCTGTCTCCCCTAGTCTGTTAGCTCCTGACTTCAGTTTCAGCCACACCAGACTTCAGACAGACCGCAGACGAAACGCATGGAGTCATTTATTCACTCAAACACTTGTTGTAGTTAGTGTGCATTTTTCTCGGTAGAAGACAAACCCAGGTCCTCTGTCCCAGAGTTCACTGCCTAAGGGTGAGGAGAGAGGCTGAGAGCCTAGCTCAGAGGACTGAGGTCTAGCACGCAAGGGGTTGTGGTATCAGACCCCAGCGGCACAAACAAAACAAAGGGAGGATGTGGGCATTCAGAAGTCACCATGAACGACATTGGCAGTCGTTAAAATGTACTGAGCTTGGCCTTCGGCGTGAGTCGAGGCACCACCACATGCCAGCTGTATGACCCTAGGTCTGACTTTGGTAGTAGCTCTGGACGATCATGTCTTCCCCACAGGGTGCAGCCCATGGAAAGTCCACCATCTTGCACATGGTGGTAGCTCAAGGCAGGCAAGTACCCATCCGTGTACCCTCACTTGGCACTCACCTGTCACTGGAACTCTCTGCCATGCCTCTTTCTGTGTGCAAGCCCTGGCCTGGCTCTCACAGTCATAATGAGAGAGCAGGCTCACCTTTTAGAGTCACAGGTCATCCGGGGAAGGACAAAAACATCTCAGAGAAGGGTGGTGTAGGAGTGAAGGGGAAATTGGTTTGCCCTCTGGGCTCAGGACAGGCTGTGTAGAGGACCTGGGATCCTAGCTAAGCCAGGAAATTTAGGTACGTGTCATAACCACCCCGAGGGACTGCTGAAAACACAGCCTCCCAGCTTTCATCCCTTAAAGATTTTGTGTGTGTGTGTGTGTGTGTGTGTGTGTGTGTGTGTGTGTGTGTGTGTGTGTGTGTTTTCACAGGCCAGGGTAGGGCATCAGAGCTCTGGAGATGGAGTTACAGGTTGTGAGGAGCAAAGACTCCCCAGTCATAATAATGTGGAGTACTGAAAGCAAAGCAGCTTATATTACAACCTTGCAACGTTGGCCACCAACCTAAAGAAGTAAGCAGCCAGTGCAACAATAGACGGCAGAGAACAGGCTTACTAACCTGAACATGGGCCCCTTCCTCATTGTCCTCAAATGGCTGAGTATTGGGAGGAGGTCCAGTCTATCATGTCATCTGTCACTTATGCTTGCCTATTTCTCAATGAAGGCCATGGGTGGATGGCCCATGATTTTTTTTTTTTTTTTTAGCTTTTCAGGAGCATGACCTCTGTAGATCATGAGGAAAACTTGGCTGTTAATAATTTCTATTCTAAATGTCTAGTTTGGGTAGGGGTAGCTAGGCTAGCAGGTATTAGCAGGGACCAGAGCTTACTGTTCATTTGTTGCCCGGCCTCAAGGCAGTTTTGTTCTGAAAATGGACCCTATTATTTCGTTGCACAGACATTTGTGGATACCCAGCTTTTGCTGTCATTGTTATTTACTTTTTTCAATTAAAATATTTATTTTTATTTTATGTGTATGGTTGTTTTGGTGTCTGATTCCCTTGGAACTGGAGTTACAGATGGCTATAGGAATTGAATCTGGGTCCTCTGGGAGAGCAGTCATTGCTCTTAAGTGCTGAGTTATCTCTGCAAGGGTCCAAGGTTGTTGTTGTTGTTGTTGTCTTGAGACAGGGTCTCATTATATAGTCCGCTGTGTAGACCAGGGGGCCTCAAACTCACAGAGATCTATTTGTAGTTGCCTCTCAACTACTGGGACTGAAGGCATGCACCATCATGCACAGCAAGATGCTGGGACTGAAGGCATGCGCCATCATGCACAGCAAGATGCTGGGACTGAAGGCATGCGCCATCATGCGCAGCAAGATGCTGGGACTGAAGGCATGTGCCATCATGCACAGCAAGATGCTGGGACTGAAGGCATGCACCATCATGCGCAGCAAGATGCTGGGACTGAAGGCATGCGCCATCATGCGGAGCAAGATGCTTGCCTTCTTACATGGGTTCTGGGATCCAAACTCTGGTCCTCACGATTGCACAGCAAGTGTTCCCAACCACTAGGCTGTCTCTCCAGCCCCCTAAGAGATTCTACGTCTGTGGGTCCAGTACCTGGAATCTGCATTCAAATAGACAGCCAGGGGTTACTGATACAGGTGTCCCTAAGATCAGCCACAGTGCTTTGGAGTAATCGGGAAAGGGAGTGGCCTTCAAGATTGAAAAGAAGAATATGGAGATGATGAACGGGCATTTGGGGAAGATGAAGGGGTATTTGGGGAAGATGAAGGGGCATTTGGGGAAGATGAAGGGGCATTTGGGGAAGAGGAATGGAGGCTGGGAAAGAGATAGGTTAAAAGTTGGTCACACAGCACAGATGCTAAGAGGCTGAGGAACCTCCTTCTTGCTTCACTCTCAAGAATTTTGCTACCCATGCTTGGCTCTCAGGGCACAGCTCGAAGCTCACCTCCACCCTGAGGCGCCATCATACCCACCCTCCTCAAACATTGATGATTGACCCATGTGGCTTTGTTTCAAGACTATAGACCTTGTCTTGACTGGGGTCTAGTTCCTTACCCCAGTGAGGCCTTTGCAAAGACAAAGACACTGGTTCTCAGCCTTCCTAATGCTGTGTGACCCTTTAATACAGTTCCTTGTGTTGTGGTGACCCCCCAACCATAAAATTATTATTTTAGAACTTCATAACTGTAACTTTGCTACTGTTACGAATTATAATGTATATCTGTCTGATATTACAGGATATCTGATATGTGACCCCTATGAAAGGGTCATTTGATCCCCAAAGGAATAGCAACCCACAGATTGAGAAATGCCGACTTAAGGTCATAGGCAAAAGGAGCTAAGGTCTCTAGTAAGCAGACGTTAAAGTAAAGAGACTTTCTAGTGCTAATTGGGTTGACACAGTTTGTCACAAGGGTCCTTGAAAGTAGAAAGGGAGGAGGAGAAAGAAGGCATGTTGATAGGAGCCACAGACAGTCATGTGATGTGAGGAGGGTTCAGTCCACCACTGCAAGTTCTGGAAATGGAAAAATGTCCACAGCTGTGGGATGCTGAAAGCTTCTAGAAGCTGAAAAGGATGAGGTGACCCTCTGAGCTCCCTCCAAAAAGAATTCAGCCTGGGGACAGTTGCATTTTTTTTTAAAGTTATATTGGACTTTGGATTCCCAGAACTGTAAGGTGAGAAATTTGTGTTTTTTTAAAAAGCAACCTGTTTGTGGCAATCTGCTTTAGCAGCAACTGAAAGTAGACCAGCAAAGGCCTGGTCTAAAGCCTTATGTGGTGTTCAAATCATGCCTCATATGCTTCCCAGCTATGTAGCCCTGAGCAAACTGATTTCTGTCTGAATCTCATCCCTCATCTATGAAGCAGACAATTAAAACAGAACCGGGCGTTGTGGCGCCTAACTTTAATCTTAGCACCCTAGAGGCAGAGGCAGGTAGATCTCTGTGAGTTCAAGGCCAGTCTGATCTACACAGTGAATTCCAGAACAGTCGTGTAGAGAGGCCCTGTCTCAAAAAAAAAAAAAAAAAAAAAAGAAAGAAAGAAAGAAAAAGAAAAAAGAAAAAGATTAAAACAGCATGCAAAATGTCTCATCAGGAAAGGTACTTGCGGTGCCTTGAGCTCCCCCCAAAAAGAATTCAGTTTGGGGACAGTTGATTTTTTAAAAGTTATATCGGACTTTGGATCCCCAGACCTGTTTGTGGCAGTCTGGTGACAGAGTTCAGCCACTAGAACAGATGTGAGGGTGGAAGAAGAAGCCACTGCCACAAAGTAGTCCTCTGCCCTCCACACATGCGCTGTGGCACGTGCACACACACAGCAATACTTTTTCTTAACTTAAAACCAGAACAACTGCTGGCTGGCAATCACATCCTCAGTGGCTGCTATATAGATATTGAGGTGCCCCAGGTTCTTTTGGAGCCCCCCCCAAGAAAGATGAGTACTGAACACATTGGCAAGCAAAAAGTCTTAACCTTTGAAGACATCTTTAACCACACCCGGCTTCTTTTGAACCCACAGCACCGGCAGAAATCTAGGTGACCTTTGCAGAACCTCCTTGAATACAAGCATGTCCTAGATAACACACAGCTACGAGAGACAGCACTCAGCTGCAGGTGGCTGGTTACAGGCACTCCTTACATTACCAGAACCCCTGATGAGCCCCTCAGACCCTGCACCCTGATTGGCTTCAAATTGGCAGTGTAATTTGAGTCCCTTGATCTGGCCAGCCTTACCTCTTACCCTGGCTTAGGTCCTCAGATGGTGGGTCAGGAATTTCTAACTCCAGGTTCAATATCATCATCATCACCACCACCACCACCACCATCATCATCATCATCTCATTGGCTCTATTTTTTTAGGCCCTACTAAGTGCCAGCCACTTTGCTGGAGCTTCATGAAGTCAGAAGCATGCGTGATTCTCAAGGTTACAGGACGCGAATGTGCTGTACTTGACCTCCAGATCTGGGTCAGAGCCTGTGCCCCTACCCTCCATCCTGTGGTGGCTTCCAAGTGGCCATGGGGTTGTCCCCATATCCTAGAGATCATATGTAGACCCCAGGGGCTATTTATGTTGCCTCCCTCATTGCCTGGATTTCTGGGGAGATGGTGGGTAACTAAGACCTTGTGGCCTAGAACTGTGTATCTCAGAATAGACTTTTGCCTCAAAACAAAGGGCAGCCAGAGGCTCCCAGAGCAGCCAAGAAGAGTCCACAACTCTTTAGAGGCGGGTCCCAGAAGCAGATTCTTATGCTGTGGCACTATAGGGACAGTCAGGGCTCTGCCCAGTGGGGGTCCACAGTCCTTCCCAACTGCAGTCACCGTCACAGGGCGGGAGTATGGGGAGAGATATGGTGAAGCATGTCTGTAATCCCAGCACTTCCACGGTTTAGGCCAGCCTGAGCTATACAGTCAAGTTTCAGATCGCCTGGGTTATATAAGAGACTGTATCTTTAAAATCTAAAGGGTGGGGGGAGGAGGGAGGGAAAAGACCCACAGGCTGCAGGCCTGGTCTCACTTCATCCCTCCATCTTCCTAGCCCTCCCTGCCCTACAGTGGCTTCTCCTCACTTTCTCCTCTTTTGCTGAAGGGTAGGAGCCTGGAGGCAGGGGCAGGGGTGTGCTTTTCTTGATGCTGCAGCAGTGTGACAGGCTCGTTGCTTTTACGTAATTGTAGGTTTTATCGGAGATGTTTGTCAAGGGCAGAGGCTTATGGGGCCTCTAGTGTCACTACTGAAGAGAAAATCCCCCACCCCAAAGAACCCAGCAAGGGCTCTGTTTTTTCTTACCACGTGGGCACTTCAGAAGGCACGGATTAAATAATCCCTCCACCACTATGCCCGGCCTGGGTGGGTTGGCAGGGAGTGCTATTCCAGGTGAAGATTTGTGCATCTGCTAGCAGAAGTAGAACATTTTCTTGGTTCCTGGGTGTCCTGGAGGGGCATTCATGATACCATTACTGGCCCCTGAAGGTGTGCAAGGTAATGGTGTGGGTGTCGTGTCTATGTGTCCTGCTAAGCTGGGCCACACTGCAGGGAGGATCAGAGGTGCTCTCTGTGACCTGGTATGACCTGGGGGGGGGGGTATCAAGAAGTCATCATCAGTCTTCTGTTTTCCCTTCCCCCCATATGACATCATGGAAAGCCAAGTACACTCCAGACCTCAGGCATAACTTCTGACTCTGGCAGATGGCTGCCTCAGAACAAGTGAGCCTTACTGTAACTTTAGACCTCCAATTAGCAATTAATGTAGGTGACAGCTGGAAACGGCCTCTTATGTGCTGGCGTTTCTTGGAAGGATCGTCAACTAACACTGTTGCATACAGGACTCCAGCCGTTCTCTCTCTGGAGAAGACAGGTCCCAGGCGCACCACAGTGATGTCGTGTCCCCTGGGCTCTCTATGTGTGGTGTGCTCAGCCTCCAGGTGTATCGTGACCCTGTTTTGGAAGCAGATAGTTAAGCCAAGAGAACAAGGCCCCTGACGTCAGTCTCAGGCCTCGGTCATATAGCTCAGTCATCCTTCAGGTTCTATGCAGGGGCCCAAGTTTTCCCACTTGTAGCTGAGAGGCTGGCCTGGGGAACTTCCTACAGCTTGGCCTGTGTAGTACAGTGGGTAAGTGAACCCAGCAGAGTTTCACGAGTGCTCCCAGGGGTAGGGAGAGTTCATGGGCCAGGGTGATGCTCTTGGCTGCCCTTGGTGATGCTCGGGGCCACACAGCTATCCTGCCCAGAGCTTTGACCCTGACACCACTGCTCTGTGGGGTCTTTGAAGAAGGTCTTATTTGCCCATCCATGTTAGTGTTGACCAGGAAACTCTGCAGAACACTGATGCTCAGACAACTTAATTGGGCTGGGGTGGAGCCTGGCATGCATGCACTTTAAAAATAGCCTCTGAAGTGTTTTCTGACGAATGGGGCCAAGGCTGAGACCCACTGTCGTTCCGCATTCTGTTTCCTCTCTCTGCCAGACACCAAGCTGGGAAAGATGAAGTAGAGTTTGGAACGGGTAAGGTCTGCAGGATCCTGGTCCAGTTGGAAGTGCCAGGGGCTGGGGGTCAGGATGGAGGGACTTCTCCAAGGATTTTAGTGTTACAGCTCTCTTAGCTCAGAGCTATCCCAACGGAAACAGCAACTTTTAGATGATATTTAGTGAAACGGCGTTATGTGCCTTTGTACCATGGTGCACAAGTACTGTATGAACCTTGGGGAGTAAGGTGGGGCTTGGGGGGTGGTGAATGCATTTCATTGGTTGTGGCTTGGATGCTGGTGATGCTCTGTTTGCATCCAGGTGGCTACCTGTGACTACCCTGAGAGTGCCAGGGCATGCAGGCTTAGAACAGGGAGGGAGCGGTTCTTTACCCTGCGGAGCTCAAGCTTGAGACTTCCGGGGTTTGAACACGCTCCATCTCACCAGTTCTCTGCCAGTTCCCCTGGTGGCACGGTCCACATGCCCCGTAACCCACTCATCCAGATGTTAGTTGCTGGCTTGAGGCCAGGAGTCCAAACATCTGCTTTTCCTGTCCATGCCAGTTGCTGGTTTGTCCTTGCTCCTGACAGCCCTAAGTCAGCGACCACAGTGCAGACCTGGGGGGGCTCCAGTGAAAACTCCAGATACGGGGTTCAATGTTGCATGTCTCCTGGTGTCTAGCACGTGCTCAAGGTAGTGATAGCCAGAATCAGTGTACCCAACTTTTTGAGGCTCCAGTCCATAGCACCTGTTTTAATTTCTCTAAGGCTGCTCCCCGACTCCACCTGGAGCATGTAAAAAGCCTGACAGGACCAGAGGGTGTGTGCAGGGCTCCTCTCAGCTGCCACATCCTCCTGCAGGTGGGTGGTTCCTCGGCAACCACCCAGCCTGACACCAGATTGGAGTTCACATGATTCTGCCTCAGCTTAGGAATGGGTAGCCTCCAGCAGGGGATTTTCTACATGAGCTGGGAGGTTTTTCTGCAGGAATTGAGAGAGGGAGCGCTCGTCCAGGTCAGGGTTGTCTGGGCACTGTCAGGTTGAGCTGTAGGATTACAGCTGGTAGAGGCTTGAGGGTAGAACCTAGCTGGGTGGGCTGAATCAGAACCAACTCTTGCTAGACTCTCCTGCAGAGGACCCCCTCCCGGGGGCTGCTGAGGCTGGACCTCCCTGCTGAAGCCCCATCTGCCCCTCAACTGACAGTGGACACCCCACTGCCTTCCTTTACCTTTCCAGCAGGCTTCACAAAAAGCCGGGCAGTGTGGGTATGGGACTGGATAGTTTCTAAACTGACCCACTTGTGGGACAGAAATCGATTTAAGAGCTCAAGACCTGATCTTATAATGAATGAAGCAGATGAGGAAATACCAGCAAGCATGACAAGCAACAGGTAAGCATTGTAGGAGGGTGGTTCTCTCAATCCACGTGTACACGCATGTATCCATGTGCATGTGTGTGTGTCTGTGTGTGTCTCTGTGTGTTCAGGGCCACACTCTCAAGTGTATTTCCTACTGTTGTTTGTGCTTTGTTTTTGTTGTCTTTCAAGGTAGCCATTGAGTGCCTGGCTGCTTTTGTTCTGGATTCAGATTCAGCCTGATGTACTGTGTAAGCTTCGGGAACTGGTTCAGCCTTCCTGGCCTTCAGGTTCTGTGACATGGCTTAGCAATGCCAGCCCCACACAACTTACAGGGACTTGGTACAGGACATTAGAAATTGTCTTTGTCATTGTAGAAATGAAACTGTTTGAGGGAAAGGTGGGAATAGGAGGGGGAAAAAAACCAGTCGATTTCTATCCTTTGTGGGCATGGGGGGATTCCTCTGAAACCTGCCTTCGTACTTGTCGGGTACCCTAGTTCCTCTGGGAACAGCCTGTGTAAATGTCTGGATGGTTAGCCAGCTGGGGGAAGGGAACCAGGCATACAGGAAATCCCCAGTTCTGTGGGCTGAGGCTGTTAGCAGTCCCTGGCACCAGGAGACTCTGTCTAAGTAAGTGCTGAGCACAGCACGCAGAAGAATGGATGCTGCAGAGAGGGTTCTTCCTACACCAGGGGAGACCCAGCTCTCTATCTCTGCCTCCTACCTGGAAACAGCTCCTATGAGAAATGTGCTTCTTCCCTGTCAGGACTTCAACTCTCCCGGTCATTAAAACCCTTGGTGACTTCTACTCAGATTCGCACGTGTATCAGGATCTGCCTCTAGGCGCTGACACTTTGTGTGCAGTTCTAGTCAGTTGGTTAGCTGGATGGTAACGAGCTGTTCCCACTGCTTTCTGCATGTCCCTTCACCATGGGAGACCAAGAACTGGGTGCATAGTGGGCAAGCCTGGTGAAACACCCTCCAGGAGCAGGAGGCTAGCCCACAGCAAAGCCTATTGGCCCCTGTGGTGGTGTCTGCTGGGTCTGGAAGCTGAAGCTGGTTGCTCAGTGGTGATCTTCATCAGTGGTGGCAAAGTGATGTGTAACGCAAAGTTGGGGCCAAAGTTTGAAACCTGACCTGCCATATCCCAGCATGGGATTTCTAGGCAGGTAGCACATCTCTGACTCCCTGGGCTCTCACTGGAGAGGTGGAATGGATATACAGAACTGTACCTGGCTAGCAGAGGCCATGTAGATGTGCCTCCGCTTTCCTGGCTTTAGATATGTCCGTGTCCAACATAGTGTTTAGTTTTTGAGGATGAAAGCTCTTCTGGATTCCAGGTAGGAAAAAGGTGGTCCTGGGAAGACATCACTTCCACTCAGGGCTTCAGCCTCAGAGGTGGCAGGAAGGTGAGCTGGCTGTGATAGCAACTCACTGTCCCTCTAAAGCAGCCTCAGAGATTCCTCCATCTCACTTCCCTGCTTCTGATAGTGACATCACTGCTCCAGCACCCAGCCGCAAACTCCACACCCAGCTCCCTATCCGCCCATCTACTCCAACTCTGTCTCCTTCCCCACCTACCTCTCACTCGTCAACACACCCATCAACGTGTCTGCCTCCCACCCATTCATGCATACCTTACCTATACGTCTACTTCCCACCCACCTTTGTACCTACCCACCCAACTAACCAGTACTTTTTGGGAGGCCTGAGGACCAGGCATTGAAGAACCTCTCCATTTCCCCTGCTTTTCGCTTCCTTTCTGAATTGTTAGCATTCTTGTTGCCTCTCTGGCCATGTTTGCCTTCTAACTACGTCGTTTCATGGCGAGCTACTTTCAGTTCCCAGAGGCACTCATTTTCTCCCACTTGCACACGTTTTCCACAGGCAGAAACTCCCCACTCTTTGGGAAGCCCTTCCTCTTTCTCTTGGCCTTCGTCTGACTGCTGCTGCTCAGGAAGGGCTTTCCTCACCACATTAGGCTGCCTCCAAAGAACTCCCGCAAAATCTTGTGCTCGCCCTATAAGTTTACTTCATTTATCTGCTCTTCTTCATAGGGATAAAATGTTAGGGCTTGTGCATAGTGTAGTGCCTTCCAAAATAAAGAATATTCAGTGACTGTTCTAGGAAGAGTGTTTGGATGGATAGATACAGGTGGGAGGCTGAGTAGATGGATGGGTGGGTGATTGATGATGGATAGATGGGTAATGGATGGAAAGATGAATGGATGGATGATGGATGGATGATGGATGGATGGACAGATGATGGATGGATGAATAGATGGTGGATATATAGATGGATTGATGGAAGGATGGATGGATAGATAGATAATGGATGGATGGATGATGGATGGATGGACTGATGATGGGCAAATGGACAGATGTTGGATGGGTGGGTGGTTGATGGATTTGGGATGCATAGAGGATGGATGGGTGAGTGAGTGAGTGAGTGGGTGGGCAGCAAGTGTTTGGCTTGGTTAGATTTGTGTTTCTGAAGATGCCTTTTAGGTGGTGAGTTACAGACATGAAAGGACTTCAGGCAATTGCACTGACTTCAGGATGGAGTCTTGACCAAGCCATTGTTGGATGCTGGTAAGAGAAAGCAAGACAGAAGAGATGCTTTCAAACATGTGGGAGTTGAAAATCCTGCAAGTTGGCAACTTACTTGAAGTGAAAAAGATGATAGAGGAATCCAAAGGCTGTCCATTCACGGCGAATGACTGGACAATGGGGACATCTTTTCTAAGGACAGATTTGGTGGACAAAATGCTGGACCAAGTGTGAGACCCCACTAAGCATGTTTTGTGAGGTGGCAGGAGTGGTTTGTGCAGCCATCCGCCTAGGAAAAGTATTGGGAGCCAGCCGCCAGTGTGTGATGGGGTTGGAATCACAGAAAGTATGTATGGAACAACAAGAGTAAGCCAACACTGAGGTGTGAGAGATGCCCTCGCACCCACCAGGTGCCGCATCTCTATGCGGTGATCAGTGCATGTGGCCTTCGTGGCCTCTAGGCTTGGAAACGGTTCCTGGGGTATGTGTGGGGGGAGGGGTGCTCTTTTCATTTTTCCTAAGTCCCTCATGCATGTAGCCTGGCTTTGTGAGCAGTGTATATGTTCCTCAAATACCTGTTCTATAAAACCTAGAAGTACTGGACTGTTGGACAAGCTGTCTCTTTGGACCTGAGTCACCTTATGTCTTAAAGAGAAAAAAAGATAAAGTTGAGAAGGCGGAGCCAGAGTACAGAAGCAGAGTCCTAATAAAGTGACCTTAATAAATCAAACATTTTGCAAGCTAAAGCAGCAGCCCCAGGGACACATGCAGTCACCACCTCATGAGGGACACTGGAGACATTGCCTGTAGAAACAGTCTAGAAATGCCCAGGGCCTGTGCCCTTGTTCTGCCCAGAGTTCCTGATGGGTTTTAAGTCCTTTCCAGCTGCCTCTGTTCCCTGCTCAGGAACTTGTGAAAGGAAGTGTGCTTAGAATCTGAGCCCATGACCTTCTAGACTCTTCTGGTGCCTTGCTACTCAAAACATGTGAGGAGTAGTCCAGCAACCCTTCATCTTCCACATGTCCTAGGAACTGGTTTGTGATGGGAATTTTCAAGGGCTCCTCTCTCAGACCCAGGCAGTTTGAGAATTCTGGAGTCTGAGACGGCAACGTCTTAAACCTCCAGTGGATTCCGATGATGACGGTTCAAGAACTGTTGTTCTTTTCGCTCTGAAGTGAATGTGGGCGGTGCTTCAACCAAACTGTAGTCAGTGCTGCATCTTGGCTCTGAAGGCTGGAATGTTTCTGATTTTGGTTGCCAGAAGTAGCTTACTGCTGGCTTGGAAAGAGGAAGCTACAAACCTCACCCCACCCTATCCCACACGTCCACACACTCACCACTAGTAAACAACAGACGTGGGGCCTGGTGACTATCAGGGAATTTCCAAGACCTGACAGGACATGTTTTAAGAAGGAGGCTTCGTCTGCTCTGGTCTGTGGAAGGCTGGGGCCTGTGTTTCCTTCCCCCCTCTCTTTTCTGTTGTGTGTGTGTCTGTCTGTCCCTGTGTTTGTGTGTGTCTGTCTGTCTGCTTGTCTGCATGTGGAGGCCCAGTGTTGATGTCAGGAATCATTCTCAGTCATTTTTCTCTTTTACTTACTGAAATAAAATCTTTAAATCAAACACAGGGTTCCCTGAAATGGCTTGCCAGCTTGTCCTAGGGACCCCCCATCTCTGTGGTCCAAGCCTAGAAATATAGGCGGTTTGCCACGCCCACCTGGTATTTACATGTATTCCAGGGGTCTGGACTCTGTTACTAACTCTTGCATGGCATGTGTATGAAGGTCAGAGGACAACTTGCGGGACTCTGTTCTCTCCTTCCACCATTTGGGCCAGGGGGGCTTGAACCCTGGCCATCAGGCTTGGTGGCAAGTGCCTTTACCAGCTGAGCCATCTCAGCTGAGCTGGCCCAAGTCTCCACTTTTAAAGCCTACTTTCCTCCCCTGGAAAATGAGAAATGACTCTTACCTAGTCAGCCAAGGACTCCCTAATAGTCCTCACTGCTGGGGGGAACATAGTGACAGGTGGGAAGGCCTCTGCTGTGTTAGAATTTGCATCCCTGGGGAAACTGGCCACCAAAGGGCACACAAGTTCAATAAAGAAGATGTAAATCTGAAAGCTTGTGAAGCAATCCGACAGATAATGAGATAGAGGTGCGTGCGTGCGTGTGTGTGTGTGTGTGTGTGTGTGTGTGTGTGTGTGTGTGTGTGTGTGTGAGATGTGCATTTATGTGTGTGGTGTGGTATGTGCTCATATGTGCTCGAGGTGGGTGCCAGGAGAAGCCTTTCTAGCAGAGAAGAAGCAGGTGCTGTGGTCAGGCAGGTGCCATAGTGAGGAGAACTTTAAGAAGCAGAGGCTAGGGCTGGAGAGATGGCTCAGCGGTTAAGAGTATTGACTGCTCTTCCAGAGGTCATGAGTTCAATTCCCAGCAACCACATGGTGGCTCACAACCATCTATAATGTGATCTGATGCCCTCCTCTGACCTGCAGATGTACATGCAGGCAGTGCACTGTATACATAATAGTAAATAAATAGATCTTTATGAAGAAGAAGAAGAAGAAGAAGAAGAAGAAGAAGAAGAAGAAGAGAAGAAGAAGAAGAAGAAGAAGAAGAAGAAGAAGAAGAACAACGCAGGGACTCAGGCACAAGAGACTGCTTGTGTGGCCTCAAAGTGGGGTGGCAGACAAGGTTGGGCAGCTGGTACCAGTGTGTGGGCCGAGTGGGCCTGGCAAGGGTGTTTGGTTTTTAGTCTAGGTGTGAGAGGCTGCTTCCAAGTGTGGAAAGCAAGGAGATGGTTCGGGATGCTTCTCCGGAGGATGGCCAAGACTGACATGGGCTTATGTGTGTGTGTGGGGGGGGGGGGCTGGGATGAGGCTGGCTGGAGACAGATGAGGTGGGGAGGGGAGCTAGGGTAGAGGGTGGAGGGGAGCTAGACGTGCTTCTGAGGGCATTGGAATCCAGGTGAGAGAAAGGATGGCTTTGGGCCTGACCCATCTCCTGCCCATTTAAAAACACGTGAGAATTCTGATCCCCTTGTCCAGGAAAAGTGAACATACAGTGTCTACCTTATCCTAAGGGCAAACATCTGACACCCCCAGCAGATGCCTAAAACCACAGAGATGCAGACCTGACCTCTATCTCCACCATGAGTTCTCAAACATGTATGTAACCTGCACCTATGAAATAGCTTAATTTGTAAATCAGACACAGGAAGATGTGAGTAACAGCTAGTCATAATTACGATAGTATACTGCAATGAATTTATGTGAATATGTCTTTCCTCCTTCAAATATTGTTTTGTTTCTAGACAGAATTTTACCATGTAACTAGCCCAGGCTGCTCTTGAACTCACAGTGATCCTCCTGCCTCTGCCTCTTAATTGTTGAGACTACAGATATGTGCTACTTCCCCACATATGTGTGTGTATGTGTGTGTGTGTGTGTGTATGTGTGTGTGTATGTGTGTGTATGTGTGTGTGTGTATGTGTGTGTGTGTATGTGTGTATGTGTGTGTGTGTGTGTGTGTGTGTGTATGTGTGTGTGTATGTGTGTGTGTGTATGTGTGTGTGTGTATGTGTGTGTGTGTATGTGTGTATGTGTGTGTGTATGTGTGTGTGTGTATGTGTGTGTGTATGTGTGTGTGTATGTGTGTGTGTATGTGTGTGTGTATGTGTGTGTGTATGTGTGTGTGTGTGTGTGTGTGTGTGTGTGTGTGTGTGTGTGTGTGTGTGTGTGTGTGTGTGTGTGTGTGTGTATGTGTGTGTGTGTGTATGTGTGTGTGTGTGTGTGTGTGTGTGTATGTGTGTGTGTCAATGTGTAAGTGACAGGGTCTTACTCTGTAGCTCAGGTGACATTGAAGCCCCCTGCTTCAGCTTCTCAAGCCCAAATTATACTAATGTGCTACACTCTCGCATCTCTCTTCCTCTCGGCCATGGCTACCCTTGGCTAGCTGGATCAGGAATACGGAAACCTCAGGCCAGAGGGGGTGACAGCACAGTTATCTACGAGACTGACTGTAGCTTAGAGAAACTCCCCGTCTTGGTTCTCAGGGACCCTGGGACTGGAACTGTGGGATCCAGATTTCTCTGGGCCCCTCCGCAGTAGATTGGGACAGCTCCGCTGGCTGGCTATCTCTGTGCTAGTGGTCCCTGGGCCAGGCAAGCATCAAGGCAAGAGGTAGGAGGTGGTGGTAGAGTGGAGAGCAGGGGTGAAGGAGAGGAGCCGGCTTTGGAGAGAGCCACAGGAACTTGGAGCCTTGTGATCTGCTGAGACTTGGTCGTGGCTGCTTGGGGTTCCTCTCTTGGTCATGGTTCCCTCTGGAGCCCGGTTAGCCCTCAGCCTTCCCAAGAGCACATCAAGGCCAGTCTTGATCTTCCGGCAGCACCCAGTAGCTTAACTTAGCATTTTCAATCAGGTTCTCAAGGGGAAGGGAAATCAGTTTTTGGCTAGGGATAGAATGTGTGTGTGTGTGGGTGGGGGGGAATCTGTAACAATCCAGTGCCATCTCAGTATAAACACATGGAAGACACGTGACAGCAAATTTCATCAGGAGACAGTTAGCAAATGTACCTAAAAGGGCTTCTTCAAGAAATAAAACACACACACACACACACACACGGCTTGAAAGTGCCAGTTCATCAGGGCAGATAGCACATGCTGTCACCCCAGCACTGAGGAGACTGAGGAAGGAACTTTGTGACTTTTAAAAAAATATTTTATTAATTTATTCATATTACATCTCAATTGTTATCCCATCCCTTGTATCCTTCCATTCCTCCCTCCCTCCCACTTCCCTCTTACTCCCCTTCCCTATGACTGTGACTGAGGGGGACTTCCTCCCCCTGTATATGTTCATAGGGTATCAAGTCTCATCTTGGTAGCCTGCTATCCTTCCTCTGAGTGCCACCAGGCTTCCCCATCAAGGGGACATGGTCATGTGGCACCAGAGTTCATGTGAAAGTCAATCCCCACTCTCCACTCAACTGTGGAGACTGTCCTGTCCATTGGCTAGATCTGGGTAGCTAGATCTGGTTCAATGTTTATTGCCTGTATTGTCCTTGGCTGGTGCCATAGTTTGAGCAGGACCCCTGGGCCCAGATTCGCCCTTCATAATGTTCTTCTTGTAGGTTTCTAGGACCCTCTGGATCCTGCTATTTCCCCATTCTCCCATGGAGCTTTATGACTTTGACACCAGTCCGAACTACATGGGAGGACAAAGCTGTTCAAAAATAATACTAGTAATAAAGACTAAAATGAGGAAGCAAAGGAAAGTGCTGATGTAGCCCCAGCGAGATTTTTTTTCCAGCTGAGAGAGAAGAGTTAAGTCCACAGAACAGTTCAAGCCTTTACTGTTTTGATCTGTTAATTTATCAGATATACTGGCAACAAAACATTTCCCTCCGCCCTTAGACTCGATTGTGGTCTAGGGTTTCCTTTGTTAAATTCTCAGTGCGGCAAGTGTCTCACTAATTTGGTGAGGAAGCATACCACGTTTGAGTCCCCCTTTTGCCCCTGATACACATTGCAGCCTCTGTCCCCCCCCCCCCCCCCCCCCCGCTGCCCACTTTTGCCCCGATACACACTGCAGCCTCTCTCTCTCGCTTTTGCCTCCCAACAAGCATTGCCATGCAGCCCTATGCATCTGATGTGGTCTGATGCTGACCTAAACGGAAAGGTGTTTTTAATCCCCAAATTCCAGATGAGGAAACTGAGGCTCAGAAAACGTTAGTGACTCACATACTCAGGCAAGCACCCGGCTTTGGTGTGACCTTTGCTTATTTTGATGCCTAGTCCAGGACCTTGCCCAAGACCCATCGAGGAGAGGAGATGAGAGAGGTAACCCAAGAACTCCTGCAGGGCCCTGTGATGAGAAACTGTCCCTTTGTCCCTTGCGAAAGCACAGAAGGATGTGGGCCAGGGCATGTCTCTTCAGATGCCACTTGGAGAGGTCCCTGGAGCGGCCGTGACCTCAGTGTTGGCCTTAGTTACTACAGACCTATGACGTTAGACCATTATGGCTATGTGCGCTGATGGAGCCCTCACACTGTGTTCAGGATTAAAACACTCTTGCGTCCGGTATCCTTTGGGGAGCCAGGGTTAGCCATGCTCCTAGGATCTCCTCCTCTCCTCCCTTGCTTGCAACAAGGGACCAGAAAAATGAATAAGGGTCGGGAGGAAATAATGGGAACCCGAGATGGGGAGCCATGAGCCTCAGTGTTTTGGGATGTCTTGCTTGGCTGCGCTGGAGTTGCTTGGCTGGTATGGCTTCTGAATGAACACCACACGTAGAGCGGTGCCTGACGTACAACCGGTGTCACATAAGTAGTAGCTGTGATTATTCAAAGCCTTTTCTACCTTGACTTGTAGGGGGTCTGCTGTGATGCCCAGATCTTGATACACTGGCGTCGCCTTCCAGAAACAAGATGGCCGGAGAGAGAGACTGACCCCCATCTCCAAGCCCATGAGGGGCAAGGCGTATTCTGTCCCAAAGATGGGGAACATCAGTACAGAAAACGCCTCGCTGACCTGCCCCATCGACCACACCATCCACCAGACACTGGCCCCGGTGGTCTATGTGACCGTGCTGGTGGTGGGCTTCCCAGCCAACTGCCTGTCCCTCTACTTCGGCTACCTGCAGATCAAGGCCCGGAACGAGCTGGGGGTGTACCTGTGTAACCTGACCATCGCGGACCTGTTTTATATCTGTTCCCTCCCCTTCTGGCTGCAGTACGTGCTGCAGCACGACCACTGGTCCCACGGTGACCTCTCCTGCCAGGTGTGCGGCATCCTCCTTTACGAGAACATCTACATCAGCGTGGGCTTCCTCTGCTGCATCTCCATCGACCGCTACCTGGCCGTGGCCCACCCCTTCCGCTTCCACCAGTTCCGCACCCTGAAGGCGGCCGTGGGTGTCAGTGTGCTCATCTGGGCCAAAGAGCTGCTGACCAGCATTTACTTCCTCAAGCATAAGGAGGTCATTGAAGACGAAGACCGGCACCGCGTCTGCTTTGAGCATTACCCCATCCAGGCCTGGCAGCGTGGCATCAACTACTACCGCTTCCTGGTGGGCTTTCTCTTCCCCATCTGTCTGCTCCTGGCCTCCTATCAGGGCATCCTGCGGGCTGTGCGCCGCAGCCACGGCACACAGAAGAGCCGCAAGGACCAGATTCAGCGGCTGGTGCTCAGCACTGTGGTCATCTTCCTGGCTTGCTTCCTGCCCTACCATGTGCTGCTGCTGGTACGCAGCCTCTGGGAGGCCAGCTGTGAGTTTGCCAAGAGCATCTTCAACATTTACCACTTCTCCCTCCTCCTCACCAGCTTCAACTGTGTAGCTGACCCGGTGCTGTACTGCTTCGTCAGTGAGACCACTCACAGGGACCTAGCCCGCCTCCGAGGAGCCTGCCTAGCCTTCTTTACCTGCTCCAGGACAAGCAGGGCCAGGGAAGCCTACCCTCTGGGGGCCGCTGAGGCCTCTGGGAAAAGTGGAGGCCAGGGTGAGGAGCCTGAGTTGTTAACCAAGCTCCACTCAGCCTTCCAGACCCCTAACTCTCTGGGAGTGGGAGGGCCCTCCACAGTTGGGTTGGCCTAGCTTGAGTTGCCTGTATGTGAGGCTAAGCTAAGCCTATGCTTTCATCAACAGGCCTTGTGTTCTGGAGCTTGCACGGTGGCTGTCTCCCACTTTGCCATGTACAGGTGCCTCTTTCCTCAGGAAGGAACAATGATCTTGGGCCACAGCCAGGCCCATCTGGTCTCTAGAAGCCTGCTCCATGTGCCTGGCCAGGGCACTGTTGAGGGCATGAATGAGCCCTGTCTTCTCTCATGTTCTCTGCTGCCACCTGGCCCACAGGTGGGAGGGAGTCAGAATGGTCACTTCCGGGAGGTTTACAAAGAGCAGCTTAGGTGGGGGTGTGGAAAAGGAGAGTAGGGACCTGGGTGTTCACCTGCCACGCCTTCCAGTGCTACTGTCGTCACAGATGGTACCAGCCAATGTGCTGTGATCTTGTATTGTCACCGTCAGCGCTTGAACTCACCTTTATAACTAGTCTAGAACAGAAGGCTGGTTAAGGCGAAGAACCAGGCAGGGGTTAGGGCACCAGTGGGGAAGGGGCAGGGACAAGAGCGGAGTGGCAGTCAGGGGAGATGCCCCAATACCAGACACAGCTCACTTTTATAGGGCTAGTCGGACAGATTCCCCAACCCCAAGGGCTGATGGCAAATAAACTCCAGGGCTCTCAAAATGTCGTACTAAAGCTCATTAGGAGAACGTGGGCCTGAGTTCCTAGCCAACTTCCTGACATAGGCTTTTCCTAATTAGCTTTCTGTTTCCATCTGACCAGAGAGCCATACCTGAGAGCCTAAGGGAAAAGAGAGAGATTATAAAATGACAGGGTGTTCATGGCAACTGTGTGCCAAGATACTGATACTAGGATCATATGACTGCTGTCAGAAACTCCTATCCTTCTCCCCTCCCCACACACACTATAGAGTATCCAGCAGCCTTTGAGGGGAGTAGGACAGTTTCCCAGAGTTCCTAGGTACAATTAAATTAGCAAAAGATACACAGCATCATGTCTTTTGGCCACAGGTTTGAGCTCAGGCTCCACTTTGGTAGAAATTGTTCCTGTGGAGAAGTTGGCAGAGATGCTCCATGCCAGAAAGGCCCACACCTTCCCCAGCCTGGGACGTTACGGCAATGGTGACAGTTGAGTGTTCTGTGTCTCCCGCTTGACCTGAAATTCTGGATTCGCACTGGCTTGGACTGGAACAAGCCGAGCCCACCCATCTCCTCTTCCGATGAGAGCTGTAGTTTTGTATTATCTCCTCTCTTATGTCAAGCATCCCTGTGTTGGACTGTGAGGTGGGTTCATGTAGTGACTTCTGTCTGCAAATAAAACAAAGTAGCCAATCGCAGCAGAGTGTATGCAGTCTTTATGGGCAGGGGCTCCGCCCACACCGGGGAGATCCCAAGTGTCCTTGAAAGAACCCAAATACTCAGGAAGATCCAGGCGTTGACCTTGGGGAAAACTCAAGGTAATTTGCGTGCTCCCCTAGAGCACTGGACAAGTGGTCAAGCCCAAGCCATCGAGTGCAATAGGGTTTTCTCTTCTGCCCTGTGGCAAAGGTTTTGCATCTGTGCAGGGGGTTGTTGCAAATCTACCCCGGATGCTTTTGGGCAGGGTGTTGTTGCAAATTTACCCTGGATGCATCTGTGCAGAGTATTGCAAATCCATCCTCGGACTTTTGAGGACAAAGTCCAGCCCTGTGGCTTGGGGAATGCCACTCCCTCTGTCTTTGACCACATGAGACTTTGTATGTTGAGTAGCTGCCCCCATAGTGAGAGTGAGCCCCCATCAGACCAGAACAGGGCCTATTGTATTCATCTCTCTGGCATTTCCCCAGAATCAACTGGTTTTGTTGGGAGAGGCTTACCTTGTTTGTTGATAACCTCTGTCTGTTGGGACATCGTCTCAACAGTGGCAGACTCTATGTTTATTACTGAGGATTGCCCACATCCTATTGAAACATAAATTTGATTTGGACCACTTAATCCCTCTGTGGGTCAGGCTCTAGGAGTCATGGAGTGTAATGGAAGAATAGATCTTTTCTTCCAAACAGACTAAGCAAGATCACTATTAAGGATTAAAATCCTGCTTTCTCTCCTAAGAGAAGGGCGGTGAGGAAAAGCCCATCTGGTTTGGACTGAAGGTGACAGAAGCCATTAAAATTCCTTTCTTACTCCCCAGTGTTGCTTAGTGAGACAGGACTCATCTTCCTGTTTACACATACTGGACTGTGGGCTGGCCCGAGAGGAGTGGGAGAGAGCTTCAGGACCGACTACATCTCCATCTGCTGTTTCCCGTCAGCTTGTGTAGTCTAGAAAGAGCCGGAATCTGACCCAACGCTTTATGCATCTGGGAAATGGAGTCTTCATTCCTGGAATTTGTCTGGTCTCAGCATCCGGGGCTCTGAGGGAAATGGTGGGATTTCGGTCCCATCCTCTTTCAGTTAGCAGCTATCACAGGACAGTCGCTGTCTGTGCTGGAGTAAGCTAGAGAGGTCACAACACCAACTTCTCTGCGAAGTACCTTGCCCCTCAGTCCAGTCTCCACAGACACCAGCAGTGGCAGCTAACTCACCACTACACAGACAAGGCATCCCAGGGGCATCTTAAATTCTTTTTATTTATTTATTTATTTTTTATTTTATGTGTATTGGTGATGTGCCTACATGTGTGTCTGTGTGAGGGTGTCAGACCTTGGAGTTACAGACAGTTGTGAGCTGCCATGTGGGTGCTGGGAATTGAACCTAGGTCCTTTGGAAGAGCAGTCAGTGAGTGCTCTTAACCACTGAGCCATCTCTCCAGCCCGCATCTTAAATTCTAAGGATGCCAGTGCACCCTCACTTTACCTACTGTCTCTGATGTGATGGAACCCTCTGAGGACTGTTGTTTGAAGATACTTCTCAGTGATAAAGCTGCTCACTCAGATTAGGCAAATTAGATTGAATTGGAGCAGTCAGTAATGCCCATCGAAATCACACAGCTGTAAACCGTGGGATTTCCTCTGCCCATCTATACAGGTAGAAGTGTAAAGAGAACCCCACATGCAATTATGGCCAAGTATGGAAGTGTTTGATAGCCCTGTGACTCCCAACCCATTAGCTTGATCCTGGTCACATGGGCCCCAGCTGTAAGGGAGGCTGGGAAATGTAGTTTTTCTGGGTGACAAGCAGAGGAGAGAGGTGAACTTGGTGGGCACCTGGCCAATCTGACCAACAGTTCGCATCACCTCTGCTTAGGTCTTAAGCTGTCATCTGAACAAAATCTACTTCTTCAAACGTGACACCTGGATTGGAACCTACACGAAGTCATCTACTTTGCCCCAAGGACCATATTCCTCTGCTTCTGCGCTTCCGGCAAACACATCGCATCATTGATGCAGAGAATATACAATTTTCTAATAAGTCCCACACTCTGTTTAGAGAGCAATGAACTTCCTGACGAGGCCAGCGGAAGCCGTGTGTAATGAGCAGGAAATAGCAGACGCAACGGACTGGGGTTGGCAGGCAATGGGGGCGGGCAAGAAGTGACTTCAGAGGAGTGTCTTTCCAAGCTGAGCAACAGGGTGTCAGTTGTGCAGAGGACATCCAGGGACTGAGGGACGGCCCACGTGTATACAGCAGGCTACCTCAGTGGGCCAGGCCACCAGCTTGCTTGTGAATACCAACTGTGTGTCCTATGTACTATTTCCCAGGACCCCTCTCCACAGCTTCCTGAAAAGCCCACAGACTGTCTAGCAGTGGCCGGCGCCAGACCCATCTCTGAGTGACACCATAGTTCCCAGAAGGACATCTCTTGGTCTCCTGCTGCTGACTGACTTCAGCAGGTGGTAGCCATTACAGACATAAACACAGACCTTTCTCCTGAGAACAGGCAGGACTAGAGTAAGGTCTGAGTGAGAATCACAGCGTGGAACAGAAAAGCTTTCAAACCTGGTCCTGGGAAGCCTAGCACCGACAACCTGAGTTGGGCATCAGGAAGGGATCTCTCTCGCCCTCGCCCTCCGCGGTGCCTCAGTCTCAGCTGTAAGCATGGAGTCTGCATCTATGAGTGGGAGATGGCTTTTGGCTCTTCCACTCCCCAAGCCCTCTCTGCCGCCTCTGAACTTAACTGGGTCTTAGCCTTATTCTTAAATAGCTCAATCGCTCCCCCACAACACCCCCATACAGTTCTTCACCGCAGCAAGCGTTAACTCGTGACCCCTTTACTCCTCAACCCGCTCCGTGCTGGAGTAGAATTCTGTTATTACTATCACAAAAGCCGATCCATGAACATCTTCTCCAAAACATGAATCTTAAGATTATTGGCAGCTTTCCCACAGCGATGGTAGTATCTCTTGTAGTCCCTTTTATTTTATTTTATTTTTATTTTTTTAACTGTCAGGGTATTTTCTTTATCAGAGTCCCTCATGGTGTGGCATTTGTAGTGAACAAGAATGGTAGCTTGAAGAGACCTGGGCAGCGAGGTTGCAGAGCCATGGTGTGCTCCCTTGGCTGCGAGGTCAGCGAGGCTGCAGAGCCATGGTGTGCTCCCTTAGCTGCGAGGTCAGCGAGGCTGCAGAGCCATGCTGTGCTCCCTTAGCTGCGAGGTCAGCGAGGCTGCAGAGCCATGCTGTGCTCCCTTGGCTGCGAGGTCAGCGAGGCTGCAGAGCCATGCTGTGCTCCCTTAGCTGCGAGGTCAGCGAGGCTGCAGAGCCATGCTGTGCTCCCTTAGCTGCGAGGTCAGCGAGGCTGCAGAGCCATGCTGTGCTCCCTTGGCTGCGAGGTCAGCAAGGCTGCAGAGCCATGTTGTGCTCCCTTAGCTGCGAGGTCTCAGGTGGAAGACTGGCCCTCACTGTGAGTGTGAACCCTGCAAGTTGAGCCCCGGCCAGAATAGCAAACAGAGACACTAGAAGTTCATACTAAAATGCCTTTCCTCTTTACATGGATGCTTTATTGGGCGTGTAAACCATGTGCTCCTTCTTCATACTGAACGCCCCTTAAAGAACCATACCAGACATGTTTAAAGACATAAAACAACACTCAGTAGGCTCAGATCCCACACAAGATGTCACCCTGACATCAGGACTAAGTGTATAACGGGGTGTGGTCAATGGCTCACTTTCTGACTTTGATGAGAAATGTGGGGTTGGAGGTTGTGAAAGATCAGGGTGAACTCATGGGCCTGAGCCCTGGGCAAGTCTGACTCACCTTTTTGGCTCTACTGGCTAAAACGACTTCTTTCCCATTTAAAGAGGGCGAAGGGTGTGGTTAGGGGTAGGAGTAAAGAGATGGAAGTGTGTCAGAGGTGAACGGGTGTGAGGACCAGTGGGGCGCAGTGGCTGGGGGATGCTGTGGGAGGTCCCTTCAAATAGTAAATAGGTACTATTAGAAAAGGAAAGACTAGAAAAAGAAAGAACTTTCAAAGGTGTAAGTATTTTTGCTGGTGTGGTGAATACAAAAGCCCCGGCTTTTTAACCGGACACTCCATGTATGGGCACGCAATCCTTTTGTAATTAGCCCAGACCATGCTGGTGCCCAGGCAGGTTTTCTCTGTGTAGCCCTGGCTGTCCTCGAACTCACTCTGTAGCCCAGGCTAGCCTCAAACTCACAGAGATCTGCCTGCCTCTGCCTCCCTAGTGTTGGGATTAAAGGTGGGTGCCCCCCTACCCCCACACAGCTGATGCTTATACTAATGTTCCACAGTTAACTGCTCACGAGTTACCTCGTAAGTAGCAGGTAGAAAGATTCTCAGAGCAGTCCATACGGGTGGCCTGAAGAAGCCAGGGTGAAGGACAGTTAGAGCAATGCCTCTGGAATGCCTGCCTAGACACAGGCTGGCCACCGGGCAGGGACTGCCCACACAACACAGTCAGTCACATATGCACTGTGGTGGCATCCAGCAGCTTCTGCACCATCTCGGCATGGACACCGTGGAAAGGCAGACCATCCACTTCCATGCCCACGATGCCAGAGACTCCACTCCGGACTTGGTTCTGCACCAGGATGCCCAACATCTTTTCTTCCTGGGAAGAAAAACAGAGATGAGGAGGAGATAGAGTCATGCAGGGCGAGAGAGGGAGAAATGCATACATCTCTGAGTAGAAAAAAAGCTTTGGGCATGAGATCTCACCATCCCTCTGTCTTCATCTATCCTCTGTCTCTCTGTCTTTCTCTCTGGCTGTTTCCATCTTTCTCCTCCTCCTTTTAAAAACAGGGTATCTTTAACCCTGGCTGACCTGTAACTCACTACCCAGCCCAGGCAGGCATTCATCCTTTGTTTGGGCTCAATTCTCCCACCTCTCTTCCTCCTCACTCATATCCTCTCTCCATGGGGCAAAGCATGCAGTATGAAGGGCCACCTCCTCCCAGCACACTGCCTGCCCTCACTGCTCTCATCCTTCTGGGACATGGAGGGGACTATGGCATCCTCAGGGTGAGTGTGAACAGCCAACAGTTTAGGAACTGACTGGCCTTCAGCCTTTAAGACCCAGAGGGACCAGCTGGGCCATCTGCCACTCCCAGCAAATTTCCAGGAAGGACCACACCATCTTCTAAAAGACCAAGAGGAGAGGGCAGCTCCTCCTCCACTGGAGCAGGGCTGAAGGCTGCGGTCCTGCCAAGGCTGAGGCAGACAATGAAGCAGGAGAGGGGAGGGAGGACTAAAGTGAGACAGCAACGAAGTGGGCAGGCCTCAAAGATGGAGTCAAAGTGGATGGGGGAAAGAGGTCCCATGGTAGCTTCTAGAATTAGAGGCAGGGTGTGGGGTAACCTGTTAATAATTCAGTCTGGAACATGGTGGGATGGTGGTTATGGAAAATGATTTTTAAAAAAAAAATCAAGTTAGATTACTTTAAAAATACAATTATGATATGACTTTCTCACGTACTCTGGTGCCTCACATTTGACCATGTGCCCTGGAGGGGGAGACCTGGTGGCACTCAGAGGAAGGACAGCAAGTAGCCAAGAAGAGACTTGATACCCTATGAGAATATATAGGGGGACGTAATCCCCCTCAGGAACAGTCATAGGGGAGGGGAATAATGGGAAAATGGGGGGGGGGGGGAGGAATGGGAGGATACAAGGGATGGGATAAACATTGAGATGTAACAAGAATAAATTAATAAAAAAAATAAAATAAATTAAAAAAAATACGATTATGTTGGGAAGCTGGGTGTACTTATATAGTTCTCGGTACTCAGGAAGTTGAGTCAAGGATTGCTTGAGCCAGGATTTTAGACCGAACTCAGAGAGAGAGAGAAACAGACAGAGAGATAGACAGAGACAGAGAGACAGACAGAGACAGAGACAGAGAGACAGACAGAGAGCTTCCATCTGGTCCCCATGTCACTCTGCTGTGTTCCCCCAGTTCCTTCCCCAGGGGCTGTGTCTGACTCCTCATTGTTTCCCAGAACAAGCCTGGGCCTGGCCCCCAGGAGGGGCTCAGCAAATGTGGTTCTGCTTTAAAAACCTGCCTTTCCATTTCCTCCTTGAGAGCAGGGCATTGTTAATACACTTCTGAAAGGCTGGGCATCCATGCCAAGAGGAGAATTTTCCATCCCTGGAGGATGAGTGTGGGGCTGTGGGGGTTGGCTGGGCGGGGCTCATACTTTGTGTGAATCAGCAGTCATGCGGGAGGCAGCCCCCCCATGTTTTCCAATTCAAATGCAGGAAGCACAAAGAAAGAACAGAAAGGCCTTTGGGCCTCCAGGGAAGACAAGACCATTTCCCTTATGAAAATGTCCCGTAAAGTCTCACACCCACCTCTCCCCCATGCCCCAGCACTCTCAGGCCTGGGAAGCTTCTGGGTCACCTGAGGAAAAGACCAGGTCTGGATCAGAGAGACTTCTATTCCTACTTTAGCTCTGCCTCTTACTGGGTGGTCTTGGGAAGATGGCCACCACCCAGAGCCCACCAGCTCCGTCCTCTGGAGGGAATAACACCAACTCGGGGAGGTACTGAATTCAACAGGAGAGAGGCCAGAGGGACTGTACAAAACAACACAAAGAAAAAGAATAGTGGCTACAAGGGCCTCTAGATATGGGAGCTTGTCAGGAACGGGGAGTCAGGGGCACCAGCCTTTGGCTGGCTGGGAGACATCACAGTTGTCTGCCCTTTCTTAAACCAATACACAGCCTAGAAACCCAGTCAGTAACCAGCAGGTAGCTACACCTCAGAGAAAGGGCCTGCTTCAGACACCGCTCCCCGCCCACCCTGTTCCCCACAAGTCACGAGCCAGGAAGACAGGCTGAGCACTGTGGGTCTGACAACTTCCAGGTTGCTCTCTCTCCTTCATGCTTGTGGCTGAGGGTGTGAACTCTCAGTTTCCTGTTCCAGCTGCCCTGCCTGTAGCTCACTGCCATGCTTCCCTGCCATGAGGGACTCTCAACCCTTCTGGAAAGTGTGAGCCAAGGCAAATGCCTGTAAGTTGCCTTCATCATGGTGTTTTGTCACAGTAGCAGGAAAGTAACTAATATGCTAAGCGGGGCTTGGGCCCAACTTAGGGCACTTTAGATTCCCTGTGGGGCTGCTCAGTAAGAAGCTACTTCCCTCCCCCAGTCTGGTAGATTTCTTCTAGTCTATGCCCACAGGACTCTTTTCCCTCCCGCTCTGCCCCCATACTTTAGCATGTGTGCACCCCAAGATGCTTCAGTGCCTTCGCTGAGTTGTCACTTCTGAAAAGAGAACAGTAAGGACCCCCGTCCCACCCCCCCTTCCCCGCTGCTCCCCCCTCCCACTCCTGGCAACAACTCAGATGATGGCTTTGCTTCCGACAGTGCTGACAGTACCCACTTTAGACAAAGACTCGATCTCCGAGAGAGAGAGAGAGAGAGAGAGAGAGAGAGAGAGAGAGAGAGAGAGAGAGAGAGACAGAGACAGAGACACAGAGAGAGAGAGACAGAGAGAGACAGAGAGAGAGACAGAGAGAGAGACACAGAGAGAGAGACACAGAGAGAGAGAGACAGAGAGACAGACAGAGAGAGACACAGAGAGAGAGATAGAGAGAAAGAGAGAGAGAGAAAGAGAGACAGAGAGAGACAGACAGACAGAGAGAGAGACACAGAGAGAGAGACAGAGAGAGAGAGACAGAGAGAGAGACACAGAGAGAGAGACAGAGAGAGAGAGACAGAGAGAGAGAGAGAAAGAGAGAGAGAGAGAGAAAAGCAATTTGTCAAAAGTGAAACTAGAAAGGAAAGGATCCCTCCAAACAGGTGCTACATAGGACCCAGGACCAGAAGTTGACCAAAGGATGGTCTGATTTTTGTCTCCCAGCCTGACCCAGCAGGGAGACAGTCCCTCAAGGCTAGCTTTGCCTTTGGCTTTGATGGGTGACATGGTGGTTGGTGTGGTCATGTGGCTCAGAACACTCAGGCCTGTTTAGTCCAACGAGAAAGTTGCCTCTGGGCCAGTGGTTTGCTGCAGCACATTACCTTAGCGACAGATGGCAGGGCCTGAATCCAGCTCTGTTCCCCAGCTACCCTGGAAGGTCCGGTTGCTTTCCTCAGGTAACGCTCATGGACTTGACATGAGTTCAGAATGTACAGTGCACAGGCCAGGGCATAGCCTCCCCAGTTAGAAACACCTAGAATGCAAGGGGGGGGGGGTGGAAATCCATCATAAAAATGCAAAGATCCTGTGGTCCACTGGGCTGCCTCCAAGCAGCTGCTGCCATCTCAGAGCGCTGGCAGGAACAGCACCAGGAGCACCTGGGGACCCAGCCCAGACCTCCTGAATCAGAATTGCTGCAAGATTGTTGGGGAGCCAGTGAATTTTCATGAGCCCCATAAGGAAGCTTAAGTCAAGTTAAAGTCTGAGGGCTATTGCTTGAAGCTATTCAGGCTATTAGAGGAAAAGATACGGCCACTGAACCCGGACAGCCAATCCAGACTGCTGCCCCTGTGTGACCCCTGACCGCCCCATTAGAGAACCGCCCAAGGGCTGATCTCAACCCCTTGGGCGACACAGAGCCTGTTCCCCGGGGTTTGGAGCAGACAGCCCTTCAAATGAGGTCTGTCATTCCTTTTTGTGCAGAAGACCATTTGCTAACTCGCCCTCAGACTTCCTTTAGTATTCTGTCAGGCAGGCCCCAGGGCTCATTCCCTGGGTGAGAGACTGTTTCCTCTACTCTTCTGACACCTGCTTGAGTTCTCAATCCTGTCAAAGACCGATAGAGGCTGCTTAGATGCTGCATCATCGTTAAGGAAGAAGGGCTGATACGACAGCTCCAAGCTTGAAGACCCGAGTTTAGTCCCCGGGACCTATACAGTGGAAGGAGAGAAGTGTCTCCTGCAGGTTGTCCTCTGACTTATACACACACACACACACACCACTAAATAAATAAATATTTCTTTTAAAGGAAGAGGATCATATAATTGCCTCAGGGTAAGAATCATCAATGAGATGCCTGCAAAGGATTGTGGGCGGACTGAAGAGAGGCCAGTAATTCTGTCTGGTTCAGGCAAGATTCACAGAAAAGAGTTATTTAATATGAATATTATGGTCTGGTGGAATTCAGCTGGACAAAGAGTAGAGCTGTGGGGCGGGAGGAGCCAGGTAAACAAACATACAAACACATCTCCCAGTGAGTACAAAGGGATACAGCCAAATCAGGCCAATGAAGACTATGCAATAACTATTGTATTTCAATGATTTTAAGATATCTTTTTGTTACATCTGCATCTCTGAAATTGGCATATCTTACAGTTGTCACTGGCTGGTTTATTAGTGCTAAAAAAAAAAAATAGTGGTGACTGAGTCATCAATGGGACACTCAGGGAGAAGAATATGTTGCTTTGGTTGAGTACTTTCACTCTGACGTCCTGCTGTAAATAAATGTCTTGTGTGACTTAGCTCCTGGAGTCCTTAAAACGAGCCTATAGGGCATACTATCATTATCCCTATGGGAGCAACATAGAAACAGACACAGAGGGGTAAAGGTCTCACAGTGAACAAGTCGCAGACATATGATGTAACTCAAGCTATTCCCTTCAGAGGCCATATCCGTTTGCTTTTTTAAAATTTTCTTTTTTCGTTTTTAAAATTATCTTTTTTAAAGTTTTTAATTGTGTTAAAATCTACATGGCATGAATGTAGAAAAAACCGAACGGTTCCTTCTCTCTTCTCACACCAGTAACAGAGAGGGCATTGTGGCCACTCATGGTGTGTGTGTGTGTGTGTGTGTGTGTGTGTGTGTGTGTGTGTGTGTAGCAGCAGGTACCTAACCTGAGTGTGCTCCAAGCCAGTTCTGCTTTGATGCTATGCACTGTGACTGTGTCAGGTCCCTCGGACTGCACAGGCTCAGGCTCCAGGACTGCCTCTGCCCCTTTTGATGACAGTGGCTTGCCCCAGGTTGCTCACCTTAGCCTCTCTGACTGACTGGCTACATATGAGGGTTCCTGAACGCTCTTGTTGGATTTAATCAATTTGCTTCAACAGCCAGAGGGGGAAAGCACACTGTTTTATTACAGATCCAGAGGAAGAGATACACCGGCACACAGGAGGGGGCCTGGCGCCCACTCTGTATCTGGCTACCTTGGAGCTCTCTGAACTCTTTTGGGCTTTGGTGGAGATCTATGTTAACACAGGGTGGGAGCCCAGCAAGGCCTGCTTCCTTGGGTTCTTTTTGGCCTCTCTGTGCAAAACCCTTCTTCCTGCGTGGGAGCAGGGCTCTCTGTTTGTTTGCTTGCTTTTGGTTTTTTGAGACAGGGTTTCTCTGTGTAGCCTTGATTATCCTGGACTCACTTCGTAGACCAGGCTGGTCTTGAACTCACAGAGATCCATACCTGCCTCTGCCTCCCAAGTGCTGGGATTAAAGGCATGCGCCACCACCACCCAGCAGGAGCAGGACTCCAAGGGTGGAAGGGAAGTTTTAGTTTCTATGGACTGCCTTGGAGAAGGAGTTATGTGAACCTGGACCCATGGGTGAAAACAAGGAAATGAACTATCTACCTGTTAGGATTCTGCTTCAGTCTGCCTACCTGCGATGTCATTGCTTACCTGCCATGGGGGTGTGGCCCTGCCTAGTGCATAAAAGGACAGACCTACCTTGCTCCTTCCTCTCTTCCCCTCCTCTCTCTTCCTCTGTCTCTGTCTCTGGGGTACCCCTCCCTACTTCCCTTCTCTCCCCATGCTCATTTAATAAACTCCTCATCTACTATCATACCTGGTATCTTCTTTTCATTTTCTTTTATTAATTATAAAACTACCTACCTGTCATCTATCTGTCTGTCTATCTATCTATCATCTATTTATTTATCTATCTAGTTATAGCATTCAGATGTTAATTCTTATTATCCTATAAGCAAGCCTTACCTCCAAAATTATCCCTGATTGTCTAAATAAAGTTGCCTACACACCTGAGCAGGGCAGAAGTTAGGTGGGCGTGGCCAAGGTTCACAGGCTTGGAGGGGAGAGAGAGAGAGAGAGAGAGAGAGAGAGAGAGAGAGAGAGAGAGAGAGAGAGAGAGAGAGAGAGAGAGAGAGAGAGAGAGAAAGGAGAAAGAAGGTAAAAGTTATAAAAGAAACTTTTATTCTCCTGGCTCAATTGTTGTCTGGGAGGCTTACTGCTTCCTTCTGCTAACGTAGGCCTAGTTCTGGAAGCTTCTAACTTCCATACACTCTGACTTAGACTTAGAACGTTTTCAGCCTCTGAGACTTACTGCTTAATAAGCTCACCCTTAATCGTTCTTTCTGAGCTCCAGGCTGGCTGGTTCAACTCAGCTGTTCTGGCTCAAACTCCTCTCCTAGCTGCTTTATTTAATCTGGCTTCTCTCTCAGCCCAGAATTGCTCTGCTTGGCCTCAAACTAACTCAGCAATCTGCTCTAATAATCCTCGGGCTTCTTCTTATTTTCTGGCTCATTCCATCTCCACCTGAGTCTCTCTCTCTGCAACCCATCTCTCTATTACTGTTCTGGTAAAACTGCCTCTTAAGTAGCTTCCCTTTCCTCTCTCTTCTCGTGAGAAGAGTGGGTGTATCCTATTCTGTCAAATCTTCCCTTATTCGTTACCTTTTCTGCCACTCAACTAGACATCACGTTCAAACATGGGTGCTTCCTTCTACAAACTAATTTTACCTTCGTTTGGGATTAAAGGTATACACCACCACCCTGGACCTAAGCTTTTCTTTACCTGATAATTTGCTCTAGACCAGATCTGAACTCGGATCTGTTTGCCTCTGTCTTCTGGATTAAAAATGTGTAAAGGTGGTGCACACCTTTAATCCCAGCGCTCAGGAGGCAGAGGCAGGCGGATTTCTGTGAGCTCGAGGCCAGCCTGGTCTACAAAGTGAGTCTAGGACAACCAAGGCTAGAAACCCTGTCCCGGAAAAAAACAAAAACAAAATGTGTTTGCATTCCATCGGTATCACATGGACCTACAAGATTTTCGGATGTGATCTCTTGCCAGCCAGATCACATAGACCTAGAAGGTCTTAGGATGTGATCGCTTGCCAGAACAGTCATGTTCTGAATTAACATTCCTCTACACAGAGTTGCCATGGGATCGGTTAAAAAAAAGAACCACTTGGGCAGATCATCATCTCAACCATGTTTAAGTGTATACTTTAGTAACATTAAACATCTATCTATCCACCTATTTAAAGTATCAGGATTGGGCCAGGCGTGCCAGCACTTAAGGTAGAGACAGGTAGATCTCTGAGTCTGAGGCCAGCCTGGTTTATGTAGTATGTTTGAGACCAGTCAAGGCTACATAGTAAGATCCTGTCTGAAAAAAAGAAAAGACAAAAGATATATAAGAATTTGGTTGGAGAGATGGCTCAGCAGTTAAGAACACTGCCTGCTCTTCCAGAAGTCCTGAGTTCAATTCCCAGCAACCACATGGTGGCTCACAACCATCTATACTGTGATGTGGTGTGCTCTTCTGGCCTGCAGGTGTACATAATAATGAATAAATAAATCTTAAAAAAAAAAAAAAAAGAATTGTGTTTACCAGCTTTAAAGGCACAGCTACACAGCATCAAGTATCTGCTGATCCATTCATGTAAAGCAGCAGCACATGTGAGGGCGCAGTTGAACAGGGTTAAGTGCTTTCTCGTAATGCAGTTCTGGAGCTCACCTCAGCCCCCGTGCAGATGTAGGAAAACACATGTGCCCATAGCAGGGGAAAGGCAGAACTTAAAACCCCGTTCACCAGATTAAAACTGAGCCGGATCGGTGATGTGCTGAGATGAAGCTGCCAGGCAGGCTGCAGCTGCTGACTGTGCTATTGTGAGATGACACAGCATGGTTTTGCCTGTGTCATCAGCCTGTACTACCTGCTTTTTAAGAATGCCTTTGGCCTTACTATGACATCATCTTTTCAATTAACAAAATGTAAAAAAAAAAAAAAAAAAAAAAAAAAATCCCATGCTATATGTAAGCAGTGGCCGTGGCCATCATATCATATCTGGATCATGGGGTACATGGTGGGGGAGGGGAGAGATGAGAGAGGGGGCCGTGAAAGGAAGCTTACTTAAGCTCATGTGCTGGAGGCCTTGTGTGAGGTGAGCTCACCGTAAACTTTATCTCCTAGTCCCTAGAAACCACTGGGACTTTCACCGTCTCCGTAATTTTTCCGTTTCTGGGACATCATATAGCTGGATTCAGATCGCACAGCCTTTTCAGACTGGCTGCTCATTCAGTAATCTGCTCTTAAAGTTCCTCATGGCCTCTTCTGGTTAGGCCCCTCCCTTCTCTCTCATCTCTCTCTCTCTCTCTCTCTCTCTCTCTCTCTCTCTCTCTCTCTCTCTCTCTCTCTCTCTCTCTCTCTCTCTCTCTCTGCCTCTCCCTCTCTCTCTTTACAGAATATATTCTACCACCTGTGTGGACATAGTTCATCCATCCACTCACTGAAGGATGTTTTGTCACTTTCCGTTTGTTTGTTTTTCAAGACAGGGTTTCTCAGCGTCACCTTGGCTGTCCTGGACTTGCTTTGTAGACCAGGCTGGCCTCAAACTCACAGAGATCCCCCTGCCTCTGCCTCCCCGAGTGCTGGGATTACAAGCGTGCACCAACATGCCCAGCTATACTTTTTCTTACATAGATGGTAATTATACGTTGCTAGCTTTAGACTTAAGTATTGGATTTTGGGAGGTGCTAATATAAATGGCAACGTGGTTTTAATTTAAAATTGCTGGCATATTGGAAAGAGACATTGTATTCTGAAAGACTGCTGTAATCACTTCTTAGTTCCAGGAATTTGTTTTTGTTTATTCATTAGATTTTCCATTGGATGAACACGTCATCTGCAGAGATGGTTATTTTCTTTCTTCTCGGTCCATATGCTTTTTATTTCTTCTTCTTTTTGCCTTATTGCACTAACTAGGAATTCTAGGATGATGCTGAAAAACCAGTGAGAAAGGACAGCCTTACCATACCACTCTTGGCTGGACTTTCAAAGATATTTTTTATATATCTCTTGCCTGATCATGTAACTCTTCTTTAGCTTGTTAATATGTAAGGTAATATGAATAGATTTTTTATTATTGGATCATCCTTCATATTTGAAAATCCTAGTTTGCTAGTGATATGTCTTGTTTATATTGTTGGGATCTGTTGTTATCATTTTGCTGAGTGATTTCCAACCTTTTAAAAAAACTACATTTATTTGTTTATATATGTATGCATGTGAGTATGTATTTGTGCACCATTGTGTGACAGCGGAGTATTCCTCCTATGCCTCAGTTCCCTACATAATAATTCTGAGACTTTATTATTTATGAATAAATGCCTAGGCCATAAGCTTTGGCTCATTTCCCCACTAGCTCATAACTTAAATTGCCCGTTCATTGCATGTGTACACATGGCTGGTTACCTCTCTTCAGCCTCATGTGTCTATCTTCCTCAGAGTCTGTGGGCGAATCTCCTGCCTCTCTCTATCCCAGAGTTCATCTCTCTCTCTCTCTCTCTCTCTCTCTCTCTCTCTCTCTCTCTCTCTCTCTCTCTCCCTCTCCCTCCCTCCCAGAACTCCTACTTCCTATTTCTAGCCTCAGCTAATAGACCATCAGCTTTTATTGAAAGGCGATGTTTCCATACGGTACACAAGAGATTCTTTCTACACCAGTCTGTGAGTGCACATACAGGCCTGCAGGCCATCGGACTTGGTGGCAAATGCTATAACTCACAGAGCCATCTCACCAGCCCTGCTATTTTTGTATTCATGTTTATGAAAGGCATTGAACTATAGTTTTCTTTTATGTAATGATTTTGTATTGGTTTTAGGGTGATCGGACTCCTACAGTGAATTAGGAAGTATATCCTGGGCTGGATCTTCTGGAAGACACTGTAAAACGCTGTTATAATTTTCTTCTGTAAATGTTTTAGAATTCACCAACAAACCTAACCACGTCTGTGCTTTCTCGTTTTGAAGGGTATTAATTTGTTGGTTCAGTTCCCTTAAGGACTATTTCATTTCTTTTTGTATGCATATGTCTTTAAAGAAGTGGATCTATTTTTATCCATATTATCAAATTTGTAGGCATATAATTGTTTATAATATTCCTTCTTATCCTGTTTGTGTCCATAGAACATACAAAGACATGCTTTCTTTCTTGTTTGCCTTAGCCTAGCTATATATTACCAATTATAGTAATCTTTCCAAAGTCTTACCTTTGGTTTTGTTGATTTTTATCTATTTTTTCAATTTCTGATCATTTTTATTCTTCATTTTCTTCTGATACTTTAGTCTTGTCTTTCTTCTCTGCTTCCTTTTAAGGTGAAAGCTAAGATACCTGAAGTTAGTAATTTCTTATTTTCTAATATGTGCATGCTGTGGCAGTTTGAATGAGATGTCCCCATGGTACTTGGTCTTCAGTTGGTGGTGAGGTTTTGGGGGCAGGATAGAAGGTGTGGCCTTGTTGAGAGTAAAAAGCCTGGCCTACTTAGTGTTTGATCTTTCTGCTTTGTGCTTGTGGCCCAAGATGTGAGCTCTCAGTTTTCTGTTCCCACTGTCATGTTGCTTGCTGCCACATGAACTCTAACTTTCTAGAACCATAAGCCAGATAAACAGTCTCTTCTCTACATTGCTTTGGTCATGGTGTCTTATCACAGCAATAGTAAAGTAACTAATACAGGTATCAGTTAAATCTGGCTGACTGACAGCATTATTGGGTTCAACTGTGTCATGGCAGATTTTATGCCTGCTATAGCTGTCTCTCCTGACGCAGGGACGTTAAAATAGCCAACTTAAAAAAAAAGACAAAATAACAAAAAGAGGGGTTGGGGATTTAGCTCAGTGGTAAAGTGCTTGCCTAGCAAGCGCAAGGCCCTGGGTTTGGTCCTCAGCTCTGGAAAAGAAAAAAAGAAAGAAAGAAAAAAGAAAATAGCCAACTATAATAGTTGAATCATTTACTTTTCTCTGCTGCCTTTTTTTCTCCCCTGTATATTTTGCATATGTATTACCACTCTGGTGTTAGATCCATATAAACAATATGTATATGTACATTGTTAATTGTTGCATAGCCCTTGTATAGTGGCCTTTTCACAATATGAATATGCCTTTCTTTTTAAAATCCCTGATAACTTTCTTTGTTCTGCTGTCTGCTCTGTCTGACATGAATACAGTGGCCTCTGCCCTCTGTGGATTATTGTTACACTTAATGTCTTTATCTCTTTCCCTTTACTGCACAGAACTAGAGCTGGGCATTGCCTTTCTCTCACGGGAGGGTGGCATGGGCTGGTCCTGGGTATTTCCTGTCTCTGAGGCAAGTATAGCTATGCTCACACCGCAGCAGACTGTGGTTTCTTTCGAGGCCAGATCTTATTTAGAACAGAATGAGATGGTATATTTCTGAACAGTTCCTTTTCCCTCGTTCCCCCAGACCAGCAAGAGATTTTCCTCTGAAAGTCACTATGAGAACTTAGGCGAGTGCCCAGAAATAAGCTCCCCAAATAAAGGTAATCCCCACATGATTGGGTCCCCTGGAGTTGTTATTTTGTTTTGGATTTTGGTCTTTTGCGACAAGGTCTTTCTTTTTGGGGGGTGTTTTGTTTTGTTTTGTTTTTTGTTTTTTGTTTGCTTGTTTGTTTGTTTTTGGTTTTTTGAGACAGGGTTTCTCTTGTAGTTCTGGCTGTCCTGGCTTTGCTTTGTAGGCCAGGCTGGCCTCAAACTCACAGACATCTGCCTGCCTCTGCCTCCTGAGTGCTTTCCTTTTTGTTTGTTTTTTGCTTGTTTGTGTGTGTGTGTGTGTGTGTGTGTGTGTGTGTGTGTGTGTGTGTGCTTGGTTTGTGTTTTTGAGTCAGGGTTTCTCTGTGTATCCCTGGCTGTCCTGGACTCACTTTGTAGACCAGGCTGGCCTCAAACTCACAAAGATCCACCTGCCTCTGAGTGTTGTGGTTACAGGTGTGCACTACTGTGCCTGGCTGACAAGGTCTTGCTATGTAGCCTTGCCTGGCTTGGACTCCTGGTGCTTACTGTATAGGCAGGCTTCAAACTCACAGAGACCTGTATACCCATGCTCCCCAAGTGCTGGGATTAGAGGGGTGCACCTGGCTCCCTGAAGTTTAACTCAGGTTTGTGCGGCGAGCCTCCAGCAACTCAGCAGTAGGTTTCCCATCCCTGGAGTGTTTGCTCCTCTCCAGGCTGACTGACCATGAAGGGAAGAGAGCCTTTTCCAGGTGTCAATGTTTCCAGAGGATAAGGGAAAGCCAGGCTTTGAAACACCTGGACACACAAGAAAGGTTGGTCCTAAGGTCCTGTGAAAAAGGCAGCAACAGGAAGGATGGGGAGCCTGAGGCAGAAGTTGTCGAAAGGAGCCATGGCGAACCCTTCTGTTCACCAAGGCATAGGCACTGGCTGACCACTGACCAGAGTGGCTCTCCTGTCTCGCTCAACTGCCCTCACCCCTCCTGTCACCATGCCACCTGGTATATGTACTCAAGGTCAGGGTCATTGTCTCCCAACTCCAGGGAGAAGTTCTTTGGCACCATCCCTGCTGTTGCCCCAGAAGCCAGAACAATGCCCTGCACACCGGAAGTGTTCATGAGTGGCTGAATTCCCTACCCTCGGGCCCTCCAGAGCCTCCTGCAGACAAGAAAAGCTTTTGCTCTTGCTGTCATGGTTATCTTGATTGCCAACCTGACCCGACAGAGAGGCATCAGGGAGATTAGGAAAGCATGGGTCTAGGTGTGTCTGCGAGGGCGGGCGTTTCCAGAGAAGACAGACATGTTGGACAGCAATTAAGCGAGCAGAACTGTCCAATAGGGTGCTAATCCAGATAGAACAAATGCAGAACTAGCCTGCCAGGGAAGCACAAGGTCTCTTGCTGTGTTTCTTGGTCACTATGGACAGGTAGCCCTTCTGCCACTGTGTTCTGCTTTGCTACAGGCCCATGAACAATAGAGCCGGCAGTCGTGTTCTGAACCCTTTGAGACCACAAACCCAGACCACCCTTCCTCCTTTGAAGTTGTTTCTTTTAGGTGTTTGTCACAGTGACTAGAAAGTGTCTAACACCCCTGGTCAGGGTTCAGGCCAGGCCACTTGCCCTAGGCAGCCTGGCAGGCAGGCAGCAGGCAGGCAGGCAGCCTGGCAGGCAGGGACTCACCAGCAATGACAGCGAAGTCAGCCTCCACATCACAGGCGATGACGTCTCCGTTTCTTATGTGCTTCTTCACCGCCTCCTTGACCTTGCCCATGCCAAGCTCGTTGCCTCCGTCCCCGACTCCTGAAGGGGAAGAGGAACAGAGTAAGCATATAGGATGGGGGCAGAGTGGGGGTGGGTGGGACAAGACGGCCCCTCCCCACATGGCAGTGGTTGTGCCTGAACATGTTTCTGACAACCGGATGCTGAGTCTTCTAGAAACTTCTACAGTTAGAAGTGGACCTGACTTTGGATCTCACTGGTGTGGGATCCTGTCTTTTATTAGGTCTCCACATCTAGCCACAAATGGGGTGGCTTGGGTTCTGACTTGTTGCCAGGCCCGCTGGAGACAAGGGTATGTGATGCTGAGTAGCTCCCACACAGTGGCTCCTCTCACTGAACTGTACCATGTGACTGGCCAATATCCCACAGGCAGAGATGAACTGTGTCTTACCCCAGTGCAGTGGTTCTCAACCTTCCTAATGCTCCAACCCTTTAACACACTTCCTCAAGTTGTGGTGACCCCCAGCCATAAAGTGATTTTCATTCCTACTTCGCAAGTGTAATTTTGCTACTGTTATTGTGAATTGTAACGCAAATGTCAGGTATGCAGGATATAGGGCATGTGACTCCTATGAAAGCGGTCGTGTCGCACAGGTTGAAAACCATTGCTCGAAAGGCTTCTGCTTAACGAATGTGAAAAGCACATGCTTCATTTACATCTAATCTGAAAGGAGACCTGGCTAACACCTGAAACATCCTACCGAGAACACACGCTGCTGCAGACTAGACGGGTATGCTGGGAATGGCGGGGTCTACCTCCCAATAGATCCAGTCACAGCTGCTCTAGGAGCCAGTGAGAGCACAGCTGTAGCTCAGGAGCTGGGGACTATCCTGTACAACATAGTGAGGATGGTCAGGAGACTGGATCTCCCTGGACCACAGAACTGTATTTGAGTTTCTTCCACAGTGACTCGTAATGCATAGAAGTCAGCTGGGACAGCGGTTCTCAACCTGTGGGCTGAGACCCCTTGGGGTGTGTCAAATAACCCTTTCATGGGTCTCTGTGTGTGTGTGTGTGTGTGTGTGTGTGTGTGTGTGTGTGTGTGTGTGACACACATCAGGTAGCCTGCATGACAGATAGGGTCTCTCTCTCTCTCTCTCTCTGTGTGTGTGTGTGTGTGTGTGTGTGTGACACACATCAGGTAGCCTGCATGACAGATAGGGTCTCTCTCTCTCTCTCTCTCTCTCTCTCTCTCTGTGTGTGTGTGTGTGTGTGTGTGTGTGTGACACACATCAGGTAGCCTGCATGACAGATAGGGTCTCTCTCTCTCTCTCTCTCTCTCTCTCTCTCTCTCTGTGTGTGTGTGTGTGTGTGTGTGTGTGACACACATCAGGTAGCCTGCATGACAGATAGGGTCTCTCTCTCTCTCTCTCTCTCTGTGTGTGTGTGTGTGTGTGTGTGACACACATCAGGTAGCCTGCATGACAGATAGGGTCTCTCTGTGTGTGTGTGTGTGTGTGTGTGTGTGTGACACACATCAGGTAGCCCTGCATTACAGAGTAGGGTCTCCTCTCCTCTCCTCAGTCTCTCCTCGTCTCTTCTCTCTCTCTTTGTGTTGTTGGTTTGTGACACACATCAGGTACCTGCATTAGACAGATAGGGTCTCCTCTCGCTCGCTCTCTCTCTCTCTCTCTCTCTCTGGGTGTGGTGTGTGTGTAGTGTTACACAACATCAGGTAGCCTGCAATGACCAGATAGTGGTCTCTTCCTTCTCTCTCTCCTCTCTCTTTCTTTGTGTGTGTGTGTTGTGGTGTGTGTGTTTGTGTGGATTGTGACACACGATCAGGTAGCCTGCATGACAGATAGGGTCTCTCTCCTCTCTCACTCTCTCTCTCTCTCTCTCTCTGTTGTGTGTGTGTGTGTGTGACACACATCAGTTATCCGTGCATGAACAGATAGGGTCTTCTCTCTCTCTCTGGTGTGTGTGTGTGTGTGGTGTGTGTGTGTTGTGACACACGTCAAGGTAGCCTGCATGACAGATAGGGTCTCTCTCTCTCTCTCTCTCTCTCTCTCTCTGTGTGTGTGTGTGTGTGTGTGTGTGTGTGTGTGTGACACACGTCAGGTAGCCTGCATGACAGATACTTATATTACTAATCCCAAACAGTAGCAAAATTACAATTTTGAAGTAGCAACAAAATAATGTGTTTAAAATTATTTATTTATTGTATATGAGCGCTTTATCTGCAGAAGAAGGCATCAGATCACATTATAGGTGGTTGTGAGCCACCATGTGGTTGCTGGGAATTGAACTCAGGACCTCTGGAAGAAGAGGCAGCACTCTTAACCACTGAGCCATCTCTCCCGTCCCATCAATGAAATAATGTTAAGGCTAGCGGTCACCGCAACATGAGGAACTGTATTAAAGGGTCACAGAGGGTACAGCTGACAAACATCTTCAGCAAATTGGCTGGATGCAAAATTAACTAAAAAAAGTCAGTAGCCTTCCTATACACAAATAACAAACATGCAGAGGAAGAAATTAGGAAAACTACACCCTTCACGACAGCCACAAGCAATATAAAATATCTAGGAGTAACTCTAACCAAGCAAGTGAAGGACTTGTTTGAAAAAAAAAAGAACTTTAAATCTCTGAAGAAAGAGATTGAACATGACATCAGAAGATGGAGGGATTTACCTTGTTCATGGATCGGAAGAATTAACATAGTAAAATGACGATTTTACCAAAAGCAATCTACAGATTCAATGCAATCCCTATCAAAATACCTACACTATTTTTTAAAGACATTAAAAGATCAAGTCTCAATTTCATATGGAAAAACAAAAAACCTAGAATAGCTAAACCAATGCTATACAATAAAAGATCCTCAGGAGGAATCTCCATACCCGATCTCAAGCTGTATTATAGAGCAATAGTAATTAAAACAGCATGGTACTGGCACAGCAATAGGCTGGTTGATCAATGGAATCGAATCGAAGACCCAGAAATGAATCCACACACATGTAGTTATTTGATTTTTGACAAAGAAGCCAAATCTATTCAATGGAAAAATGATAGCATCTTCAACAAATGGTGCTGGTCTAACTGGATGTCTACATGTAGAAAAATGCAATTAGACCCATATTTGTCACCATGTACAAAACTCAAGTCCAGCGGATTAAAGACCTCAACATAAAACCAGAGACACTAAATTGGTTAGAAGAAAAAGTAGGGAAAAGCCTGGAACACATTGGCACAAGAGACAACTTCCTGAACAGAACACCAACAGCCCAGGCCTTAAAGTCAACAATTAATAAATGGGACCTCATGAGGCTGAGAAGCTTTGGAGACACTGTCAACAGAACAAAGCAACAGCCTACAAACTGGGAAAAGATCTTCACCAACCCTACATCTGACAAAGGTCTAATATCCAAAATATATAAAGAACTCAAGATATTAAACACCACCAAACCAAATAACCCAATTGAGAAATGGGGCTTAGAACTAAACAGAGAATTCTCAACAGAGGAATATCAAATGGCTGAGAAACACTTAAAGAAATGCTCAACATCTTTAGTCATCAGGGGAATGCAAATCAAAATGACACTGAGGTTCCATCTTACACCCATCAGAATGGCTAAGATCAAAAATTCAAGTGACACCACATGCTGGCAAGAATGTGGAGAAAGAGGAACATTCCTTCACTGCTGGTGGGAATGCAAACTTGTACAATCACTTTGGAAATCTATCTGGCGCTTTCTCAGCAAACTGGGAATAAGGCTTCCTCAAGACCCAGCTATTCCACTCCTTGGAATATACCCAGAAAATGTTTCACTACACAACAAGGACATATGCTCAACCATGTTCATAGCAGCCTTATTCATAATAGCCAGAACCTGGAAACAGCCTAACTATCCCTCAGTAGAAGTATAGATAAAGAAACTGTGGTACATTTACACTATGGATACTGCTATTAAAAACAAGGAAATCCTGAAATTTGTGGACAAATGGATGGAACTAGAAATGGTCACACAGAGTGAGTTAACCCAGAAGCAGAAAGACTCACATGGTATATATTCACTTATAATTGGGCACTAGCCCACAAGGCATGTCCCACAAAAGTCTTCACTTACCAGGAGATTGGGATAGATGTGAGGACATACTACTGAGACTCTAGGTAAGAGAAATATAGGAGACGGGGAAATAGAAGGATCCAGAGGGTCCTAGAAACCTACAAGAACATTCTGATGGGTGGATTGGGGCCCAGAGGGGTCTGCTCAAACTACTGCACTAACCAAGGACAATACAAGCAGTAAACATCAAACCCCTACTCTGATCTACCCAATGGACAGGACATTCTCCACAGTTATGTGGAGAGCAGGGACTGACTCTGACATAAACTCTGGTGCCCCATATTTGACCACCTCCCCTTGGTGGGGAGGCCTGATGGCACTCAAAGAAAGAATAAGCAGGCTACCAAGATGAGACTTGATAGCCTATGACCATATAGTGGGGGAGGAGGTCCCCCTTGTTCATAGACCTAGGGGAGGGGAATAGGGTGAAAGCAGGAGGGAGGGAGGAATGGGAAGATACAAGTGATGGGATAACAACTAAGTTGTAATCTGAATAATTTAATAAAATTTAAATAAAAAAAGGGTTGCACCGTGTGGAAGGTTGAGAACCATTGTTTTGGAGGCTAGCACTCATCAGGAGCTGACGGGAGGGGATCTAGACCACCTCAAGCATTGGAGATCAGACTGAGCCAGAAGACTCAGAAGGTGTCCAGTGACCTAATACCTTCCAGTAATGCCCTCAGGGCTTTTGGTTTTGTTTTCTCTTTCCACCTTGACCATTTTTCCCAGAACAGTTTCTAAATTAGTGACAGTCTGTTTGGACGACAAAAATAATGGAACCACCTGGAAGCGTAAGGAGTAGTTAGATGCGGGCGGGGGGGGGGGGGGGGGGGGGGGGCGCAGTACATGAGGTGGGGGAGGGGATGCTCCCGAAACTTCCCAGACTGCCTGCTAATTGCTCCCTGCAGGCCACTGGGTCCTTTACCTGCCCAGCTGGGAGGGACAGGAAGTGAGAGACCAACCAAGTAGACCACATTGCATGGGCCCCACCCACAGCCTCTTCTGGGAAAATCTGGGCATTTGCAGAAACTTTCTAGTCCTTCCAGAAAGTTTTCATTCACTCTTCAAAACCTCAGAAGTCAGAGGGGACTAATGGGTCTGGAAAACACTCAGAGGCTTGGAGAGTAACAGACACAGAAGGACAAACAGGTTTTAATCACCCCAGGCCTGCCCTGCCCTCCTGACAGAGGAAGGCAGAGCTGGCATCCTTGGGGGGACTGGCTCCCGCATGACATCAAAGTGACTCTTCAGCAGTAGGTACTGGGTGGTGGCCCTTTGCTCCAAGTCCTGCAGGCAAGGCTAATTAGCTAGCCACCTTCAACCTTGCTGGGCGGGCCTCACTTTCTCTCTTAATGTCCTTCTGACCTCACAAGGTTTTTGAGTGGGATAGGAAATATAATGATTGTGAAAGTTGTTGGAAAAGTATAAAGTTCAGTACAGAAACAAATTGTCACGGTGTATTATTAACAATAACATCCCACTCACCTTACATTTAGTGTGCTTAAAAAGTGAAGCATTTCTTCAGATAACACAGGACAAAGTCCATCCTGCGTGATGAAAATGATGCGCCGTGCTTCGATTTCATTATCATTAATATTGCATAATGAGTTAATTACTTCTGAGCTGGCAAGTCAAATATGTTCAATGGGTCACTTCTCTTTCTCCTAAGGGAGTATTGCATTTCTCAATAATGGTGCCATTCATGTCTAGACTGGCTAAAATAAACAAGTCCCAGTTTGGGGAGTGGGAAGCAAATAGTGACCTTTCCTGGCCCGCGCTCAATGGTCAATAGGAGATGCTCGGCAGCACCGTGTTTATGTTGAGTTCTTAGTGCCCCTGCTTACCAGTTGATGAGATCCCAGGGACCTTCTGTGCGGCAAGGAAAATGTCATCGATGGGGTCAACCAAATGCTTGATGTTCATCTCCTTCCTCGCATTGTAGTAGTTGCCATCAGCAGCCCTTCCCGCACGCTCTATGGCCACCAGATGGTCAAATCTGGCCGGAAGCAATGGTGGTAAGTCTTTATGGGGAAAACGTCAGCCTCTCCGGCTCTAACCTTGTGTGTCTCTGTGAATGACCTTGGTTTCTTAACTTGGCTCCTTTAATCTTAGGAGACTGACAGATGACCTACTTTGTGCAGGGGATGGGGCGGGTGGCGCCTCAGGGTACTAATTCACTACATTGGTGGTGGCATGGAGACATAGCTAGACACTGCTGCCAGAAGCAGAGGAGTTCCTGGGGCCACCACTCAAGGAGGCTGGATCTACCTTCACGATACTGGCTAACTACATCACAGAAACAATTTCAGAACAAGTCAAAGTGAAGCCAAATTAGCAAGTCTATTGAGAGACAGGAGATGGTACACACTTCAGATTTAAGTAGGGGTGTTTAGTCTTCCCCCAAAACACATATACCAGAAAAGGGCAGTACACATCCCAGACATGGATGTAGGCTTCTCAATAGAGAGAGCAACGCTCAGGTGTTTTTAGTGGCAACATATATGGTTTTGTGGCCACGTTATAGAACTCAGAGGGTATAATTTACAACAAGGCTTAGAGATTAAGCAAAAATTAAGTTAAATAAAAGATGTGAGCGGGTTTACTTATCTTTTAAAATTCCTTTTGCAAACGGTAAGATGCTATGAGAAGATCTACTATGTGGGTGAATTGGGGGCGGGGTGGATTGCTACTATAGTTAAATTCAAGTTCACACCATCCTGGCCCTGAGTAAGCATACCCTTCTGTTTGGTTGGCTGGTTGGTTTTGTTTTTCTTCCTTGAGATAAGGTCTCACGTAGCCCAGGCTAGCCTATAACCTGCTATGCGGCTAAGGATGACTTTGCAGTTTTTAACACTTAAAAATTTATTACTATTATGATTGCGTACGGTTGACGTGTGAGTGTATGTGTGCCACAATAAATGTTGTGGAGTTCTTCAAAAATCTCAACTCCATGATGGAATGGTATAGGCAGACTTCTCACATGATCCAGAAATTCAGGTTCTGGGTACTTACTAGGAAGAACTGAAAACAGACTTAAAGAGATGTTTGTGTGCCCTTATTCTGAGCAGCAAGGCTTAGACTAGGCGACATGGGGGTTGTGGTAGAACAAATAGAAAGAGAAAGCAGCAGAGTACTTTGCACATAGAGCTCATTGAGTCAATATTGGTTTTTAAATGTGTATCTCAGTTACATGCATGTACTGGTTTTGTACAAAGTGTGTTATTGTGGGTTGTTTTAAAAATGTACAAAGCAATATATAAGTTAGACAATCTGAACCAGAACAAACAAGTGGTTTTCAGAATATTTGACCACAACACACAGAAACAATCAGACACACACACACACACACACACACACACACACACATACACACATACACACACACACACACGGAGGGGGAAAGAAGAGGGAGGGGAGAGGAGAGGAGGGAATATTTCGGAAGAGCACTTTTCATCACTACACAAGCTATACAGTGCTATTTCTGTTTTGTTTTCTAGAAGTTTCTGCTACCCTCAGTTGACAACTGTAATGGTCCCATGGCTGAGAGACTGCTAGCATTGTTTCAGGTATGGGTGCTATCTCTCCCTGCTGACGTGGATCTGTTTCTAGCCATGCTCTATGGAGCCCTAAATAGACCCTGATGCCACCAACCTCATGTCTAACAAAGCCCGTCAGAACTCATGCTTTCATGGGCTGGTGGCTTTTTTTCTTTCATAGGATGAGGTATGCAGAAGTCTTGTCAGCACAGCTATAAGGATGTGGTCTTCCCCATCCTTATACACTCGATCTGAGGTACCATATACATACCTAGGAGACTTGGGGTCCCCATCTTTGCACAAAAATGCCTGAGCATCTTCCACTGACCCTCCTTGGTAAGTCAATATGGGAATTGGTGTCTTCAGAACCCCTTGAGAATAAAGACGAAGGGTAGCCATGTCAGTGCTGGGTTGCAGTGTGATTCTGAAAAGCATCTTTGGACAGTACTGGAACCAGGACTGAGTGGTGTCCTTCCAGAGAACGCTTTGACAGAATTCAGAGGTGGTTAGCTTTACTTTTAGTCCAGAGTTGGCAGGGGCTGCAGAGTTGAACTGGACCAGTATAGACCTGGGGATATGCGGTGTATAAAATACTCCATGGTACCATGTCAACTGCTCTGCCTGGCCTGCTGCCAGCAAGAGTGCCGTGTGTTCACTTAGATGCCCACGGGACAGGGTGCCAGGCACTTGACATACATGCTCTCATTTAATTTTCACACTCCTGTTCCATAAAGTGATTATTATTTTCACTTTATAGAAGAGGAAACCTGATGCCCAAAGACACCAGGGAAGTTGTTCAGAGTCAGATATTGTATGCATGTTGGTATCACAGCTTCAGTTCTGTCTTGGTTTAATTTCTATTGCTGTGATAAAACACCCTGACCAAAGGCAATTTAAGGGAAGGAAGGGTTAATTCAGCTTACAATGCTAGTCTGCAAGTCCCAGCACTGAAGGGAAGTTGAGGCAGAAACTCAAGCAGTTTTTGTTTTTGTTTTTTTTTTTTAATCAACAGTCAAGAGCACAGAGAAGTAAATGCCACGCGCTGTCTGTTTGCTGCTAGCTTCCTCCTCTCTTATACTGGCCTGGAGCCTTACCTAGGGAATGGTTGTGCCCACAATGGGCTAGGTCTTCCCACCTAAATCAGCCATCAAGATAAGCTCACACAGACCTGTCCCCAGGCCAACTTGATCTAAATAATTCCTCAATTGTGACTCCCTTTGTCAGGTGACTGTAGGCTGTGGCAAGTTGACATTTTAAAACCAGCCTTTACATTCCTACCCACCCCAGACCTTACTGGTTCCCTCTCTATATGAAACATTCCTTCAGAGGACACCAGAGTCCCAGAGACTCCAGTTGGTACTTGTGTGGTGGTGCTTTACAAAGTGAAATGGATTACACAAATAACACACATTATTGCAGACTATATGGAAAATATATACATACCCCCCCCCAAGTGAAATTCATTTGGTTTTCATTAATTGATCTCATAGCAGTTTGGGGAAGAATCCTGGCTTATTCACAGGCCCGGGACAAATCTTCAAGCAAAAGGAAAGATGGCCAACAGAGCACCCCAGAAAGTGTCCCCTGACTCAGGACTTAGAGGCATGTGACCTTGGGTCAGCCACATGAACCCCTTGAGCATCTTCTGTGTAATGACCACCTACTCAAATTGCTGGGTGGCACCAGGATGACCTCTATGCTTGTCAGTTACTTGGCTGGGGTCTGGGGTACAGTGGGTGCTAAGTAAAGCCATTCTTCACCTCCCTGGCTGCGCTGGGTGTCAGATTCTAGTCAGGGGAGTGGGCAGCAGGGAGCCCAGCCAGGCAACATGAGCCACATGTCCGAGAAAGGATACAGAAGACCCCTGTCAAGATGGGTCAGGGAAACGTGGCTCTGTCCTCCGACTACAGAGTACAATCCTTGCTGGGCTTGTGGCCACGAGACAGGAGAAAGATGTCTGCCTTCTTTCTCTAGATCATTTCTTAGGCCTCAGTAAAAAACTGCTGTAGCTTTCACGGTCCAGTTGGTTCACTTGCTCCATCCAAATGTAACAGAAGTTCTGGGCCTGGCTGTGGGCCGCACACACCTTTAACCCCAGCACTGTCGTGGGATGTGGCAATGTCATTAGGAATGGAAGCAGAGGTGGGGGAACCTCGGAGTTCAAGGCCAGGTCTACAGATTGAGTTCCAGGGCAGCCAGGGCTACACAGAGAAACCCTGTCTCAAAAACCAGCCAACTAACCAACCAACCAACCAACCAAATAAATAAACATTCTGCAGAATCCAATAAAGCAATGTACCCTTGATGGAATTGTGCAGGCCAGGCAGCTCCAAGTCCCTGAGAGCCACCTGGCCGAGCTCCCAGGAGGGCAGGGCACAGCCCTCACTCTCTGCATAAGTAATGCTAAACCTAGCCACAGAGCAGTGTCAGGCGGCACCTTCTGGTGGCCCTGGAACAGAGCCTAACATGGCCACCTGGCTCTTGGTTTCCTGTTCTCACTTGCTGATCCACGTAGTATGCCTTGATGCCGTCTGTCCCTTTTCCTTGTTCTCTGGATGTGAGGGGCCTCAGCAATCCTGGTATTGTCCCCTCTTATGCCCACAGTGGTCTCCCCTAGAAATTCCACTGTAGAAGTCATCATGTAACTGGTTCTAGTTTCTTTCTTCATAAACAAAACAACCTGCATCTATTCAATATGATATGATATGATATATGGTGGAGTTTTTTTTGGTTTTTTGAGACAAGGTCTCTCTGTGTTAGCCTTGACTGTCCTGGAGTCACTTTGTAGACCAGGCTGGCCTCGAACTCACAGTGATCCGCCTGCCTCTGCCTCCTGAGTACTGGGATTACAGGTGTGTGCCACCACGCCCGGCTGATATAGTATTTTTATATTCTGGTTGCCCTGCAAATAAGACCTGAGATGGGGTGCAGGTGGTTTCTTGGGAGATGGAGGCAAGAAGCTGAGGGTAGGGGTGGGGAAAGTGAGGAGGGGGTCCTAGCATTTTCAAGATCACTCCTTTAAGAACTGACATTTCATGTTCACCAAGATTTATGTATCTTAGCTCTAGATGCTGTCCCGACTGGGGTGCCATGGGGAATCAGTCCTGCTGTTCCAGATGGATTGGGTTCACGAAGCTTTGGGCCTCTAGGGCACTGACTGGCAGTGGGGACTGGTCACTGTGTGGACAACAGTGGTTGATTGGATCACTTGGACTTTTTGAAACCTCATACAAAGTTGTTCTGAGCTTGGAGATTGACCATCCTGTCAGAAGGACACATCCTGTGGCTGGGTACATGGCTGAAGGTCCACACATCAATTGCCCCCAGGATCTACCCATAAGGACCTGCGGTCCAGGAAATGGTTTGGGACCATATCACTGCTTACCTTGCTTAACGGCACCTTCGACAATCTTCATATGCAAGTTCAAGGCTCTCTGGTCTACCACCATGGCGGTTTCCCTCCCTAGAGCCTGCAGGAAGGCGGCTAAAGCAATGGCTCCTGGTGGGCCGTCTGTCTCCTCTGGGGGCTCATGGTTGAAATGCGTCGGGAAACCGGTGGTGACTAGTACTGAGCGGGCATGAGACAGCGACAGAGCAGCCCGCAGCAACTCATCTTTACGCAGCAGATGCCCGATCCCGCGATTACCTAAAACCACAAAAATGAAGTGAAATCTACATGATTGTGTTTATAGATTGGACTGGTTTGGATCCGGAAGTCACGTGGAGGGGTGTGGCAGAATAAACTGTTCATAGGATGCCTTCCGGTCTCTCTGCCTCCCACCTCTCTTTTAGTTTGAGTGGTTACAGGACGGGCTCAGTCTCATGGCGCATGAAGAAACGGTGGGTGCCCTGTTGAGTCTAGCCTTGTATTTCCCATGTGTTTCTCCATGCACACCTCCCCTCTTCTTGTCTGAAATGTTGATAGCTACAGCATGTACGATGGCAGAGCTGCTGAGACCCCAAGTGGCTGGGTAGAGCAGAGTCCCTCCTTGGTGGGCCTAAACACTCTGAAGACATGCTGTATGCTATTACATGGAGACGGCGGTCCAGGCTACCACGGCATTTGAGCAAAACATGTTGAGGCTCATTTGTTAGAATAGCTAGCAAAACATAACTAATAAAATAATATAATAAAGAGGAAAGGAAATGGTACGTGTTTACTGCAGAGTCCTGCCCATAAGCACAAGACAGGGTCCAGAGTGCAATTATTCTGGGAGATGTTAATCCCAGAAAACACAACAGAAGATGAGGCTCAGAAAACCACTAAAGGATGGGGAGTAAGCAAGTCAACCCCCAAGGCAACTGGAACTTTGTCCTGCTCTGAGGCCCACTAAGAAGCCATGGAGGATGCCCTACCAGAGGACCAGAGGCTACCCACTTGTTCACTGGCTTTTGTCCCCTATTGGGGGAAGGTTGCCCATTGGGCATCAACTTCACTGCACTCTCTGGACTGTGCCTTCTATAACAGAGGCAGATATAGACTGTCCTCTAGTGGAGGAGTTGAGCAACCAGGGAGCCATCCATTGCCTCTGTAGGGGAACCCAGTTAGTCCCAGGGGACACAGATGAGGAGGGCAACAGCTAGCGCTAAGGTTGTCCAGCTGGGCCCAACCGAGCAACTAGACTTCTTGACTCTTGTCCATGATGTCAGTCCTCTGTCTACCCTCAGGGCTCTTCCACACAAGTGGCAGACCAAGCTGAGCTGCCTTCAGAGCTGGCCAAAGGGATGTGACGGGGTGGTGACTTGCAGGTGGCGTTCACAGAGAGCATGAAGGATGCTGGGTCTGGATGCCCTACTGTGGAGGCACTGCTCCAGATTGAGATGGGAATAGTTCCAGTACTGGACCTGGCACATAATAGCTGTGTGCCCTTGGTCTTATATCTGGGTTTTCCTACATGGAGAATGGGGAAGGTAGCCCAGATGGAGGAGGTCTATGGTGACAGTGACTCCCACCTACTACTTGTTAGAGTGGGAATGAAAGTTGGGGCTTTAAAGGTGATTTATTTTTCCTATATGTTTTACAATTCTCCCATCTGGTCTCTACTATCCCTAATAAAGTTGTCACAGGTGTGTGTAACATCTGTTGAGAGGGGTGTTTATTGTGACATTGTTTATGGCATCCAAAATTGGATTATAGTCAAATGGTGGCACTCTCACACAATGGAATTTTAGAAAGATGTGGTGAACTGACTGACTCATTTCTGTGACCCCAGCTCTCCTCTTGGGAGACTGGGGCAGGTGGATTGCAGAGAGTTAAAGGCTGGCCTGGGCTATAAAGTGAGACCTGTCTCAAACAGAAAGGCGGACCAACAGTATGTACATGTTGTAGAGATAATTTCATGATATGGAAAGTCGTAACAGTTTATTTAAAAAGTCTTAAAAATAGTATCATGTATCATGATAGGGTTCATACACACACACTCCTATATGCAAAGATTTGAGATCAAATAAAAATACTTTAAAGGCAATCACAAGCCTGTTAATAATTCATTGATTGTAATGGATTCTGGCATTTATAAAATGGTGTATGTGTGTGTGCTCTTGTGCATGTGTGTTTGTGTGTATGTTCACACGGAGGCTAGAGACAAATGTCACCAGTCTTTGATTGCTTGCTCCATTTAATCTGATTCAAAAAACATTTGGAGTCAGGGTCTCTCACTGAACCCAGAGCTCACTGGTTTGGCAGGCTAGGCTGGCCAGTGAGCTCAAGGATGCTCCGTCTGCCTCCTAGTTCTGGGATTCCAGGCGCCCACTGCTGTGCTCTGCTTCTTACTTGTGTGTGCTGGGAACTAAACCCTGCTCCTCCTCCTGCTGAACAGCAGGCAATTTAACTAACTGAGCTGCCTCCTTGGACTCCAGGATTTTGGTAACTTTTATCACTTCTTCACTTTCTCTTTTAAAAATAACTTATTTGTTTTATTTGCATTGGTGTTTTGCTTGCATGTATGTCTGTGAGAGGGTGTCGGATCCTCTGGAACTGGAGTTACAGACAGAGCTGTCATGTGGGTGCCGGGAACTGAATTCAGGACCTCTGGAGAAGCAGCCAGCCAGTGCTCTTAACAGCTGAGTCACCTCTCCAGCCCCACTTCTTCACTTTCATACAGGTTCTTTTGGAAACTCAACTTTATTAATTAATTAGATCCATTTTTGAGACTGGGGCAAGCACCAGTCTGGAATTGATGGTCCTCCTGCCTCAGGCTCCTAAATACAGGGATCAGAGGCATGCACTGCCACCCTGGCTATTTTTATGCATTTTCTGATGTTCCCGCAATGAACTGCTCTTAATGCAAGACAGGAGAAGAATAACAGCATTTTGTACAATAAAATCAAGTGGAATGTGTTCCATGGACTATGACGAGTACTAAAGAGAGAGCGAGGGGAGGGTGTGGGCAGCTGAAAGCTATGCGTATACATGATGATTCTATTACCAGTAGGAAAACCATTACTATAAATCTTGTACCCTCCACACCCTCTAAGACACCTCAAGTGCAACACGATGTCCTCTTACAAATGACTGCATGGCACTATTAATAAGCTCAGTAAGCAATACCCAGCACACTGTATGCAGTCGTTACTCTTACATCTGCTTATTCGAGTGTCAAAATCATCTGTTGTTCCTGCAGATGAAAGTCGGCTTTTCATAGATGAAATCAGCACGTCAGTCATAAATCTGCCTCCTCTGGGACTCATGCTGCAGGCCTCACCCCAGTCTGCAGCAGCGCCTATGGGAGGCATCATGTCTGACCTCTCAGCTCATCCTTACAAGGAGATGGGTGAACGAGGCAGCAGTAAATCTCCTGTCAACTCTTTCTTTTAAACTCAAAGCTAATTGCAGAGTCGATAATTTGTCTTTCCTCACGACGCCATGTTAAGTAGGGGAGCCATCAGCTTGGATAAGACTGTCTGGGAGAGAGAAACTATTATGGAAAAAATTTAAGTGTCTACCCAGGAAGGTGAGGAAGTACTTTTTTAAAAACTACATTTTAAAATATGTATGAGTGCTACGTGCATGTGGAGGTCAGAGGATGGCTTGCAAGAGTTAAATCTCTCCTACCACAGGGGTCTGGAAGACCAAAAGCAGGCCATCAGCTTGCTGGCAAGTGACCTTA